>NC_022022.1:45831308-45847072 GCF_000317375.1 Microtus ochrogaster | reverse complement strand
CACAGGGCGCCACAGGCTCACAGGGCGCCACAGGCTCGCTCACAGGGCGCCACAGGCTCACAGGGCGCCACAGGCTCACAGGGCGCCACAGGCTCACAGGCACAACAGGCTCATGGGCCACAGCATCAAGGCACCACTGCGTCACGGCGTCACTGCGTCATGGAGCCACAGCCTCACAGGACGCCAGAGCGTCACGGCGCCGCAGCCTCACACGACGCCAGAGCGTCACGGTGCCGCAGCCTCACACGACGCCAGAGCGTCACAGAGCCACAGCCTCACACGACGCCAGAGCATCATGGCGTCACAGCGCCGCAGCCTCACACGACGCCCGTCACGGCGCCACAGCCTCACACAACGCCCGTCACGGTGCCATAGCGTCACGATACGGTGCTTGCTGTGTCATTAGTGACGGACAGAAGCTAAGTATTTTCAGCTTTTTTCATTTTAATTAGTCGCCTAACTTTGTGCCATGCTTTCTGAGCCCCTTCCACATGCAGATTGAAGGCCTGGGGAAGGATGAACCATGACTGTAAAGCACAGACCAATCACTTCAAAAAATGTTACAGGAACTCAAACTGTTTCATATTTGTCTCTACGAACCATCTCATGGTAATTGCATGTGAAAGGATCATCAGAATGTATGTAATGGAAGCCATTTTTAAAGGGGCCACAGAGATGAAGTTGGCTACAAGCTTCCTCCTCATCTGTTTTTATTTCTTTAGGACTGGAAAGGCAAGTAGGGAAAAGACTTACTCGAGGTTGACATGAAGCTTTTCCTGTTGAGAATATAGATAATATAAAATAATTAAAGACTGAGGTGGTTTGAATGAGATTGTCCCCCACGGGCTCATATGTTTTAGTACTTAGCCCCCAGCTGGTGGAACTGTTTGGGAAGGATTGGGAAGTGTGACTTTGATGAAGGGGGAGTGTCACTAGGGGCCGGCTTTGAGGCTCTACCAGCCACTTGTGTTCTCTGTCTCCTACTTGTGGAACAAGATGTGAGCTCTCAGCTTTGCCTTACTCCACCATCATGGACTCTAAGCCACCGGAACTAGAAGTCCAGTTAAATTCTTTCTCTTACAGGTTGCCTTGGTCATAGCGTTTTATTAGAGTAATAGAGAAGTAACTAACGGATCAAGGAATCATATAGAAAAAAGAGTTTATCCCAGATTACTGAGCCATACTGCTAAGAGTCCATAATGGAGGGGGGGGGGCGTGGAATTGCAGCAGGATCAGGAAACTGAGGAAAACATTCTGAGCTGCTACTGTCAAAGCAAGAGAGGGAGGACTGGAAGCAAGGTGAGGCTCTCTCAGATCCCCAGTGATCTGCTTCTTCCAGCAAGGCTTCACCTAAATGTCCCCAAACGGTGCCACCAACTGAGAACCAAGTGTTTAAACACATTAGCCTCTGGGGGAGGTCACTCCATTAAGCCTTCACCATGCCCCACAGACATGTGTGGACTGTTTGAGTTTCAGTATCTAGATCCTTTATTACTGAGGTCTCAAATGCAGTGTTTTACTTCCATTGAATGGGTTTTTTTAAATGAAAAATTGTCAGATTTCTCTCTCTCTCTCTCTCTCTCTCTCTCTCTCTGTCTCTCTCTGTCTCTCTCTCTCTCTCTCTCTCTCTGTGTGTGTGTGTGTGTGTGTGTGTGTGTGTACATGTGCTAGAAGATCCAGAGGCTAGAAGAAGGTGTCAGATCCCTTTGAACTAGAGTTTTAGCTATAGGCAGTTGTGAGCTACCCGGTTAGGGTGATGGGAACCAAACTCATTGAATCCTCAGGAAGAACAGCAAACATTCTTAACAGCTGAGCCACCTGCCCAGCACCTCTCCACCCCCTGAATAATTTATCAGAGCCAGTTGAGCAGACTCCGAGAATGTCTGGAAGCTATACAGTCTCATACAATGACCAACATTACAGACGAACTGCTTAAATCTGCAGGGAGCTGTGCCTTTGTGCTGATAAATCAGTAGTAGCCCAGACATTTCAGTTCCATTAGGAAAACCTTGGAAGAAAGGTTTCATCTGGATTGTGTTGCACAGGTCTCGGTTTTTAAAGGAGATGCTAAAATCCCTCCAAAGCTGACTCTACATTTTGTGAATATACTGTCTTCATCACGCTTCTGCTGCTGGTTGCAGGCTGGAAACGGCCAGGCGCTCCACATAGTTGAGCGGAAATAGGCAAGCCCCGCCCCCAGCAACGCAGCGTGCGTAATGATGAGTCCTCCTAAAATATCGCCTCTTATTAGCATTGCAGTACAAGGCCCCTTTGCAGCCAGAGTGCCAGAGTTCCAGAACAGAAATGTCCCGAGCTTCCATCGCCGTGTGCGCTAGCATGGACAGCACAGGGAATGTATGTTCAGTGCAGCTGACTGGTGTACTTTATGCTCTGTGCATGTAGAGCTGTTACTCTTCAGTCCTACCTGCTACCCCAGCAACTTGGTTTGCAGAAGCAGCTCTTACAGGAGTCGATCCCTACATCCACATGTTGGTTTAGAGAGCACCGCTTTTCTCCATGGATGCTGTTAGCTTGCAGCTGCTGTGTGTGTTGTTCGATCTTGTTCATCAACTTGGTGGACAGAGAAATGGAAACATGCTTGGACCTCAAGAATGGGTCATTTCCTCCAGGAGTCATGAACTGATGGCCTTGTGGGGGAGGATGGAAAGTAGGTGGAGCCTAGTTGGAGGAAGTAGGTCATTGGAGTATGTCTTTAGGGACTAAACCTTTTTTTCACCCACTTATTAAGTATCCTAGGGTTAAGAATATTTAGTTTTTAGATTTATCAATTTTATGCATACGAGTGCTTTGTTTGTATGTATGTTTGTGCCTGAAGAGGTTAGAAGAGGGTGTTGGGTCCCTTGGGATTGGAGAAACAGGCAGTTGTGAGCCCCGTGTGGGCTCCTAAACACTCTCAAGCTGACATCCAGCTCTCTATCCGTTGATCGTACCTTATTTTGAGCCATCCAAGTGTGCTTGGTCATGACTCTAGTGTGCTGATCTCCTCCACATCAGCAGGCCTATGTCCCTCAAACCTATGGCAGATGCTATTCCCAGCAATCAGCTCAGAGTGTGCGTCTTTCTGTTGACATTCCGCAGCACTTTTTAACCACCTGGACGATACTGAAGCTCTTAGGACACCAGTTTCCCCCAATGTCTGCCTGTTGTGTTGTTTGCTCTAATGACCAAAGTATCTGCTTCATTCTTTGTGCCCAGCAGTCCTGAACTACTTCTTCTTGGTGGATCCCACACAACACACTTATCACACCTGAGCTTGTACTCTAACTTCCTCTGTTCACACCACCCCCTAGTTATTTCTTCCTCACTCCATAGGTCCCCAGTGATCTTCCCCCAACTCCCAAGGGCGATCTGATGTCCTCTATGGTTGTGCCTGGCATATACTACTGAAATTCTGTTCATGTCTTGGGCCCGTTTATCAGGTGGCAAGCTTGCAGAGGGTAAGGAACCAGGTTGCAATCTGTGTGTCCTTGGTGTTGGGTCACGGTAAGGGCTCAGTAACTTCCTGAACTGATGTCAAGGATGTGCTGCTTGACTTTGCCTACAAGCAGCCTCATCCAGCACCACGTCTCCCACCTCAGAGAACACTTGCGGTTCCTTCAATATTCTGTGGCCTCTCTCCAAGGGTTTGCAGGAGGATGTTCTTCAAGAGTCTGGAGTCCTTTCCTCCTTTCTCACTGTCACCCAGTTACTATCTGCTCTTTCAGAAGGTGGCTTGGCTGAGGCTCATCAGCTCTTCTTTCTTCACAGTTCAGATCAGACATGCATTTTAACCCTTCAGGCATCTTCTGTTACCACAGCACTGGTTTAACTGGGGGTCATTCGGGGGACGACTTGTCTTTATTCCAAGAGTGGGAGTGCCTCTGTCTATTACTGTGCCTAAAATATGGTAGAAACTTAAGGGGGGGGAAAGGAAAGGGAAGGAGGGTGGTGAGGAAGAGAGAAGGGGAAAAGTGAAGAAGAAGGGCAGGGACATAGATTTTTCTTCCTGCCTTGAGAAGAGGAAGAAAGAATTAAACTTTCTCTCCCACCGCTGTGTGTGTGTGTGTGTGCAAGGCATGGCTGTATGTATGTGCAAGTCTCTCTCTCTCTCTCTCTCTCTCTCTCTCTCTCTCTCTCTGTGTGTGTGTGTGTGTGTGTGTGTGTGTGTGTGTGTGTGTGTGTGTAGATCTTGGGTGTTCCTCAATAGGGTCTCCTATTTGGACATAAGGCTTGCTGGCTAGGCTAGACTGGCTGATCAGTCAGCCCCAGGGATCTGCTTTGTCTCTGCCTCCTCAGTGCTGGGATTATGAGTGACCGCAACTGTGCACAGCTTCTTATGTGGTGGTGGGGATGGAACTCAGGTCTCAGGCTTGTATGGCAGCACTTTATCAAGTGAGCTGTCTCCCACCCCCAAGGATTAAACTCTTGGGGACCAAGCAGGAGGCTGTCACCGAGTCTAGGTGTTAATCTGCATAGAACTTGGGGAAAAAGGGAATTTTACACAAGAGACTTGGAAAACAGGAAGCACTCAGAGTTCATAGTCTCAGGTCTGTGCTTACTCACAGGCTTGGAGGCTCTGTTATTTTCCCGTGTGTTCTTTAGAAGCTTGTTTCTCTCATTAGAAAACGTGTTGACCTATTAGAGAAGCACACAGATAATTAGCTTACTTTGTAATATCCTCTGCTTTACTGGGGAGGGTCTTCTGTTTTAATGGACTAAGCAGGGGCACGCATTTCTCGGGGGCCGTGAAGCCAAAGAAAAAGCAGATGCTTTCTTCTGCTCATGTTAATTTATTCATGGCTGCAGGGCTTCTGATTAACTATGACATAATGAAGTCATTTTCATGCTACCTTCTTCCTACAGACTTGTAAAAATAATAACACAGGGAAACATCTCCCAAATCTCAAAAGAACAAAAGGTCCAAGAAGCTTCTATATATATTCAAGTGAAAACAGGAATGAGACAAAAATAAGGAAAAATACCAGCCATATATAGTGAAATCTAGGTTACATATGAGAGAATGCCAGACCTATCGTAAATCTTAGCCCTGGGATGAAAATATTTCTACATGAATGTTGCAGATTTGAAAAGACCACAGAACCGGGGAATCCATGTCCAAGATCCCAGTGAAGTGTGCAGAGTGGGAGCTGTGGGTGCTGGCTCTTGTGGGTGTCTGTGACTTAGATTCTTGGCGAGGGAGATTGTGAGAGGAACTATGAAAGGAAGCTGATGTCACCCACACCTATACTTTAGGTCCTCTACTGTTAGCCATTCCAACATCAAGTACAAAGCCAGGAGACAAGAGGCTAGGGAAACGGACACAACTGGTCTATGAAGGTGTTAGCGAGGCCAGAGGCCAAGCCTGAACTACTCAAGACCCCAGCTGCCATAGCCACAAAAGCACAGTTACTAACAGTGACCATAGAGCAGGGTGCTGGGACATTGTGGGACAGGGCATGGACACTGTGTGAGCCCCAGAGCCTAGGAAAAGGTGGTAGAGAGAATTAACTTTAAAGAGTTTCTTCTGACCCTCTGACCTGTGCATGCACACTCTGAAATGCATGTCTGCAAACAAATACAAATAAAAGCACACACACAACAAAACATTTAAAAAGAAATTGGATTTTCAAAACAGGTGCTATTTAAAAAAATAATATTGCAAAAATCCAAAACACTGAAATGCTTCATTACTTCTTTTTCTTTCTAAACTTAATGGGAAATAAGAGTTTAATATATAGTATGTAATATAAGATTGATTTTATATCACCTAAGTTCTAGCTTCTAATACTTTGGTAACAATTCTTAAATGGATAAATTACACAAGTAATAGTTTGTTAGTCTTAGAGGAATCAACATAAACAAGAGGTTCAGTAACATGAATGTAAGTATCTGTCCTGAATTTCCAAAGAAAAGGGGATGGATTCCAAATATTGAGTGTGGTTCCTACTCTGAATACAGCTATGAAGTGGGTGTTAAGTCCATCTGTAGTGAGATTTTGTTTATGGTTTAATAAGTGAAGCTTGCCTGAATATCAGAAGGGCAAAGCTAAGCCACTAGAGGCCAGGCAATGATGACACACACCTTTAATCCTAGGATTTGGGAGACAGAGGCAGATGGATCTCTGTGAGTTCAAGTCCACCCTGGACTATACAAGATCAATGCCGAAACAAATCCAGGTGGTGGTGGCTGACACCTTTAATCCCAGTACAGGAGGGAATATAAAATGGGAGGAGAGAGAGGCTTAGTTTGCTTAGTCTGCAGTTGTCCAGCCTCGGTAAGACTTCTCTAGTGCCTTGGCTGCTTTGCTTTTCTATTTTTTGACAATCTTTATTTATTAAAACATAAATAAAATATCACTATACCCATCAAGTTGACAGTTGTGACTTACAGGGGTGCTAACAGGCAAACACAGGCCAAGGCAACTCCATTTGAGCCTCCCTACCTCCCTGCACCTCTCTCGTCAAAGGTCTCACTTTTATCCAGGCTCCTATTGAATTTGTGGTCCTGCCTACTCCACTTTCCAAGCACTGGGACTCTGGAGATGGGCCAGTGTGCTCAGCCATAACAAAATGACTTAAACTCATCTCCCAATGTTTGCAGACAGGGAGTCTACAGTGATGCACCCTGAGTTGCAATCTCATTCATTAGAATCTTTCCCGATAGATTACATACAGTACTGTCTAATTTGATAATGAACTTGCATTTATCATAAGAACACTTCAAGGCCTCAGGGAAGTGCCGTCATCTGACCAGTAAATGCCTTAACTTAGTTTCCGATTAGAATATATAAACTCAATTCTCCTGCCTCATTTGATAGGAACAGCTTTTCAAAGACACTTTCAGTGAATTATCCCACCTCCGGGTCCATTCTGACATTTCCGTGAGCGTGAGCAACACACATTTCAAACAATACCTTCAGGTCAAGCCCTGGAGTTTCCCATCAAGCCTGCTGTTTCCTGGTTTGCCAACAGAGGACTAGCCTGCTGCGTACTGCCTTACAGGCCGCCTGAAAGTCACGACATGCAACAAGCACCAAGCTCGCCACAGCCTAGATTCTGCTCTAACGTGCGGCTCCCCTCGGCCTCACAAACTGTTGTCAGGCGATCCTTCAGATGTGTAAGCCAGGCTGTGAACTGGTTCTGTCCCGTGTGCATTCGGAGCTTTCCATTTCCCCAGCGTGAAAGCTCAAGCCCTTCTGGCCACGGGGAGGGACCAGGCCACGGGGAGGGACCACGCCATGGGGAGGGACCACGCCGCCTTGTGCCTTCTCCAGCTTTGCGTTCCTGCCCTGTCTTCCTCTCCTCTCCCACCACTCTCTTGCAACCGTGCCGCTCCTGAGCAGTCACGTGAGCTGTCTCAAGGCTTCTGCGCTGCCCTTGTTTCCTTTAGCCACCCACTCAGCGTTCTATCTAACTTCCTCCAGGCCTTTGTCCAGATACCATTTGACCTTCTCAGACCCACCACGACCATCAAAACCTCAGTTTCCCCGTTACTTCAGTCACTTGTTCTCTTTTGCCCTTGTCGGTAGCATGGTTACTAACTTCTTTGTACCCATTACTATAATGGAAGTTCTATCAAAACAAAACTTTTTGGTGTTGCTTCTGACATGTGGTAGCCTCTAAATAAATATAAGTGGATGAAAATATTCATAACTGTGTGTTGATTGTTAATTTAGCTGCGGGCTTCTTTTCTCTGTTTAGAAGTTTGCAGCAAGCTTTAGGTACAGGTGTTTTCTTGCTAAGCTTATCAATGCTTACATTCATTTAGTTATATGTTGGTATTATTTTCTGACATTACTGTAACACGGATCTTCAACTCTGTTCTCTTGGTCCCCCTGGGCCTTGTCATGTTGTGAAAGAGTTCAGGTATCTAGGTGTGGAGTAGTGGAGTTTATCATACAAAGCAACGCTGAGGGCTCCCTGAAGTCTTAGGGGAGGCTGGACAATGGTCGGCGATTACAGATTCGTTTCTGAAATCTCCAAAGCAAGGTGCTCTCCCTTGGACTCTTGGTCCTGTCCAGGCTCTCCACAGCCGATGTCTAATATAACAATGAAGAGTTTGGACCCAGGGAGACCACAGTAAGGGTCATTAAATTGCAATTTTCTCATCCATAATATTTTTTGATAGGTTACAATGTTACCTAATTGGATGATGAATTTACATTTACTTCCAGGAGGGGCTCAGTGGCACATGTTCTAGAACAGTCTGTCTCTGTTGCCTTCCCAAAGTGCCCTTGTATGCTGTGAATTCATGGGGTTTAGCGCTTCTGATTTCGGGGTCAGATAGGTATGTCCTCATAGTCTTGCAGATAATCCAGGATGTCATGGTTCCTTCCAGACCCAGAAACATGACTCAGGTCCTACCCCTTCTACCAAAAATTAAAGTCTCGTGGTTCCAGTCTCCTGATAGTCCAGCCTCTACATCCTCCAAGCCTTTGAATTTCTAACTAGCCGCCTAACAGATCTCTTTAGTGTGCCCTTCCTCTGTTTCCTGCTGGGACACCAACTAGGGGACCAGGATATCTTTTCATCATTCCTGTGTGTCCCTTTAATAGTTTGAATTTTGTTTGTCTGTGTTGTGTCTGGACAACCCATTTATGGTGATCTTCCAACCAGGGAGTCTGTCTTCACTTTGCTAACACGTTATTCCATTCACAAAGAGGGGCGAGTGCAAAGGCTTTCTTGTGTTATCTAGGGCAGAAGATCAGGAAGGTTGGAGGGCAACAGGAATCTGAACTTGCCTCTTTCTTAGACACACTCTCATAATAGCCAGCCCCTTTGCTCCATAGCAACGCACATCTACCTGACAGCTGCACACCATTGCTCAAATCCCTCCCCTTAGGCTCCACCCTCAACACTGCCAGGTGGTCAAGGTCAAACTCCCCTACGTTTGGAAGACACAATTGCACAGCACCGTGGTGCACTGGTTACTTGCTTTATACAGTTGTGTGTGGTTGCTCCCCTCCCTGCTGTTAGGCCTTGGTTTTGTTTTCAGCTGTTAACTTTGACGGAAGTTCTATCAAGTTCTATCTTTGGCCAGCTCTAACTCTACAGTTTGTTGTTTGCCTGCAACTCATGGTGGGTTTAGTTTTAGTTTTCTGAAGTATAGTGTCATATTTACCTCATGTAGGCCTGTGTGTTTTGTCACAACAAATTAGCCTTTACCTTCTGCTCTGATAGCCAGAGATTCTACCAAGCAGAAACCAAAGTAGGCACTCTGCGGCTTATCTGGATTAACATAGGGATCTTAAGTTCAGCTCCCGTCCTTGTGGTTAGCCAGGGCTTAGTGTTAGCTATAAAAAAAAAAAAAAAATCGCAATTTGTTTACCTTTGACATAACCCACTCTCTTCCCATCCAAACCATACACGGCTCACTTTTTACTTTTTGAAAGCTACAGTAGTGATGCTCTTCAGTTCTTATAAGCCCTGAAGCTCTTTAAAATAGTGTTTTATTCAGGGCCCTTTTGATGGAGGGCTCTTTGGGAAGATTTGCTGGAACAGACCACTCTGGAAGCCATTCTTCCGTCTCAAAACCACTCCAATCAGGCTTTCTTCCCCATCATTTCATTCATAAAATTGCACATCTCAAGGGACATCAGCAACTTGCAGGCTGCTGAATCCCACGATCAATTTCCTTTTCTTCGAGGCTTGGCACAATTTCTGTCTGTCTTGTCAATGGCAGCATTGGCATTCAGCATCCCTCATCACCACCCAGCGAGCAGCTGAGATGTGAATGGCTTGAATTTTCCCAGATGCATTCTCCATGTTAGAGTGAATGAGGTGGCTGAGTAGACGTTCAGTGTGGCCTGCTCTGAGAGCCGAGCTTACTTAGAACCACTGCCACGTGCAAGATTCAGAACCAAATGAGTAAGTAGAGTACTGACGTAAATAAGAAAACAGAAGTCACGGAAAGCCACAGTGCTCATGGACATCAGGCAACACTGTGTCTTCCCGGGGAAGTAGCTCCGAATGGTACAAGGCCCAGACATTTGCAATGCAGTTACTACCTGCCCGTCAGTACTGCCTGGTGTCAGGGTGATGCTGTTCTTGTTATCTTGCTTCTTGGTGATGTAGTGTCCACAGACCCTCAACAATTTAAACCCTATTAGTTTACCACTAACAACCAAGCTGTCCTTGGTGAAATTCTACAGTTCCCACAAATATGGGCACCCTCAAGACACATTGATTAAGACTTTTTGCTGTCATCACAGGTTAAAGTGTTTGCCCTGTAAATGTTTGAAGTCAGCATGGAGAAGGTGAATGCCCTTTGATAATCTCAGCTGAATTGTGAGGCTGAGGGTACCAGCGCACAGGCCAGGCTGTCTACCTTTGCTGGTACCCCGTGGGTTGCCTTGATTTTCCAGCTAGTCCAAATCTGGTTTCTGGTCTTTATTATTATATGAGAGTGACAGATTTTAATTTGTCTGTTTAAAATGTACCAAGAGTTTGCCTTTTGACAGAGCAGTGTCAGGGGAGAGACCTAAAGTTTGGATTTTGTCTCCCCAGTTGGTAAAACAGGTCGGTTTTGTTCTCCTTCACCCTCTCTTTTGTTTCCCTTTGAAATTTCTTAGTATTTTATGTGGCTATGCAATATAGTCAGTCATTTAAGTGTACAACTTTGTGACTTAATGAGCATGCAGGCTTCACGCTGGTGGTGTGGCTCAGTGGTAGAGCCCTCCCCGATCGTTTTCAAGACCCTGGATTAAATACCCAGCACTGCTGGAGAGTAAGAACCGGTGAGGGTTTTGGTAAGAAAGGAGAAAAGCCCTGTATTCTGACGCATACATACAAGCAATCCAGAGGGTTTACTAGAAATAAATTCAAGGAATGACACTGTGCAGCTAGAGAGGCAGGGGGATGGGGGATGGGGTCTGATGGAAGGGGAGCAGGTGTCATTGAGGACGGCGGGGCCTGGAACTAATCATAGGCATGGTTTGTGCCCTAGGAAGATCACAATAGGCGATGGGAGCTCCTTCTTAGCAATACTCAGTAGCACTTCCGCTGGGGATACACAGATAAATGAGACATTTCTACTCTCAGAGAACTCTGTTGTTATGAAAAAATGGGTTTGGGGCTGAAAAAGAGCTCATAGACTTTGTAACAGTCTCAGTGAGAGACTGTAAAAATTTTAATGATGGCGGTAACAAGAGAAATAGATAGGAGGGGGCAGAATCAAGAGACACGTTAGAAAATCACCCATAGGAGTTGCAGGTGGGGAAATGTGGGCCTCATTGAAAGTTCTCTAGGAGACCGGGTGACTTAGCTGAGATGGCAGAGTGCTTGCCCAGCCTGCCCGAAGACCCGGATTCCATCCCCAGCACCACAAGCAACGGGCATCACTTGGGTGCTGAGCCAGGAGGATCAGAAACTTATGATGATCCTCAGCTGCATACGGAGTTCAAGTCTAGGCCGGGATGCATGAGTCTTGTTAATAAACTTTAAAGATGCTCTAAAACGTCTGGCTGTCATCGGAAGGGCAATGCTGGTATTTGTTACCATAGGAACACAGAAGAAAGACAGGCTGAGAGATGGGGGTGTAGGCTGAGGGAGGGAGGGAGAGAGGGAGGGAGGGAGGACAGGCTGTATTCTGCTTTAGAGCTTGAAGGGTCAGCATGAGAACAGGTGAAAGGGGAATTTAGGAAGGTGTGAGAAAGATGAGCTATAATTCGTCGAGAAGCTGCCTAAAATTATACAGTGGTGAGGTCTCCTGCTGGGACGGGATTAAAGGGTGTGTGTGTGTGTGTGTGTGTGTGTGTGTGTGTGTGTGTGTGTGTGTAAAATGTGCCCTCATGGCTTTGGGGACAGCTTGGAACAGCACGAGAAAACTCAAGAAAGAGAGCATTGGTTGGCTAGCAATGCCAAATGCTGTGTGGAAGTCAACCAGAATGAAGGGCAAGGAGAATTCATGGCGTTTTTAAATTAGAAAATTACAGGCCCCCTCTGGAGACCAGGTTTAATGGGAAGAGGCTCTGGCGGTCTCCTCAGGCCGCAGTGGAGTGGCGAGGGCTTCTCAGACAGAGTGATCGGGAAATAGACTTTTCCCACTCATTTAATCTATAAATATTTATTGAGTATTTGCCTCTCATTGGTGAAAGAAGATGGAATAATTATATAACAGGGGAATTGGGGCCAGAGAAAGATTACTTTTGATGGAAAGGATGGGTCTTTAGCTTTGGGAAAAGAACAGTGCAGAGGGAGAGATGAGGCTAAAATATGAAAAATAATTGAGGTGCACTTCCATAGGTGGGGGGGCTGCAGAGGGGAGCAAGTTTGGTGAACTTTGGGGAGCTAAGGACATAGGTGTGACTGCCCCAGCTCTGGGGCTCAGTCCACACTAACGGCTGACTTTCCGTGTGTCTTGTGATTGTAGTAAAATTCATTGAAAGACACCATAGCTGCGCTTTTCTTTTGGGATGAACTTCATTTCTTTTTAAGTTAAACAGAACTCTCTAGGAGCTACAGACTATTTAGGGCTTCAGTGTTAAGAGTCTCCTGAGCTCCTTAAGACAATATTATAAAATGGAGTTGGGTGTGTAGACACACAGAACGGTGTTCTCAGACAATAATTGACTTCCTATGTGGCTCACTCACCATGGGCATTTTCTGGGGTGAGTCCTCCTAGACTCAATTGGAGTGGTAGTGTAAAATGATAACACTCTGAACCTCTGAATGTGGGATGACATAAATAAGATTGTAAACTTTATGTCAAGACAGGGTCATATGTAGCCCAGGCTGGCCTTGAACTCACTGTGCAATTGTGGCACGATTGATTTTTGTGCTCATTGTTTTCTGATAACTTGATACAAATCCGGACATACTCGGGAAGAGGGAATCTCAGCTGAAGAATATCTTCTATGCAATTGACTTGTGGCCATAATATGGTGCATTTTTCTTGATTGTTAATTGCTGGCGTGCATGCCAACCTGCTGTGGGCAGTGCCACCCTGAGGCAGATGGTCTGGTCTTTATAAGAAAGCAGGCTGAGCAAGCCACGAGGAACAAAGCAGGAAGCAGCCCTCCTTCATGGCCTCCCCTGCCGTTCCTGTCTCCAGGTTCCTGTTTCGAGTTCCTGCCCTGGCTTCCTATAGTGATGGACTGTAAGGCAAAGAAACCTTTCCCTCCCTTATTTGTTTTAGCTCATGGTATTTATAAAGACAACAAAAAATAATCTAGGATGACCTTGAACTTCTGATCATTCTTTCTCCCACCTCCCAAGTGCTAAGATTATAGATAGAGGGACGTCACCATGAATGGTTCACATGGTACTGGGGAGAAGCCAGTACTCCCCGCATTCGAGGCCAGTAGAATGGGCTGTAGCCTTTATCCATCAAATACTTGAGAGCTTAAGGAGCTGCTTCGCTCATAACACCAGCATGTTTGAAGCATGTGATGTCCTGCAAAGCAAGCTTTCTCCTGGTCACACTGTCACCAAGGTGGCTATTCACCATAGGAGTTGAAGAAGACATTTAAGGTGCTAGTTGAGACAGTTTCATTGTGGAATAAGGAAATTGGGTTGATTGTAAAGAATACTCTTTCAATTCCGTTTGAGTAAAAACTGCTTTGTGAAGACATTGCTTCATAAAGATTCATCTTGGGAAGGAAGGTCCAACAGACAACACCGGAAACAGATTCCATAAAGGGTTGAGAGCAATTGAGTTGATGAAAAAGCTTAACCTTGATTTAATGCAAATTGCTGAGAAAATGGAGGAGGAGGAGTCAAGAGGGATCTGTTTTCATTATTGACTTGAACTGGCCTGACATTCACGTAGCCCAAGTGGGAACTGTCTACACACAGGCAAGAATAAAATAATGTGAAAAAAATGTTTGAAAAGTTCTGCATTGTGAACTAATTCCCTCTGCACACAGAGGAATGAGCCTGAAACCCACACTTCCCTTCCTGTCAGAAAACAGACAAGCTGTGCTTTCTGACGTGCTTGAGTTACAGGGTTTCATCTAAAGGGCTGACCTGTTCCTCCCCTTCTCTTCATTCAGTGGCTTTTATTGCTGAGGTTTGCTATGTCATCAAAAAATCTTGTATATTTCTCACTGGACATGAATTAATAATGCTTTACCTGCAACATGGAGAACTATTAAAGTGATAAAAAAGCAATGGATGTATTTCAATCTCCAGTAAAAAATGACACCCATGCCCCCACCACTAGACTAGTAAATGCTGAAAATTCAACAGGATTCCTGCAAGGGTCATATTAAGAGTCTACTAAATAAGTGAGTTAATTAAACCTTGACATCTGGAAACAAATCTGAGAAGTTCTAGTTAATTTTTGAAGAATTGTGAAATGATGATGTGAGCCCTAAATTATCACAACCCAGGCAATCCCGGACCACGCAGCAGCTACTGAGGTTTCTGCAGTTGGAAGCATAGATCCTTGCTCTGGAAAGCGAATGATGTAGCCTGAAGGCAAAAGCCACCGAGGTTTAGAGAAGTGGCCAGAACTGCTAAGAGTTTTATTGGCAAAAATAAAATAAAATAAACCCTAAAAAAAAGAGTTTTATTGGCTGTTTGTGGTATTTCTTTGCCTTCTTTTCCTTGATAGGATGCCAAGGGACAGAAACTAATGTATTTAATTGCATCCTTTTTATTGAATTGTTTACCAAAGGTTGTAGGATTGACTTTTTTGACTGCATAGATTTTTTTTTTTCTCCAATTCAATCCGAAGAAGGTTTGGCTTTTCTCCCAGATAAAATTCTCCGAGTGCGCTCTCCGTCCTTAGTAACTCCACAGGACTGGTGAACAGGAGCCTGCTCATCACCCAGGCTCATTTACTCTCTTCATTGTTGCTTCTGTTGCCGTTACCTGTGTGAGTTTGGGAACTGCAGTCTCAGTGTAAGAGGCGAGGGGGGTGAGGCTAGGAGAGCGGAGCTGGGGGGCCTGAACTCCAAGCCGGTGATTTTCTGAAGTGTTTCTAACTGCCCTCAGGACAACCCTGCTTCATCTGCCGGGTGTGTGATTTCCTGAGGTGCTCATTAAAAAGGCAGATCCGTGGGGCTCCATTCAATCCACTGAACCAGATTCTCTGAGGGTGGTGTCTGGAATTTGCATTTTAAGAAACAAGGTACAGGATTTCATATTAAAACCTTAGTCTCGGGTACCTGGAAGAGCTCCCCCTCATGGTTCAGCGCCCCGACCACTAGCAGTTCCCGGTGGAGATGCATGCATTTTCCCAACAACACATGGGTTCTGGATCAGCAAGTCTTCCTTCGGAGTGGCCTGCTGCTGGGACCGAACACACAGACTGAACTGATAAAGTTTCCACAAGGCAGAAGACAATCCGAGTCTGAGACTCACGAAAGGCAAATGCTAAGGTTCTTTTCTGACTTGGGCCCAAGTCCAATCCTGTCTTCTCCAAGAAGACTGAGGTGAAATAGACACTGTGAACTTCAGGGGAGCAGGGGAATGAGCCTCACTTCCACAGGCTTAGAAGTATGGAGGCGTGGCCTTCTTAACTTGGAAAATGAGGAGTAACTGAGTGCTGTGAACTCCCAGATACACAGCCAGGGCTTTTGTGTGCCCAGCTTAGAAGACCCCATTGCAGTTGAAAGTGAGATGGGAGGAATGGCAGGGTTGATGTTCAAGTGTGAACACAGTTGTGTGTTTATGTGCATGTGCTGATGTGTGTGTGTGTGTGTGCATTGGATGCTAGGTTCATGTGTGTGCACCATATGCTAGGTTCATGTGTGTGCCCCATGTGCTAGGTTCATGTGTGTGCACCATATGCTAGGTTCATGTGTGTGCCCCATGTGCTAG
>NC_022022.1:45798352-45831073 GCF_000317375.1 Microtus ochrogaster | reverse complement strand
TGTGCATTGTATGCTATGTTCATGTGTGTGCACCATGTGCTGGGTTTATGTGTGTGCCCCATATGCTAGGTTCATGTGTGTGCCCCATGTGCTAGGTTCATGTATGTGCACCATGTGCTAGGTTTATGTATGTGCACCATGTGCTAGGTTTATAAGTTCATGTATGTGTAACATGTACTAGGTTCAAGTGTGTGTGCTGTGTGCTAGGCTCATGTGTGTGCACCATGTGCTGAAGTTTGTGATTATAGGACTCTGAAGTGGTCTTCATTCTTGCAGGGCGAGCTTACTAGCGACCAAGCCACTCCCCCCCCCCCAGCTCCCTTTGTCTTTCAAAGCAGCAGTAGCTGAGGCCTGGTAAAGACATAATTTTTCAGTAACTCACCAAGTGACCTTGAGAAGGCCTTGGTGGCAGCACTTACAGAAGTTCACATGGCTCTGCTGTAGTGTAAGGGAAAGATAAATGCCCAGTATCAGAGGTCTGTTTCCAAATACCATAATTAAGCAGCCTGCATGATTCCCCCATACACATACTCTTCTTTGAATTGTGTATCAAAAGACCTCTCCAAATTTATCTCCCAACATAACTCTTAGGCTGCCCCGATTCTGGGCAGCAAGCACATTCTCCTGGTGATCGCAACTTACCCCAGAGTCTGTGCCTCATTCAAGGCATATACTTAACAGTAGTTTTCAGAGAAGCATCAGGCGGGAATTTCAGGTAGATTCCGAAGGAATGACTGGGATAAAACAGATATTAGCAGATATTACTGATCTGCTTGGTGTTCTCCGAATTATTCCCTATTGGGATTGTCCCACTCTGAGTATGTCTGACTCTGCCATCATTTAAATAGTAAATATCGCCCTATAAAAGCTGTAGAGCCGCTTTCTGTGTCAGGGCGGTCCGGGATATAATGACATGCGCTCTCCACAGTGCTGGTGACTCAGAACAGCAAAGGCTGACATCATGCTCATTTAGTGTATTGGTCTTGGGACAGTAAAACGTCCCCATTAACTACACGACACCAGCGTCTACCATGTCAAGAACCCCTGCTTACCCTGCTGGAGGGAAGGGGACATGTGGAGAGAGTCTCAACTACTTGTTTAGTTCCCATGCTCTTAATCATGTGACAAGCTCATCAACCAATAGAAACATTGCTGCATATGCCACAGAGGAGGAATGGAGGACCATATCTTAGAAGACTATATTTTATTATTTTTTATTTTATTATTATGATTATTTCTGTGTGTTATATGAGCACATGTATGCGTGTGTGGTGTTTTTGTGTGTGTATATGTATATGTGATATTTTTTTTAAAAAATATTTATTCATTTACTTATTATGTATACAATATTCTGTTTGTGTATATGCCTGCAGGCCAGAAGAGGGCACCAGACCTCATTACAGATGGTTGTGAGCCACCATGTGGTTGCTGGGAATTGAACTCAGCACCTTTGGAAGAGCAGGCAATGCTCTTAACCACTGAGCCATCTCTCCAGCCCCAGTATTTGTGATATTTTTGTGTATGTGTAAACATGTATGTGTGTGTGCAGTGTCTTTGTGTGTGCATGTGATTGGTTGTCTCTGTCCACCATAAATGCTAGGAAGTGGACTCAGTTTGTCAGCCATGACAAATGCCTTTACCTGTTGAGCCATTTCATAGACCCAAGTTTTATTTAATTATAATAGAAAACATGTAATAGTTACAAACTTTTCTAGTTTTGCTGAGCAGACACAACTCCAGAATATAATAAAAGCAGACTTTTTTTTTTTTTTTTTTTGGTTTTTCGAGACCGGGTTTCTCTGTGCTTTTTGGAGTCTGTCCTGGAACTCTCTCTGTAGACCAGGCTGGTCTCGAACTCACAGAGATCCGCCTGCCTCTGCTTCCCGAGTGCTGGGATTAAAGGCGTGCGCCACCACCGCCCGGCAGACTTTTGTTTTTTTAACTAAAGGTCAAGTAGGACTTCAATCTTTTATTAATTCCATTTTTTAAAGAAAAATTTAGGCACAAGGAATATAAGTAATTTGTCTGAGATCCCACCATAACACAAGGCAGGGTTGCTCCATGCTTTTAATCATCAGGCCATTTACCTGTATTTGGATGAATTATGGGCAGGCAATGTGGTCCTGTTAAGCTGCGATGAACCCCCTTTTTCCGTTCCTTTTATAAAAAGGTTTTGCTGCTAAGAGCTCACTCTAGTCCAGGCTGGCCTCTGTAGCCCAGGCTGGCCTCAAACTAACACTCCTCCTTCCATGGTCTCCTGAGATCTGGGATTTGTAGGCATATACCATCATGATTGTGTTGGATCATGATTAATTAGTTACCCTTTTATGAGCTAAAGGAATATCAGAGGTGTAAAAGTATATTTGTTGGAGTTTGGGCATAGTGGCATACACCTTTAATCCTGCACTTGGGAGGCAGAGGCAGGGGGATCCCTGTGGATTTGAGGTAAGCCTGGTCTACAGTTCCAGGACAGTCAGAGAGGTATAGAGAGAACCCCCAGTTTCTCTCGTTAGTTAGTTTTTGTTATAGCAGTTGATGTGGGATTCCCCTCTGTATGCTATGAATATGTTTTATTACCATTGGTTAATAAAGAAGCTGCTTTCAGCCAATGGCTTAACAGAGTAAAGCCAGACTAGAAAAGATAGATAGATAGAGAGCGAGCAGGTAGAGTTGAAGAGACACCACGTAGCTGCGCAGGAGCCAGACGCCGGACACTGGACAGAACCTTACTAGTAGGCCACAACCATGTGGCGATACACAGATTAATAGAAATGGGTTAATTTAAGACATAACATCTAGCTAGAAATATGCATAAGCCAATAGGCCAAGCAGTGTTTTAATTAATATAATTTCTGTGTGCTTATTTTGGGTCTGGGCATCCAGGAAATAAGCAAGCAGCGTACGTCAATAAGCAGTGGCCTAGTATTGAGCGTATTTATTAAAGGGAATGTTTCGTGTGTTTTGGTATGCTCTGGAGTTGTGCTGTGTGACTGCTATCCCTTTGGGATGTTCTAATTTAAACTGATTTATTTAGGAGCAGTAAGTAAGGATCATTTCGAGATCAACATGCAATCTGAGTCTAAAAACATGTTTATCTGAAAATTAATGAAGGTGGCAAAGAGGGCTGTTAACTTTTACAGATGAGAACTAGTGGGGATGCAGACTTGGCTGGGAGAATCACGGTGTGGCATCGAGGGGTCCCTCCAAGAACTTGTCAGTGAAGATGGGGGGCAAGCGGGGGTTTCTGCCAGGGGTGGACATACTGAATGGGATCTGAACAGCTGAGGGTGCCCACCAGGATGCGGGAGCTTGTGTTTCAGTAGGGACAGACCATGGGCCTAAGCCAGGAGGTGATTGTTTCACCAGCTTGCCCTGACTATGGATGCTGTGCCTTCACCTGGAACCCGTGCCAATACTGTCCTCATGCCACCAGAAGAGTCCTCTGCACCCCAAGTCCTGAGTGGCTTGAGCTTTCATGCAGGCAGAGATCAGGTCTCTTGATATGAGGAATCCTCCACATACAGGGAAGGAGTTCGGACGAGGCCCACTCAGTGGCAGAAGGCAAGCGTTCACCTTAGCTAGTGGGATGGGGTTCCTACCCTGTCAGTTCTGTGATTGTTCAGGAAAAGAATGTGTGCTCCCTGTCTCTTGTTGATTTCTTTCCACAGGTTTGCATCTGAAAGGTTTTTTAACTACTATTTATTTATGTGGTTAAAAGTTAACATCGATTTCCTAAAATCAATTATTCTAGATACTGAATGTTATAGAGCTCTCTGTGGCTCGTGCCATGCTGGGGAGGGGTATGGGAACGGTGCAGAATAACATCAAAGGTGGACGAGCATTCTCAGAGGCAGACAAGGTGATTATCTTGTCTTTCTTCTGAAGTTCAAGGGGAAGGGTGTGTGAGATGAACATTACACACGTGGACATGGTAGGAAAAATATTTTACAGAGGAAAAGACAAGAAAGATAGCGTGGTTGTATATGGAACAGCAAACTGCACAGCGGTAGCTATATAGATAAGGCAGGGAATCCAAGTTCTACCAACTGACAGACTAGTCTTCCTGAATTTGTGACTCAGGTGTGGTTGTTTGATAATTTATAACTATCAAGGAACTATTACCGGTTGTTTTGAGTATGGGAAATGGTAGAGAGTCAGCTGTGGTTGAGAGAAACTAACCTAGTAATATGTAGAACAATTTGAAAGAAACTAGAGTTGCAGAAATTACTTAAGAGGTAAATATAATCTATGATAAAGATATTAAGCCCCTAAAATGAGTTTTGAGCTGAAGTCAGCATTAAGAATAAAGACAACTCATAACTAGGCAAACTGCAAAGAACAAGTGTCTGCACAGTGCTCTGCCAAAATGGGACATCTGTATCACAACCTCGTCACCCAGGGCTCATGGGACATAGAGAAAGAAGAGACAGAGGTTGAGGAGGACATCGTTTCCTTGGCATCCAGGAATTCTCAGTAGCTGTGACTGCCAGCACAAGGCAGTAGACCATCATCCCAGCTTTGAGCAGGGAAGGGCGCACGAGGCCCCACACCTTGCTGAGGAGCTCTTGACAGTTGATGGCTGCTAGAGGGACAGTCAGTTTTCTTCAGGGATGCGGCTCCTGGTCATGCTTTCATGGATGGCTCCACAGCCACATGTACCTGGGTACCACTAACTGGATTCACTGAGTTATTTTAAAGAAGGCATGAACTTGGGAAGAGGACATGTGGGTGGGGGGATAAAAGGAAGGGGAGAGGATGAGGATGGTAAAAATGCATTATACTTACAATAAAATCCTCAAAGGATTAAACAATTAAAGCAAAGGGGATTTGGGAAGTATATGCTACAAAAATACATTATAATTAAGAAAATCCTATTCATATTTGGTCACCATGGTGAGAAAGGGGCTCCCGTGGAAGTGCTGAGCACAGCCAGTGGACACAGACCAGCCCTTTCCTGACCATTATGCTGCCACAGCGAACCACGTACCACGACCGCTGTGCAAGCAGCCCTGTACGTTTGCAGATGACAGCATCAAGCTACAACGTTGAGAGGTTTGATGGCCCGGGCAACCTTCTCTCCCCAGTAGAGAACAGTGTGTAGATCTAACACAGTTTCTTAATTAAATCGGCCTATCTGCTCAAAAGCATTCGGGTTCCAGAGAAGATAATGGTCTGTGCTGCCTCTGTCTCCCCATAGGCCCCGGTCCCTTGATTGCTGACTGAGTTCCCTGAGAATGAGATGCTTCCAGACTCCGAGGCTCCAGGCCTCTGCAGCTTGATCTACCATCTGCCTCTTCTCACAGCTAATTTACCCCTTCTCTTTTATTTTAATTGTTTTAGATACTGAGTTCTTTGCTACTCAAAAGCCCTTTATTATTTTACTATTCCACGAATGACCAATGTTAGTGCCTCCCCCATTTTGTGCTTGGTGCTGTGTGAGGTACCTTCAAGGTGCACAGACTATGACTTGTTTGCCCCGAGCTGGGCCTTGCTTGCTCCTGGCTTTGTCCCCTTCTTGCTCTGCTCCTCTCTCACAGTCCCCTGCTTGGTCAGGAGTGCTACTGTCTAGTCTGAACTTTGGGACATGGTATGTTTACAGAGCCACAGGACAGAAAGCAAATGTCAACAACCTGGAAAGAAACCAAATGGTGTTTGAAATGCTGAGCTTGTTTGGTGACACATAGTTGTCACCCCAGCGTGTGGGATGCGAGGCAGAAAGATCAGGTTCCAAGCCACCTTTGGCTACGTAGTAACTCTGAGGCCAGCCTGGACAGCATGAAACCCTGTCTCAAATAAAACAAACAAGCAAAAACTAATTAATTAAATTTACTAAATGGACTTAGTGGGGCAGAAGTATTCTGTTAAATGCTTCTTGCCCTGAAGAGTTGCTTCTTAAGGGCATCACAGCAATGTTTGCTGTCGGCTGAGCTGGAGGATGAGGGAACTCACTGAGTCTTTACCTCGTAAGCGACTTAAGAAAGAATGGCCATAAGATATTATAACGTAAAATCACATTCTTGGGAATTTGATTGGAAGAATAAGTTTCTTGACACTTTAATATTTCAATCTTCTTAGACGTTCATATCTGAGGCAGGTCCCCCAAACAACTGTAAAGCTTTTCTCTGTTAACGACGCTTGGTGAATGTAATTGGTAATAGGCTCAGACTTCTGCTGTTGCAGTAGGGACTTTCTATTAAAAATATGAAGCTTGATATTTAAAATTATAGTAGGGAAAAATTTCAAAAATATGGCAGAGTATATGGGAGCTCAGAGTGTGTTTAGCAGTGTGTGCTTAGCAGAGTGTGTGTGTGCTCAGCATAGTGTGTGCTCAGCAGAGTGTGTCCCTAGCTTTCTGGTGGTGTCATCTGCACTGCAAATTTCCTTGGGCAGCTAAGAAACAGAGTTCTGGGAGCAGGGTGTGGAGATCCAGAGGCAATTCTGAGAGGCAAGGCCTGTGGACAGGCACAAGAAGGGGCTTCTTTCTTAACACATGAATCCGTAGACCCTGTTAGGAATCTCAGTCTAGAAACAGCTTAACAGGGACTACTGGGGAAACACCTCAGTCTGTAAAGTTTGAAAACATGCGTTTCATCCCCAGCCCCATGTAAGTAGCCATGCAAGGTGGATCACTGGGGGACATTGGCCAACCAGCCTGAGCCACTCAGTGATTCACCTAACTCCAGATCCCAGTGAGGCCCTGTTCCAAAAACCAAGAGGAATGGCTCCTGAGGAATACCATGCATGATTGATCCCTGGCCTCATACATGTGCACATGTATGTACCCACAGACATGACGTGCTTCCAATAGATACCGAAGAGTAGAAATATATGTGTTGGGGGGATTACCCAAGGGATAAACAATTGTCTGTAGTGGTATATTATTTGTATCTTGCTAAATAAACCTTGCCTGAAGACCAGAGGCAAAGCTAAAGCCACTAGAGGTCAGGCAATGGAGACACACACCTTTAATCCCAGGATTTGGGAGACAGGCAGATGGATCTCTGTGAGTTCAAGACCATTCTGGGCTACCCAAGATCAATGCAGAAACAAATGCAGGTGGTGGTAGCTCCCACCTTTAATCCCGGTCCTAGGGAGTCACACGCCTTTGATCCTAGCACCAGAGGGGATATAAAATGGAAGGAGAGAGAGAGAAGCTTAGGTTGCTTAGTTTGCAGTCTTTGGTAGAGGCAAGACTCCTCTAGTGGCTTGACTGCTTTGCTTTTTTGGTTTTCAGGTTGAACTCCAGTTTCTGTCTCTGGGTTCTTATTATTTGTGCTACAGTAGTTCACAGATATTAGCTTTCTCGTTTGTGTTGGATCAGTATTTCTGCTGGCTGCTGCTGAGTTGGTAGAAGACTCACATGACAAAAGACAACTACCTCATTGGATTTCAGTGGCCACCTGCACCTGGAGCAGATGCTAATATTGTGCTGTTTGCTGAGGAATCAGGACCTTACTAAGCAGATCGCTCTGTATTGTCTTACAGTGTGTGCGGGAGATTGTCTTATGAGTGAGGAATTGCTATAGGTGTTCACTCCAGAGAGGATACTGTAGCTCTCCGCTCTTTCTGAGGCAGCCAGAATAACCCAGCCCACCCCAGAGAATGCTTTGAGGGAAGAATGAGGATTTAATGTCAAATAGCTCAGGACTGGAGATTTTCAGAGCAGAGCAAACAGAAGGGAGGTTCTGCTGCTTGGCTTTGCTTGTTCTCAGCACACAGGCTTTAGGGATAGGATAAGGCATTTTCATGAGGAGAGCATGGTTGTAGGCAGTTGAAAGATTCAGAGTCAGTATTAGACTCAAGTTCCTGCTGTGCCTGTTGGTCTTCATGCCTCCTGGAGAGATTCTCATCATCTCCGTGAGCCAGTCTCCTGCCTGCAGTCAGAATAAATAAGGTTTCCCCTATACACGCCAGGACAATGCCCCTGTCAAACACTCACTAATACACTTGCAGATGTGATCACAGGTGTATGGAGGCCAGAGATCAAGTATCATTCCTCAGGTGGAGTTCACTGTAGGACTATTTTTTCTGTTCCTCCTGCCAGCTCTCAAATCACGACACAGAGGCTTCTTGTAATGAAGGCTAGCTCTTGTAACTTAAATTAACACATATTGTTTAATTTCTATTCCTTTATGTGGCTTGGTTACCCTTACTGTGTAATGCCTGTGCTGTTTCCTCTCTGCTGGGCTGGCGTCTCTTGCGTCTCTGCCCTTCTTCTTTCCAGTGTCCCCTCTGCCCCCCAAATCCTGCCTAGGTGTTCAGCTTTTTATTAAGCCAATCAGAGTGACACATCTTCACAGTGTACAGAAAGGTTATTCCACTACAGTTCACCCTGAAGCATCACTGTCATTGTCCTCTAACTCAAGTAGACCGTGTTGGCTGAGTAGTGAGCTCAAGGATCTCGATTCACCCGTCTCTGCTTCCCCAGCTCAAAATTCTCAAGTATGTGCTTCCATGCCTGGATAGTTCACGTGGGCTCAGAGGTTCAAACCAAAATCCTCATGTTGGGGCAACAAACACTGACTGAACTATCTCCCCAGACCTAATAGCTTATTAAAATGACAAACTCCCCCATAGTCCACCAATGGCTTCTCTATGCCTGTGAATGGCACAGAGGTGCCTCCCAGTGGAAGCCTCTGCAATCATGTCTCTTGTGCATGGAGCCCATTGGCTTGAGATGCTGATTGTTCAGCTAAACTACCTATATTGGAGTTTCTTTTCTCAAGTTTATCCATACAACAGTTTTGAGGTGAAGCAAAACTAACTTGTAGGAGGAGGCTGTTGTATTTTCAATCATTGCTGCATAAATATCTTTCTGGTGCAAGATTTCTCCGTAGTCTGAGAGAAGGGCCGAGGACGTGACAGTGTCTGTGCGGAGCCCCTCTGAGCTACAGCCTTGGGAAAGGCTTGGATGCTCCTGTGGTGGATCGGATTCAAAGCGAACCTCTGTGAGGGACATTTGGACCACTCGCATCCATTTACTTCACAAGGGCACTTGATTTTCTACATTGGCTGTCCAAATTTTACAATACGAGACTCTGGGCCAGAATCTTAGTATGCTGTTCAAAGTGCAGGCACACATGCATGCATGTGCACTCTCCCCCCACTTATACACACACTGTATACACACACACACACACACACACACCACACACACCTCACACAAACCACATACACATATCACCCACACACCATACACATTCACACACACACCACACACACACGTGCACACACAGCAAATTATCTTTGGCAAAATGCTTATTTTTATGTTTTGAAATTTTGATATTTGTGAGTGTCACATATGTGAACATCAGAAGACAAGTTCACAGGTCCCTGGGATTGAGCAAGCCTTGTGCAGCAAGTGTCTTTATATCCTGAGCTATCTTACTGGTGGTCACCAAGTACTTCTTGAGTTCAGAGATTTATTGAGTACCTTGGGAAGTCATATGCCACCTTATCCACTCAACAGCTTTCTGCTTGAAACCCTGTCCTGGTTACACAGTGGATATTTCTGTGGTAATCCTTGCTCATGTGCCCATACGTCACGTGATTCTCCAAGGTGCTTTATTTCCAGCCAAAGAAAGTATTTTCATAAAGTGGCTTTCTGATTAGTAGAATGTTTATGTTTTTATCTCAAGCCTCCATGAACTGTGTGTTTCTATGCTTTGATCAATCTCCTCCCCTCCCCGCAGCGATTCAGCAGTAGCCATCAGGAGACCCTTCTGGAGTTTGTTGAAAAATGGCTACCTTTAAATTGTTTAAATTATGTGCTTATACATATCTCTGTCTGAGTTTGTATGTTTCTGTTTTGTATTCATCTATTAATTTACCATACCTACTGTTCCTTTTGCATAGATCCAGCATCCTGACTGACTTCAGGCTCCGGCCTGGAAAACTTTTAATAGTCTATCAGTTTTGGCAGTAACAAATTCCTCACCTTTTGCTGGCTTGAAACATCTTTATTCCACTTTTGTTTGGAAGATTTTCCTGTCTGTAGAAGGTCTTATCTTCACTGCCTTTCTTCTGTGCTAAAGGGCACTGTCTTTGCCTCAGGTCTCTGCAGAAACACCTGTCACCTGCCTTTCTTCCTCTCCACATCAGCATCTTCTGCAACTGCTTTCAAGATTTTTTTTTTCTGCTGCTGCTTTTGACAGTTGGAATAACTGTGAGGTTTCCTGGTAAGTCTAGGTCCTGCTCACTTCCCCCATATTTTTCTGCCCATGTTTGTTGAGATTCTTGGTTTTGTTTACAATTTTACTCAGATTTGGAAACATTTTGACATTATTCATTTGGGGAAGTTTGTTTAATTTTGTATTAACTTGAAGATAAGCATATTATATTAACTGACATAGGAAGACAACACTGTGTCTACTTATGGAGCATCTTAAACCCTATGTTTGCAGTGTTCCTAAGATATTCTCATGCATATCTAAATCAGCTCTGTGATGTCTTTTTGTCCCTCCTGTGTGATCTTTTTAGTCCCACTGACATATGGGTCAGATGACGTGGTCCTGTTGTAATTGTGTTGATATTTTGTTCAGCAATATTAAGAGCAGTGAAGCTGTATGTTTTTCTCTTTGTGATCTGTGGTCTGGAAACATCCAGATTGTGGTCAGGACATCGGAAGACTCACCTGACTTTTCCCCATAAGAAAGTCCAGTGCTCTGAAAAGTGTGCCTTGCTCTGTCTTTCCTTCATAGGTACATTCTCTTCTTTAAAAAAACAACAAACAAACAAAAAACCTACTGTATGTACATGTGTTTGTGTGTTAGTGTAGATGCACTTGTCCCGTGGAGGTCAGAGGGCAACTCAGGTGCTGGTCTCCACATGTTCGAGAAGGAGCCTCTTTTTGTGTGTCACTGTGTCTGCCAGGCTACATGGCTTGGGTGACCTGCTTCCTCCAGTGCAGCCCCACCTCTGAAGCTTCCACAGTACCCTAAAATAGTGCCACCAGCTGGGGACCGAATGTTCAAATGCACGAGCCTCCAGGACAATTCACATTCAAACCGTGCTGCTTCCTGATTATGTGCTTTGTGGCACCTGCAGGCTTCTCCACAATCACTGGACACAATTCGTAATTTTATTTTTATTTGTGTGCTTTTTTTCCCCATTGCCCATCTGCTCGGTAGCCTGTGACCTCGAAGAGGGCAGGAATTGTGCCTACTTTGAGCATCTTTGCATTCCTAGGCTCTGACAGATGGCAGATACTTAATGAATATTTGCTGACTGATTCTTGCGTAGGGCTGGGTGAGGTTGAAATGCACACATGACAGCAAACAGGATGCAGAGTAAGCATGAATGTCAGTAAAATGCCCAATGTATGCGGTAAAAACTATTCTTGCTTCTCTACTGGAGTTTAGTGACGCGAGGGGCAAACACAGTGGTGTCTCTGAGCTTAGCAGTCCTCACTGCTGTGGTACCTTAGGAAATGTTTAGGGATGCCATTGTTTTCTCAATTTAAAAATAAATGAACTTTTGTTGGTACAGTGTTGCTTGCAGTTAATGGCAGGTATCTGGACTCTGTCCATTCCTGACCATACAACTTTGGAGCATGCAGTCACAGAGTCACATGTACTATGTACCACTAGATGTAGACAAGGTTAGCCCAGATTTCTCACTCGAAGGGACTAAAGAAGGAAGATGCGGGTCCCACAGTTTTTTTTATGATCATGACCCAAAGCACCAAAAACTTTCAGTTAGCCACACCTCTGAAGGTTCCACCCGCCTCCATCAGTACCACTGTCCACGAGTGTCACCATGGTGAGCAAGCCCTTAGCTCAGGGATCTAAATGCTAACTTATTAGCCGCCCTTGAGGAACCTTGGAAGTGCCTCGCCCCACTTTCCAACATGGCTACAGTGAAGGCCACATCTCCACAGGAGTTTTGGTGGTAACAAACCCTATTCAGACTGTAGCAGGATAAACTGTGACTTACGAAAGACAAGGCTGACAGAGAGTGGACCTTTATGGATGTGCTAATTGTATGAATTACTATTATGCGTGTTGATGCCAGAGGGGCTGTTTTGTAGGGACACTTGCAGCTTACGGCCTACCAGACAGAGACTCAACTAGGGAGACGGAATAAATTTCAGGCTGAATTTCAGCCTACTTGGACTTGGTTTATTTGCCTCAGTCTGTTTAGAAGGGTTTGTGTTTGTGTTTAATCTCAAAGTGTCAAGTGAAGCTATCCAAATGTTTGGAAGGACCTGAGATTTATTTGTGGCAGTACTTGATCACCTTGTCCCAGGAGGTCACAGAATCTAAACTCTTGTTTATTAAAATGTGACTTTTTTTTTACTTTTACTGGTGTATTCAACAAGAATTTATAGAATTCTTAGATGTGCCCAGAGATAGCAGCTGAAGGCATAGTCCTTGCCCTGAAAGTCAGGTGGAAACAAGATGACAATGTTATTGCATGAAAAATAAACAAGTGAGTTATTTTCCCCATCAAATCCCAGAGCATGAAATCTGTTCTATTTAATTAATTACTGGATGTGTGTTTAAAACTGTCATCCCCAGCTAATTTGGCATTCAAGCTGAAAACTCACACAGGGTTCGTAAATCTCGGTGAAGCTGTCACTCAGCAGATCCCACTGCTGACAAATGGGACGGTGACATGGACCTGACAGTTCTGTGTGGGCTCGTCTGCTAATCCCCATGCAAAACAGCAACGAAATCAGGAAATGGATCATTGCAGGATAGCGGCTATTCAGAGTGAAGATGGAAAATAGACAAGAGAAAGTTCTATCGTGTGTCGTGGCATGGGGGGAGGAAGGACAGGAGGGAAATGGGGGTGTGATCAACGTTATCAGACATGGATAAGATGCTGTGATGAGTCCTTGTGCTCTGTACAATTAATGAATGCGTATATTTTAAGGAATGCACACATTAATGCTTTGTCCCCGCTCTTCCTTTCTCTTCCTCTCAAGTCAGCCATGTGCCATATACCCATGTCTCCTTGCTTTCCCTTTTTGCCTTGAGGACTGTGTTCTCCGTGTGTATTGTGATTGGGCTCTGCCATGGTTCAGTGATTGTGAATGAAAGAGGACCCTGATTTCTCTGCTTGCAGCTGCTTAATCCTTCCTTATCTTCAGCTCACCTGATGCTCCGTTGCTCCTGCTCGTTCAGTTGTGCACTTTTTCTTTTCCTTACCCCTCCCTGGATGGAAGTGTGGCAAATGTATCACCTCTGACCTTTAAAGGGGAGACATAATTAGACAGCAGCCAGCAAAGGCCAATGTTTATGTGTGACGTGGTCTTTAACCTTCTGGCTTTTCTTTAGGGGCAGGAAACTGACATACTGTCTTGATGCCTATCGAATGTGCAGAGTGTGAGTCTCTTGCTCTTGGCACCCCTTCTTCTTCAGCTTGCTTATTTACTTACTTACTTATTTATTTTGGTCCACACCTTCCTCTTCAGCTTGCTTGATTATTTATTTATTTCAGTTTTTCGAGATAGGGTTTCTCTGTAGCCTTTGGAGTCTGTCCTGGAACTAGCTGTTGTAGATCAGGCTGCCTAGAACTCACAGAGATCCATCTGCCTCTGCCTCCCAAGTGCTGGATTTAAAAGCATTGCCACCACGGTCTGGCTCTTCTTCAGCTTATTCTTAAGACAGTATTTTAGGATGAGTGAAGGTTTCAGAAGGCTTTCTCTTTATATAATTCACTTTCTCTCTCTAGTCATGTGAGCTGGGTAAGCTGGCATTAGCTATGTTTCTGGCATTGAAAATTGGGACACACCATTATGCCATCAGTTCAGGTTGAGTCCCCTGGCTACTGGTTTCATGCTGTGAACTTTGTTGTCACCCTCCCTCCTTTTATCAGCATCTTCCCATGATGACCTTCCTTGCACTCCTGTGGCTTAGAAGGCTGATGTGGGAGTGTCATATATCAATCTGTTGATTTCATTGGTTAAGCAATAAAGAAACTGCTTGGCCCTGATAGGTTAAAACATAGGTGGGAGGAGTAAACAGAACGGAAGGCTGGGAGAAAGAAGCTGAGTCATAGAGTTGCCATGATTCTCCCACTCCAGGCAGATGCAGGTTAAGATCATTCCTGGTAAGCCAGCTCGTGGGCTACACAGATTAATAAAAATGGGCTAATCCAGGTGCGAGAGTTAGCCAAGAAAAGGCTAGATATAATGGACCAAGCGGTGTTTAAAAGAATACGGTTTCCGTGTAATTATTTCGGGGCATAAGCTAGAGCTAGCCAAGTGGGCGGCCAGGTGCCGGGGACGCAGCCCCGCCGCTCCATATTACTACAGGAGGCTCCCTCATTTGCTTTCTCACAGGGCTGTGAGCTGCCCGAAGCAGAAATGGGGTCTTGCCATTTCTTTGTGTCACGGGAGCCAAACTGTGAGGACAGAGCAGGAACTCAAGAACGTTTGGCTGAATGAATGCAAGAAATACGAGTGCCTGAGAGAGCTCAGGAAGTAATTCTAAACAGAAAAGAATAGAGTAAAGCATGGCTTCTTGGTAGCAGCAATTTCTCGGATCTGCTCTGCTTGCTAGAGGCAAGCACTGTCATTTAAGAGAGGCTTCCTGACTCAGCTTTAGCTGCAAAACTCTTCAGCTCTTTAAGAGGTCCTGTCATGAAACACTTAAGTGGTGTTGATAAAAGCTGACCGCATGCTTTATGGTTTTTAGCGATAGTAGGAAAAAAGCTGTGCTGTTTTAAAATGCTGGCTTTCTGGGCTGTCCTGCCAGGGCAAACTCTTGACTCTTTCAGGCAGGAGGTCTGACTACGGAGCATTTGAGTGTTGTTTGTGAACACACTGCTGCAGCTTGCTTGCTGGCAGGGACCTTGAAACACCATAGAGTTATGGCAATAAACATGGCTCCGGCCAGTACCTCTGCCATGAGCCTGGAATTTCAGAAAGCTAAGGAATGAGCTGGATCCAGCCATCAAAGCCATGTTTTAATCCTCTCCATATTGCTTAGCAAATTAGAGACTCATGTGGTCAGAAAAAAAGAGAGATATACAGTAAAGAGTCAAAGATAAAGAAAACCTCTAAATGGTTTACAGTGTATTAAAAATATATGCAGGCTAAAAGTTGAAGTTCTTAAAATAAAAAATAAAGAAAGAGAGTAGTTGGGTGTGGTGGCACATGCCTTTAATCCCAAAGCTTGGGAGGCAGAGGCAGACAGCCTCTGTGAATTCAAGGTTTGGTGGCACACTCCTTTAATCCCAGCACTTGGGAGGCAGAGGCAGGTGGATCTCTGTGAGTTCAAAGCCAGCCTGGTCTACAGAGGGAGTTCTAGGACAGCCAAAGATACACAGAAAACCTGTCTCAAAAAGTAAAAATAAGAGAAATAGAGGTTAAAGTAAAGCCACATAAAGATGGAAAAATACACAGAGAATCTGGATACTATATGTTATTATGCTCTCTTTGAATTGTTTGAATGCTGAGGAAGGAGCAACAGCTGCCAAAAGACATTTGCTATTGGTGCCAGTCTTGCCTTTAAAGGCCTAATCACCCCTTTGCATTTTGAATTATTTTTCCAGAACCAAAGATTCAGTTAATATTTGTCCAACTTTTGGGTCTGATATCATTCTATTTACAGATGAAGTCAATATTTTTAGAAAACCGGTGAAGGCTTCTTTGGGGCCTTGTATAATTTTTGTAAATGACTCAGGTCACTTTTCTGATTCTTCAACCCTGTCCCAAATATTCAAAGCTGCTATAAGGCAGAGCACCAAAGTACATCATCAAATCTAAGCTGTCTTTGCAAATTAACATATTGGCTTCACCAAGAGGCTGGTCTTGTAAAATTTCCATACCTCTAGTCCTACCTCATTGTTCTATGAACATAGCTTCCTCTTTTCATCATGTTTTCCATTATAACTAAGAACTAGCTTCCAATATTGCAATAGTTAAATCTTTCCAGTCTTGTAGGATAATTCTGTTCCCAGTTTCCCATGAATTTAACATCTGTTTCACATAGGGTGAATGCTTATCATGTGAAACAACTACTTCTTTAAATCTCTTCAAATCTAAAATTGCTACAAGATTCCAGTTAACTTCTTCATAGCCTTGGGGATGCCTAATCTGGTGGTTATTCTTGTATGGTCACTGGATAAACTGAGATTGGTTTTCTAATAACCTTGGGCTATTTCTCTTCAGTTTTATAATGCAATAGTGTGGTAGGTTTGCTTTAAATTCTATCTGTCTGTGTCTGGGTATTTTTCTTATTTTTTGTTATTAGGTCTTTCTAAGGCTTGTATCTTATCAGCCAGAGTTTTATTTTTTTTTTTAGTTAGTCTTTCTAAGGCTTATATATTATCAGTTAAATTTTTATATTTGGTACAGTTATCAAACCACTTCACTTCTTTTAGGATGAAATATGAATTGCCAAACTGTTGGTATTATGTTAATTTCAGCTAAGTAATTTATCCCCTCATTCAATGCCGTATTCCCCTTTGTATGCTGTGATATGTTTTATTACCATTGGTTAATAAAGAAACTCCTTTATGGCTTATGCAGGAAAAAATATAGCAAGCAGACAGAGAATAAAAGAAGGTGTCAGAGAGATGTCATGTAGTTGCCAAAGGAGAAAGATGTCCAGAACCTTACCAGTAAGGCACAGTCTCATAATAATACAGAGATTAATAGAAATGAGTTAATTTAAAATATAAGAGCTAGCTAGGAATATACCTGAGCTGTTGGACAAACAGTGTTGTAATTAATAGAGTTTTGTGTGATTATTTGAGTCTAGGTGGCCAGAAAACAAAATCCTGCCTCTGTTTACAGTCATTTATCTTTCTACATTTACAAGCCATCCATAGTAGCACTAAACAGGGTCCTAATGCTTTCTATTGTGATATTTCTGATTCTTAACTTGGGAAATTAGCCCCCTTATGGCACCAGTTTGTAGGAGGAGGACCACTTGTTTGTCCTGGCTGCCCAGAACCAAAATAATCACACAGAAGCTGTATTATTTAAAACATTTCTTGGCCCATTAGCTCTAACTTCTTATTGGCTAACTCTTATATTAATTTTACCCATTTCTATTCATCTGTATATCACCATGTGGCTGTGACTTACAGGGTAAAGTTTCCAGCATCTGTCTCTGGTGGCTCCATGGCTTCTCTCTGACTCCACCCTTCTTTCTCCCAGCATTCAGTCTAGCTCTTCCTGCTTACCTATGTTCTGCCTTGCTATAGGTCCAAAGCAGTTTCTTTATTCATTAATGGTAATCACAGCACACAGAGGGGACTCCCACATCAAAAGATTTTCCATCTATTTTAAAATATCATTTTTAAAATTAACCCCTTTAAGAATTCCTGGGTATCTCACCAGATCTGCTGTTGATGAGAGTAAAGCCATGTCAGTGATGCTCGACTGATGGGGAGAAGGGTGTGCTGCTAGCTGTCGCTGCTCAGCATAGCTGGGCAGAGGATGTGAATAGTGCATGGCTGGGCCCCTTGGCTACTTGCTGTGGTGACAGTCCCGAGCAGGTGTGAACCTATGTCATGGTGGCCAAGCTGGCCTGAAAAGGGGGTGCAGGGAAAGCCCACATGGCAGGAAGTGAGGGCATGGGCCAGCAGTGGGCAGCTAACACCAGTGGTATTTTGGGCCTGGGGTGGGCAGCAGATGGAGGTTGCTATAGAAGACTGCAATGGTAAAACCCTGGACTTAGATGGAGGGCCTGTGGAGAGGAAGACAAAGCTGGTCTCAGCAGAGGCAGTGGAGAGAAGGCAGGTTTATGCCTTGGTATAGTTTAATGCCACACATTGGATGCCAGCTGTAATCTAAATTATTCTATTATCTGCAGAAGTCCAGGAGTCAGATAATGGGTGAAAACCTGAATGATCTGAGAAGCAGCAGAGAAGTGACCAGTGATGTCTTCCCTCTCTCCTTCCTCGATCCAAAGGGCCATGAATCTTTCTAAACCCCTCTGTACTAATTCCTATGTCTCTCTATATGTCTTGAGTCCTTCACATACCTTTATGGCTAATTCTGGTCAGCTAGTTCTGTCCTCTGATTCAAGGTAAACTTTATTGTCTTGTGATTGTCAGAGTATGATCAAAATAGCCCACAACAGTTGGTCTAACGGAGTGTCTATGGAGGAGGTAGGAAAAACTCTCCTGAGTGTGGGAGGCACCATTTCTTGGGTTGGGTACAGGGAAGGAATGAAAAGGAGAGTGGAAGCTGAGCACTGTTCCCTCTCTGGACTGTGGGTGTAGTGTGGCCAGTTTTGTCAAGTTCCTCTCTGTCAGCCTCGTCTATGCATTGATGAACTGTAACCAGGAATTGTGAGCAAAACAAGCTCTTTTTTCTTTAAGTTTCTTTTTCAGGGTATTTTGTCCCAGCAGCAGGAAAGGAGTCAGTGTGTACATTTGTCCACACAGAGTTCCCAGACAGTGTCCTCCAGTTCCCCTGGCCTTGCTTTAGCTTTTCAGGGCTGCCAGGCTCTTCCTTCCCTAACATGGGCTCTCTGCCCATAATTGCCCTTTGGTGAAACTGCTGACCTCCCTGCTGGCACTTGCTCCTCTTCCACTTAGCCTGGTGCTGTTTTGGTGCCTTGCACTTCCTCCTCACAGCCCTCATCATATCGCATTTGCAAGTAAATAACAGTGTGCATAAGCAACCTAATAAATTAAAAAACAGCACCTGAAGATAAGCACTCCCTTTCCATCTATGTGGACTGCCTGGCATTTGAAACCCAGCATGAGGTCAGTGAAATTAAGGAAGGAAGGAAGTAATGAATGTTGGGTAATCGCTGTGCACACACCTCATTCAATTCTTGCCTTGATTGATGAGCTCATAATCATCCCTTTCCTCAGATGGTGTAGGTCTTGTACCATATACATGGTGAATGGTCTCTAGGTCTCTGCATCAAGACTCAGTCAGCAAATGTGGAAGACAGGACACGGTGAGGAGGGAAATGTGGCTCCAGAAGGGCCACTATGTAATCCACTGCAGTCAATGTGCACAGCAAGAGAAGGTAGAGTCTGAACAGTGAATAGCAACTAAAGAGAGTCCACCTTGACAGCCCGGGCACAGCAGAAGGAGCTCCTGCCAGGAGAATATGCTGGAAACTCATACACGCTCTGGGCGGTCTGTCTCCTCGAAGATAGGCCCAAAGCCAGAGAGCTGGAATCCAAAGGCCCATTAGGGCTGGCAGAACTGACATAGATCTTCAAGGCCAGAGCCAAGCTGCGGGCTCAGGAATGGGGACTGGACCTGTGGACAGGGACACAGAGGCAGAAGCTCAGACCCCTCTCTCACTGAGAGTGGAAGCAAGCAGCAGACAGTGACAGCAAAGTGAGGGAAAACCAGAGTCAGATGCATGCTGGGACTCACCACCAGCACCTGACCACACAGAGCTTACCCAAAACTGACCCTGTTGGAAGGTTATACTTCTCTTCTGCGATCTATTGACTTTTAGTTACAATAACGGTCACTAAAAAGTGCTTCTGTGACTATTGCCAAAAGTTAGAAAATACATCAAAGCAAAATGATACTAATCAAAGAAGGATGTTTCAGCCATCTGTAGATATAATATTGATAAAATTTCCTCTCACATCTATGACTTGTTTCAAGAATAAGATTTTGTAAAAACCAGGAGTAGTGTTGAACCTGTAACCCAGTGTTAGGGAAGATGCAATAGGTGGATTCCCTACAGTTCAATCATCAGCCATTCTAGCTGAATAGGTAAGCTCCAGGTTCCCTGAGGGACGCTGTCTCAAAAAGACAAGGAAGGTGGAGAGACTGAGGAAGACACACAGCATCAACCTCTGGTCTTCACATTCACACACACACCATACACACACACTTATACTCACACAAGCCCACATGAACACACATGCACAAGCACATACTTCCACACTCACACATGTGAGCCCACACATGTACACACAGACACATACACATACACATGTAGACACACAAGTTCCCATGTACACACATGCACATGTAGCTACATACTTTTACAGATACACATAAGTACACATATTTGCACACACATGCACACATGTGTACATGAACGCATGAATGTCCACAGGTGCACACATGTACACAGGCATACACATGCACACACAAATGTGTGTGTATACAGACATATACATATGTGCACATGTACATACTTATACAAGAATAAGACTGCTTTGCATGCTTTTGTTTATTTCTGTGCTTTTTATATTAGTTTCTGAATTTAAAAATTATTCATGTATATGTGTACATGATGTATGTGGAGGCATTATTTGCCATGCAATGGGCATGGAGGTCAGAGAACAATTTTATGGACTTGGTTCTCTTTGCACCTTTGTATGGCTTCTGGGAAGTCCACAAGGCTGCCAGGCTTCAGATGGAAGCACACTTCCCTGCTGAGCCTCTCATCAGCCCCGCCTCCTCTCCTCTGTTAGTTTCCAGCTCTCCATCCCAGCAAGTGTTCAGTTTTTTCCTGATACCCACCCTATATTCAGTTTCCTCCCATTGTCCACGAAATCTCTACACAGCATTCTGTCCAAATCAGAATCTAATCCGGGCCAGACTTTGCATCTGGTGGTTTGGTCTCTGAAGTCCATACTAATTGGCATTGTCTCTTGTTTCTCTGTTATGGTGGAGATGACCTCATTTTCTGGATCTGTGCCCTTACGGGGCATCATGTAGTGTCTTTACCATCTGCATTCCTGTAAAGAGTAGGTCAAGCTAAATCTAGAGGATTGGTTCCCATTAAACATTTGAGGCTGTGGAGTATCATAGGCATGATGTATATTTTCTTTGTGTGTTTGTGTACATGTGTGTAAACATGAGTGCCCATGTGTGAGGAGCCCAGTGCACATGTTTCTCTGGTGATATTCTCCTTGGTTTTTGTTTTGTTTTAAGATGGCCTCTCTCAGTGGCATAGGTCTCACTAAGTAGTTTAGGCTGGCAGGAAAGAAAGGATTATAGGTGCACAGCATCAAGTCCTCTGGGCCTGGGGTTTCAGATGATTCTGAGCCACCTTGTGGGTGCTGGGAATTGAACCAGGGTCCTCTGGAAGAGCAACCTTGGCCCTTAACCACTGAGCAATTGCTTTAGCCTGTGCCCAGCTTTTCTTGTACTTGATTATGGGAACCAAGTCCAGACCCTTGTGCCTGCAAGACATGTACTTTACTGGCTAGCCCCAGAGGTATACATTCTATTACTTCACTCATGGAAAAACAGAACCTGGTTAATCCATCTCCAGTGTTGCTGAGCTTGAATGTAGGAGATTGATCTCAGAAGGGCAAGACAGGAAATGACTCTCACATTCATCTCCCATCATGCCCCATGCCTTGCTGCTTCCCCCACCAGTGACTTTTATCTCCAATCAGCCCTCACCCCCACCCTGTAACTCCCAAGGGAGAAAGAATAAAAAGTGGGTGCACTTGAGACTTCACAGTAAATATATGGTACCTGGAGATAAATACAAGTGGAACACTCACCCGTTAGGAACTCACTTCTCTCTCGCATTTCATCTTCTCAGCTGATTGAGATTCAGAACAGCTTGATCCCATGATGTATACACAGTCATCTTGCAGATGGTCTGAACATTCTCATGGAAATATTTGGGAAAGATGTAAGCCTTAAAGAAAGAGTAGTGGTTCAACCAAAGTATGAGCATACAAAAAATGAAATATGATCTATGTATTTAGTTTTATTAATTTTGCAAAACTTACCATGAGGAAGTCCAAGGATTGGTGCAAGGTCCTCAATCTGGGCTGTACAGAGTTGTGTCTTGCTAGACTCTTCATTTGGATTCCATTCTCACCAATGTTGCACATCCTTGGTCAGGTTTTCCCAGTGCTGAGCCTCTGTTCTCCTGTGTAAAATGGGGAAATGGTGCAACATGTGGAGAGAATTGTGTGAATGAGCCGTGAATTGCCTGCAATAACTGCAAGGAAGCTTCCGCCAGGACATGTGCATTGGACTGACTGGTACTGAGGAGTCTGTCTGTCATGATAAGCATTGACTCTAGATGGAGCAGAACATGTGGGTGGGATTTACTAGTTCATACAGCTGAGGACTCTGGGAAATACTGGAGGAAGCAAAGAGTAGAGGCTTAATGTTATCACTGTGTGAGGGTATTTGATGCCACGTGTTTGATAGGTGGTGCTTTTGACCTTGGACTTTTTAATAAACTTTGACATATTATGTAAGCATGTTTAGGACATTAAAGGCAATGGAAATATTAAGACATCAGAAACAGAGGTGGCCTTTTTGTAAAGGACCTGGACATTTTATTGTGTGTCTTGAGCATCAGCCTTGTACTTACATATTGGCACTTTTATTCAGATTTCCACATGGTATGTGAAAATCATTTGAATCCATTTGCCTCCCATCACAATAGATGTGAGCCAACCGCCATTAGTCTTCAAGCATGTTATAGGGAGGGATGTTCATAAAATCTGTGACTAATATCTATGTTTACAGTTTGATGCTGCTACATGCCAGTGGTTTTATTGGTTATCCGTATGTAGTAGGAGGTTGCTATTTTGTACCTGGCTGCCAAGACCTGAAATAATCACTCAGAAACTATTTTAATGCCAATATTGTTTGACCAATATCTTAAGTGTATTTCTAGCTAGCTCTTACATCTCAAATCAACCCATTTCTATTATTTCATGTCTTACCACCAGGCTCATGGCCTACTGGCAAGATTCTGGCTGTTGGCTTTTGTCTTTCTTTCTGGCAGCTCTGTGGCATCTCACTGACACTGCCTACTTTCTCCCAGCATTCAGTTTAGTTTTCCACCTATCTCTATTCTGCCCTATCACAGGCTAATGAAGCTTATTTATCATTAAGCAATAAAAGTAACACATCTACATAAGGACTTCCCACATCATTTTCCCTTTTTTTGTTCAAATAAAATGGAGGGTTTTAATTTAACAACATAATAAAATTACATATAACAAAACAGTTATCAAGCAAGAATTTCAGTTACAATATTTATATCAACTTTATCGTAACTAAGGAAAACTTTAATTATAACTATCTATTCTTCAACTCCATCAAAGACCTCAGAAGTATATAATGTTACCTAAGTAAACAGGAAGTAAATTATAAGGAACTTCCAAAACTCTAGACTTGACAGAGACATCTTGCTGCCTGGACAGTCACCCAAAGTTCTTCTGTACCATTGGAGCATCCATCTGCAGTCTACAGACCCATAGTATCTGACAGACTTTTCCATAAAGCAGGAAATTTCAAAGGCAGTTCTGCTTTTGTTGGCAGTTTGTCAATTACTTTCTTCTGTGTCCTGCAGAATGTCTGGCAGACTCTTTCATGAAGCCTGAAGGACTGTTTCACCTTCTTTGGGCAACTTCAGCAGTCATTTTGCTGTGGGTCCTACATGTCCAGTTCATATACAGCATAACATCAAGCAGTTCAGGCAAGAACAGTTTCTTGCCCAAATGGCTAACATACTCCATAAGGATCCTCTTCAATGCCCATCATCCTCTTGAAGTAGATTGGAGCTGCCAGGAGCAGATGTGTCTCATTGTCACAAAAAGTCCTAAGTTCTTTTTTATTAGATTAATAATATATATATTATTTTTCCATTCAAATATTTACACTTCCTTCCCTCCTACCAATCCCCTCCCCCTCCCCCACACCACCACCTCTCTCTCCCTCCCTGCTTGAGAGAGGGCAGGGAACCCTGCCCTGTGGGAAGTCCAAGGCCCTCCCCCCTACATCCAGGCCTAGGGAGCTGTGCATCCATATAGACTAGGGTCCCAGAAAGCCAGAACATCCCGTAAAAACAGGTCCCAGTTCCTTTATCAATGGCTTCTCAGTCAGCCCCCATTGTCAGCCACAATCAGAGAGTCCGGTTTGATCACATACTCATTCAGACCCGGTCCAGCTGGATTTGGTGAGCTCCCATTAGAACAGGCACACTGCCTCAGTTGGTCTTGTTTTCCTTACTCGTCTTCTCCCTCCTTCTGTCTTTCATCTGGACCTTGGGAGCTCAGTCCGTGGCTCTGATGAGGGTCTCTGTCTCTATTTCCATCCATCACCGGATGAAGATTCTATGGTGATATTCGAGATAATCATCAGTGTGATAGTAGGGCAAGGACAGTTCAGGCACCCTCTCTTCTGCTATCCAAGGACCTAGCTGGGGACATCCCGTGGACACCTGAGAAACAAAAACAGAACCTCTTTTCCAAAGCAACATATCCTTAGACCCAAATTTTGAAATCTACATACCTTTAAAACATATGTTTGTTTATCTTAGCAGCCTATATAATGAAATGTATCTCTGTACTTAGCTCATTCACAGTCAAAAAATTCAAAAAAACAAAATAATATACATTATCTAAACTCTCTGTGTATTTTCCATCTTTATGTGATTTGTTTTTTTCTGTATTCCTTTAATCTATGGCTGTCTATACTCTGTCTCTTTAAAGACTTTATTTTATTTTTTTTATAACCATTTACTTTCTTTTATAACTGTCTGTATTCTTTTTCTTTTTTTCTCCCAAGCCTATGTACATTTATTCAACACTGTGACCCATTTAGAGGTCTTTTTATCTGAATTTGTTCTTATTGTGTATCTGTAATAATCTGACCAGGCACACTTTTAAAATGCTAAAGGGCTTGGTGCCGCAGCCCTGGATGCTGGTTCCATCTCTCTCAGGCTTTCAATATGGTGGAGGCAGTTTACCACTGGCTCTGGGACTGCTGGGTGGAGCCATCCTCACCACCTCAACTCTCCTGCCTATGTACTCCTAGAAGACCCAGTCCTGCTGTGTGCTCAGGCAGGTGTGGGGAGGGCACGGGGACATGGGCATGCTCTTAGCTACTTTCCTCCTAACCTGAAGCGGGTATATAAGCACCCGGACTCAAAGTGTATGGCTTGCCACACGGGTTAGCCTCAGTTGTTTGGACACCAGGCTCCAGATGAAGATGGATGCTACAAAGAAATCCCACTCAGAGTGGAGTATAATAAAGGGATAGTTATTTAGGGGTAGACTCAGGTCACAGTCCTCTGCACAAACAGGGAACAGGAACCAAATCTAGCAGCCAGGAGAAAGAGTGCATGCAAATTTTATGGCTGGCTGCATTTATAGTATAAAACACCACACCCAAATGGGCTGGTATCTTAAAGGCTATTGGCTGAAGGAGTTTCCACAGCATTCATGAACCCTGGTTACACTCAGACCTCATTGTGAATTACAGTTCTCTGATTACAGCAGAGGAATCCAAGTGGTGTCAGGAAACTTCAGCTTGTTGCTTTTATAAGGTCAGCTGACTTTTGTGGCTTTCTTAAGCAGAGTGTGACTTTATTAAGAGAGCTGTGTAAACAAAGCCTTTCTCCCAACCATAGAAAGTGTTGAGAATAGCAGGGCAGTGGTGGCACACAAGCTTTTGATCCCAGCACTCAGGAGTCAGAGGCAGGTGGATCTCTGTGAGTTGGAGGCCAGTGTGGTCTACTAGAGGTAGTTCCAGGATCGGCTCAAAAGCTACAGTGAAACCCTGTCTCCAAAAACCAAAAAAAACAAACAAACAAACAAAAAAAAACAGGGTTCAGAAATCTATTCTATAGTTATTAGCATTGTTTTTCAACTGGCCATAGTTAACAGTTTTAACTGGAATCCTTTAAAATATTACAGTTTTTGAGACAGCGTTTCTTTGTGTCATTCAGGCTGACTTTAGACTCTTGGCAATCAATCTACCTGCCCTAGCCTCCCCAGTCCTGGGAATACAGGCAAGCATCACTATGCCTAACTTCCTGGAATATTTTGTATGTGTATATGTTCATGTGTATACAGGTGTGCATGCATGTGTATGTGCATGTATGTGAAGGCCAGAAGGTAACTCTTGTTCTTTAGATTCCATCCTCTCTTTCTGAGTTTCTTACTTTCTCTTTCTGGATTTCTTACTTGCCAGAAAGTGACAGATTTGGAGAGGATGGCTGCCAGCAAGCTCTAGGAATCCTCCTGCGTCTTCCTCCCCACAGTAGGACTAAAGACGCACATTGCTGCACCTGGTCTTTTCACGTGGGTTCTAGGGATTGGACCTGGGTTGTTTAATCTTGCTTGCAAGGCGAGCACTTTCCCACTGAGCCATCTCCCAGCCCCACCTTGAAGTCTTCATCCTGACTTGGGCCCTCAGCGATTGGTTCCCGTTAGTCAGTTTGATGAGAAGCATCAGCCTCAAGAACAGGTGTAGTTTCTGCCCAGAAGCCTTATAGAGGAAGCTGTTTTTAAATAAATATTTAATTATTTGACAGTTCCATAATTATATTTTGATCATACTTGTCTCCTCCCCTGTCCCCCCAGATCTCAACTTCCCTATTCCCCAACTTTACCCTCATTCTCTCTCCTCCCTCTTCTTTAGTTACTGTTTTCGCATGCTTACATACATATAAGTGTATAAATACAGCCTGTTGATTCCACTTAATATTGCTTATGTACATGTTTTAGGGTTGACCTCTTGATACTGGATAACCAATCGCGGGCTTATCCTTGGGGAAGACTGTGTCTTCCTCCCCGAGTAATTGTTAATTCCTGTAGCTCTTCATCTAGGGATGGGGACTGTGAGATTGTCCCCATGTGTGTTGGCATGTCTGATGGTATTATTGTTCGGGGCTTGTTAAACAGCCTGTTGTTAAGATTTCATAGGTACAGCTTCTCTGTCCTGTATAGAAGACAGGATTCTGCCATGTCTTGGTTCTCCGGAACTTCTAATGTTCTGGCCTCTCTTACATTCTCTGAACCTCCTGTGCGGGGGTTGTGTGCCGATGAGCCAGTCAGGCTTGGACACCCCACCTTCAGCTGTTCTCTGTATTGACAAGTTGTGACTTTTGATAATGGTTCCATCTGCTGCAAAAAGAAGTTACTTTGATGAGGGGTGAGAGCTACTCTTGCCTGTGGGATCTAAGAATATCTATCTAGGATGCAGGGAACAGTCATGCTGGTTTAAGGAAGAAGCAGTAAGTTCTGCAGCTTCTATTCGTCTCAGTCACTTTTACAGGCTGGCAAGCGAGCGGAAGCACCAGACAGGTGTTCATTGGAAGAGGTAATACCATCATCTAACGTCAGGGAGGCCGAGGGGTTAGAATTCTGCTGCTATTCCTCACGGCACATACAGCACCGCCCCCTCACAACCAGAGTTGGTACCCATGAGCACACAGGTTGCCTTCATCCTCGGGGAGGTTCTCCTCAACCTGAAGACAGCTTCAGTGGGGTTAAAGTATCACTGCTGGGTTTCAGACACACAGCCCCCACCCCCCACTACATTGCCTATTCTGTGTGTAATTAATCAAAGGACTTAATGCAGATTTTTTTCATGTATCATGAATATTATGAGGTTTAAAGAGTAACAAGTGAAAAATGAAAGACCTCATTTTCTGGTGATAAATTTTAGTACACATGTGATCCGGTTTTGGAGTCTGTGCAAATCATTTATGATGGACAAGGCATGAGGAAGTTGAGAGAGTTCATGAAATACATTTCCCTACTCTTTCCAAACCTTCTCCTACTCTCCCATCTCCATGTATTTGGTAACTTAAGACTGAAGGTCACCTATCTGGGGCTTAATGTGGTCATCCCCCACCGTTATCAGGGTCACCCGATCAGGAACTGAGGGTCCTAAGGTGTTGCTGCCGTGCACTGTGTAGTTAGACCGACCGTGCTTGTGGGTATCACTCTCTCCATAACCATGGAGCAGCTGTTAGCAGAATTGCTGCTCCTCCGGAGTACTGGAGTTCAATTCCAAGCAACCATGAGCTTCAGGCTGAGCCTCTGCATGTCCTTGAACCCCTGTGTACATATGTTTACACACAATTAAAAAAAATGAGTCTTAAAAATCTGTGTCATATGATACAATAGCTATTTATGTAGTGTTTACACTGTTATTTACTTGATACTTCACTAATATTGTAAGCACTCTAGATGATCATGTATGTATAGGGGAGGATACAGAAATATATGCAAGTATGATGCCATTTCCTGGGAGGCCTGTGAGCACAGATTTGTACTGACATTGGAAGCAGACTCCGAGGATGCTGAAGGACAGCTGCATTGGATCAGCACCGCTGACCTTCTGTTAGGGTGTGTGTGAAGGCCAGGGGCTGGGCTTCCTAGGGCAGGAGGGGTGGTGTAGAGTTCCAGTCACTAACTCCACATGTAAATATTTGTTTACCCTCTGTGCTTTTTTCCTAGAATCAGCAGAAAGTTTCTCTGATGATCAGGACTTTGGTGAGTCAGTTCAAGCACTGAGTTAGTATAAGATTCCTTCGTGACAGTGATAAACATGTACTCAAAATCTGTAGATAGCTTAGTGTTCATTTGGGGGAAGCAATCCTGTTCTGAGTTCTTCTTACAGCTAGTCTCTTTTTGTGGAATTGCAAATGCTTCTATCAGGCAGATGATCCAGTGGCCACCTTGGTTGTGTGCTAGTCTACGCTCCCCACCCCACCAAAACTTGCATTTTTCCATTCTAGTTTAGGACTCTGGCATGCAGAAGTCTTGTTAAACTCTTTCCAGTGATGGTCTCCACCACCAGACTTTGAAGACGCTAGGAGTCTTCCTTGTGTTACAGCTGGTTTTCCTCATAATTGTCCACAGAGATCTGGATCTTGGTGCTCGAAGTGCGGGTGGGATGTTAGCAGCTGGGGCAGCCCCGAGCATTAGTGGAATACAGCTCTCAAGCTCTGTCCCGGACTAACTGAATGGGAATCCCCATCCTCACAGGATTCTCAGAGGCTAGTGTGCCAATGAAAGCCTAAGTGGCTTTGGATTTAGGAATGTTTCTCCCTGAAACACTTCCACTGCCCTGAGATACATAAATGGGAACTTGTGCCTTCCCACACTGCTTAGACCCCAAATTCTTAGCTAGAAGATTGGGTATGGTATCTGGAAATGTTAAATGTATTCACTATGGTGAGGTAATAAATGTGTTAATTAACTTGACTTAGTTTTTATAATGTATTAATGAACCAAAACTTAGCATTGTACCTCAGAAACACATGCAATTATTGTCTGTTAAAATCAATACAATTCTAAAGTATGACTATATATGCATTTTTGTCTCTGTTATCAAATAACCTTTATTGTCTTTTGTGCACATCATCTATTGTGATTCTTAATTATTATTTATACTTAGTTAATTTATACTTAAATATTATTTATAATTTCAAGTTTCCTTTTCTTAAATTTTTTTAGCTTGGTCCCCTATGATTCTGTAAGTTGGTAATCAAAACACGTATAGGCTATTTTGTAATTCTTCAAACTTTCAGGGTGGGATAAAAAGATGAAGGATGATAGCGTTAGAAAGGTAGATGCCAATTTTGTCATCAGAAGCTGGCAAATTGCTCTAACTTAAAATGTGCCATGAGCCAAAATGTTTTACTATTCAATAATGATTGGAGGTTTGCTTTCATCCATAAATCTTCACCTCTCAATTAGGAGAAAGCAATTAGTCTATAATAAAATCCTCATCTTTCTGACAAGGGTTTGAGATGAATGAATCAAGGACAAATAAGCACTGTGTCTTGCTTATTAAACAGTCTAAGGAGAGAGGGACCGAGTGAGGATTCTCCCTGGATAGACAGGAGTCCAGGGAAAGGCAAGCAGAGCTGTTTCCCTGAAGCTTTGGCTTCCTTCTCCCAGGTGTGCAGAACCAGCCCCATCATTCTCTGCTCCTAGGAACACATCTGTTGCTGGGGAAACAGATCCTGAGTGCATGATGCCCAGAAGTGAGGGTGTGTGCCTGCACAGCATGACTCCGACTAGAGAGTCGACTAGAATTTGTCTCTTCTTTCTGAACTGTTCCTTCAATATTTGTACTTCTTAAAACCATGGTGCTAAATAAAGCTTCCGTGTATTAACAATGTGAGTAAATTTAGTTAAATTAGAGTATTGAGCCCCTGTCAGTTGAGCTTAACCAATAGAAGCATTTTCAACAGACTTGGGCTGCCAGGGACTCCCCGGGAGCCCTCATGGCCACTTTTAAAATCAATCTTTCTTTTTTTTTTTTTTTTTTTTTTTTTTTTACTTCCATAGGTTCTCATATAGCTCAGGCTGGCCTTGAACTCACTATTTAGAAAAGGTTTGCCTTGAACTCCTGATCCTTCTGCCACTACTTCCCAAACACACAGATTGCAGATATGTACCCTCATGTTCCAGTTACCCTCCTAAAGGGGAGGATTGCTTTCATCCTAAGGCTGGTACCTGCACCAGTTCCCATTACGGTCTCAATAGAAACATTCCGCCATTGGCTGTTAATGAAAGGACACCAGCCCCCAGAACCACGTGCACATCCCAGTATTACCCTGTTTCTTACCCAGGTTGCTTCATGGCCTGACTTCTCCTTCCCTCCAAACCAGTCTTTATCTTGTGTGATGTGTGTGCTGTGTGATCCCTTCAGAGAGCAGGCCTCTGCCTTGCTTCACTATTCCAGAATTTTCTTTCTCACTTAGCCTTAGGCACAGTAACACAGTCAGCCAGTCTTTAAGAAGTGTATTTTCTCTGTTTCTCGAATATCATGCCTCTGGCTTTTCTCTTTTCTCTGATGTCTCCTCTGCTGTGTGCTCTTTCACATGTAGAGACTGAGTACTGAGCAAGCTAAGGATATATTCCTTTTTCTTCCTAGGTAACTCCATTTGGTCCCATGGTTTGATTCAACCATTTGCTTAATATTAATTCCTAAATTTGCCTCCCAACCCAGATTCTCTTTCTTGATCTAGACTTGTTTGTCCACCCTAATGTCCCACCAAAACTCATGTTTGTGCTCCTCTGTCATCTCTGAAATGCCAAGTCTCACCAGCTCCTCTGCACCAGGTCGAGGCCCGGGCGCCACATGACCACCACAGCCTGTACTGCATCAAGGCCCTGGTGTCACGTGACTACCACAGCCTGCACCAGGTCAAGGCCCCGGTGTCCTGTGACTAACACAGCCTGTAACAGATCAAGGTCCTGGCGTCACGTGACTACCACAGCCTGCACCAGGTCAAGGTCCTTGCATCACGTGGATGACCACCACAGGCTCTTGGTTCTTTGTTTACAAGCAGCTACTGTCTGACTGGAGTCTGTTTTCCTTCAAGCCATCAGAAGACTCCTGAAGTCTGGATGAAAACAAAGCAAACGTCCAGCTGCTATTTAAATTTTTACAATGCAAATGCGAATAGTTTAACATTGCTTTTTTTCTTTAATTACACTCTATTTAATTTTAGTCCACTAGTACCTAAATATCAGCAATCACAAGATACTAGCTTCGTACAAATATGCCATCTTAGATATTGGCTATTGATCTTATACTTTGATACTGATATTTTATAGCTGTCTCAACTTTACAATATTTTGACCTTGTTTCTGCATTTGAATATTGAGAGAAGATTTATGGCACTGTTTTTAGTTAAAGAAAGAAGAAAAACTGACTGGATTACTTGTGCCTTTAGTATTGTTAGCTTTATGCTGTCATTTTATCTGCCTAGTCTAATTTTATGTGGATCAAATGGTATTTCATGTTGAGTGTCCTCATTATCAAAATGCCAAGGTTAAAGTATTCTATAATTTTAATTGCTCTTCTGTCCCACTCAATCACTATGTCAGTGTTAGCCGTAACTATGGCAATAAAAAGTTATTGTTAGAATAGATCTGACTGCAAGCACAGCCTCATCCCAGGAGCCACGGCAAGCATTAAGGAAAAGGACATATTCCTCCTGAGCAAAACCTGTTATGGGAAGCTGACTTCTGGTTCATCAGGGAAGCTCTCTGTCTTTGCCTCTGAGTGTGTCTTCCATTTGGCAACACCGTCTCAAAGAGGGAGGCTGCCTGTTTGCACAAAATCTTGTGACTGTAGATTCCTACTCTGATAGAGAGCCCGTAGAAGGCTTATCTAACTAAAACACAGCTCTCCATGTAGCTTTCTTACAACGAGACTCTTCATCTTCACTTCTGATGGGTTAAATTGTTGAAAAGTCTAAACCTCTTGTTAATTCTCTTGTTAATTCTTGGTTAATTCTCAACATGGATTGGGTTAATCCATGGCAGTAGCCTAGTTCTCCAAAATTATTAAAATCAAATAAGACGAGGCCAGGTGTGTGGGAACACACTTCTAATCCCAGCACTCGGGAGGTAGCAGCAGAGGTAAATCTCTGAGTTTGAGGCCAGCCTGGTCTACATAACCAAGTTCCAAGCCAGCTAGGGCTACACAGTATGACTCTGTCTGAGAAACAGATCTAGTGGATGCTCTAGAACGGAGACAACTGCCCTCTGGATGTTTCTAGATTTAAGTTTCCTTGTGAAGTGTGAATGCTTAGTGCCACACACTGCAGGGAACCTTCGAGAGTCTCTGGGTACATTGACAACAAGAATTAAAGACTGGCAGTCCAGACCATGCAAGGCACCATCCTTGTCCTTGTTCATGTGGAGATGCTTGTAACCTGGCCAGCAACCTTTGGAAGATGCTTCTGTGCTCCCTATTTTATAGAGGAGATTAAGCCAGAGAGAGCTCATACGGTTTGCACAGTTAAGCACAGTAATGATCCAATACAAACTTCAAATACAAAAATTTTTGTTTTTAATTAAAAATGGTTGTTTAATTCCCTGACTTAGGAACAGGGACAAGCTTATAATTCTATACATGCATGTTGAAATAAGAGTGCCTGGGCTGCGTCCCCCCGCACCCGGCCGCCCACATGGCTAGCTTAGCTTATGCCCTGAAATAATTACACGGAAACTGTATTCTTTTAATCACTGCCTGACCCATTAGTTTCAGCCTCTTATTGGCTAGCTCTTACATATTGATCTAAC
>NC_022022.1:45777224-45795661 GCF_000317375.1 Microtus ochrogaster | reverse complement strand
ACTCACTGACTCAGCTTCTTTCTCCCAGCATCCTGTTCTGTTTTCTCCGCCTATCTAAGGGTTGGCCTATGAAATGGGCCTAGGCAGTTTCTTTATTAATAAGAAATCATTCCCACATCACATGCATATCCTGGCTTTATAGAGAAAGATAGAGATGAAATATTTCATTAAGATGGACCTCAGCCACACTCTCTACTTTGTGACTAACCAAACTCAACGTGAAAACAAGAATATTTTCTTCATATCAGCAGAAGGCTCTAGCCCTGATCTATCACCTCTACCTTTTCTGACAGGCTTCCTGACTTAGTTCTGTGAGGAGCACGTGAGCAACTCTCATGTGACCTGCACAGCTGCTGAGTCACTGAGGGCCTGGAGCAGGTGCATTCAGAGGCCCTAGAAGCTCCCTTTCCTGTCGCTTCAGTGTGGAACTTGGCTGCCCTTCCGCTCTTGCCTTCTGCCTCCTCCCTGACATCCCAGACTCTTCTATTCACATGGAATCCTGTCCCCAAGTGCATTCGTGGGTGACACCCAGCTTCCTGCTTGAGCACTGCTAGGAACCACAGGTCTGTGGATCTTGTTCAAATCTTCTGAGTACAATTTCGATGGATTCACTCTGGATTCTAACTCCAGAGTTTCTTGCTTCTGTCTCCCTGGAGTCTCTGAGAATGACTCTGCAGCTCACTGGCTCATCTCTTCTCTGACCTTTGTTCGAAATGGTCTGCACAGGCTCTGTCCCATGGCCTTTCTCCAGCGCCAGTCTTGGAAGTTAAGGTGTTTTTACTTGGTGAGCAGTTGTACGGAACTTCCAATGGACAGAGTTCAGAGGAACTGTGGGGATTGCCCTTGGTCTGTTAATTCTGTGGATTGTGGGGACGAAACTCGGAGGCCGTACAAGTTGTTCCCATGGTTATCTCTGGGACTGGACAGGTGTCAGGTCCTAGGGCTGTGTTCATTAGGTTCCATGCTCTTTCGATTTCACTTTCCATTTCATTTTGAGGTTGTACCCCTGGAATTATGAATAAATGTCCCATAATGGCTGTTATAAGCAGGCAATATGAATATCTTTTTGTGTAAAAAGGACCCAGATTTCTTTTTTTTTAATTTATTTATTTATTGAGGATTTCTGCCTCCTCCCCGCCACCGCCTCCCATTTCCCTCCCCCTCCCCCGATCAAGTCCCTCTCCTTCATCAGCTTGAAGAGCCATCAGGGTTCCCTGACCTGTGGGAGGTCCAAGGACCACCCACCTCCATCCAGGTTTAGTAAGTTGAGCATCCAAACTTCCCAGCCCCCCCCCCAAAGCCAGCACGTGCAGTAGGATCAAAAACCCATTGCCATTGTTCTTGAGTTCTCAGTAGTCCTCATTGTCCGCTATGTTCAGAGAGTCCGGTTTGATCCCATGCTTTTTCAGACTCAGGCCAGCTGGCCTTGGTGAATTCCCGAAAGAACATCCCCATTGTCTCAGAGTGTGGGTGTACCCCTCGCTGTCCTGAGTTCCTTGCTCATGCTCCCCCTCCTTCTGCTCCTGATTTGGACCTTGAGATTTCTGTCCGGTACTCCAATTTGGGTCTCTGTCTCTGTCTCCTTTCATCGCCTAATATTCAGGGGGATGCCTATATGTTTGTCTTTGGATTCACCTTCTTATTTAGCTTCTCTAGGATTGCGAATTATAAGCTCACTGTCCTTTAATTATGGCTAGAAACCAAATATGAGTGAGTACATCCCATGTTCCTCTTTTTGGGTCTGGCTTACCTCACTCAGGATAGTGTTTTCTATTTCCATCCATTTGTACGCAAACTTCAAGAAAAAAGGACCCAAATTTCTACCTTGTTTTTCCATCTGAGATTCAGGATACAGGCATGAGTATCAACAGACGTCTTTATTCATGTGTTTCATGAGATTCAGGATACAGGCATGAGCATCAACAGACGTCTTTATTCATATGTTTCATGAGATTCAGGATACAGGCACGAGTATTAACAGATGTCTTTATTCATGTGATTTATGAGATTCAGAATGCAGGCACGAATATCAACTGACAGCTTTATTCATATGTCTCCTCTGGTCACACATGTTTACTTTGTCACAACTTGACTTTGCTCTGGGTGAGTTAGGAACAGGGCATTCTATTGCAACAGTCAGAGATCAGGAATAAGCTTGCATGAAAATGGGTGGGGCTGGAGCTCATTATGTTAAGTGAAATAAGCCAGGCTCAGAAAGACACACACACACACACACACACACACACACACACACACGTTATCTCACCTGGGATATAGACATAATCACATATATGCATGTATATGTATGTATGAAAGAAGACAAGATTATGAAATGAGAGAGAAAAGTCAGCAGGAGGGGGACAAAAGAGGGTGACAGTCTATGTTATGGAAGCAGAGGAGGACTGTTTGAGGACAAGGAAAATGGGACCAGCAGCAGGGAGAGAGGATTGAGGGAGTAGTGAAGGTAAATAAAAATAAATTGCATACATGTATGAAGATATCATGAAATTGATTCTTTGTATGCAAATAAAATAATAACATTTGAAATTTAGGTCAAGAATATGCACACACGTGTGTAATCACATGGGAAATGTCACTTGTAGATCTTCAAGTATGAACCTCGGCCATATTCACAACAGGAGAGCATGTGTGGGAATATTCTGATAAGCATACTGTCCACACCTGAGTCACACCCAGCAGCTGAGGACACAAAAGTTGCTACAAAAGATAACTGGTTTAAATAAAGAAATTCCAATGAGTAAATCATTAAAATGAGATGCCTTCTGTAGCAGTTATTCATCTATGGATGGATGGAGTCTAAATGCCAGCCTGAGTACAAAGATGCCAGCACTTCTTTCCTTTGCCGAGAACCACAGTATCACCTGTAGCTTTGCCTTCAGGAGCCTCATGTTCCAGGTTAAAGCTCCAGAATGGAGCAAGGGAGAGCAGAATTCCCCGTGCACCAAAAGATGCCCTCACATTATTCAGGAAATGTCTAACCTAGTCACATAGCTTTAGTTTTTAAAATTTATTTCTATTAATTATTTTTAATATACAAAGTATGGGTTTCACAGTGTCACTCTCCCGTCTTGCCTAGCCCATTTGTTCCCCAAAATACTCCATCAAATAAGCTTTACATTCTATTTTTTTTACTCTGTGTGTGTGTGTGTGTTTGTGTGTGTGCCATGATTCTTATGTGGAGTGACCTGGCTCAGCGAGGTCCCTGAGCAGGAGGACTGGGGATGAGGAAATAAAGAAGATAGGAAAGAGATGAGTCTCTTGCATGAGCTGATGACTTACACCAAACAAGTTTATTAATAAGTATGACATCTCATGTTCTATTTGTAGGGGGGAAATGGAGCAGAGTCAGCAGAAAACCCCCACATAATGAGACACAATCAGCAGGAAGCTAATCAAGCAAGGTTCCTCAAAAGGAGGGCGGGGTACCTCAGGTGCACCTCAGACGGAACACAGTGACCTTCAGACTGATGACGCCAGTGTCTGGTGGGGGATGGAAGTCAGGTTCAGGTTCAGGTTCGGTGAACCATAACCTTAACTCCTTCAAGGCCCTGGCCCCCTGGGCAGGGACAGAGAGCTAGGCTCCTTTTGTCCTTTCACTGGAGCCCCTGAGAAAGCCTGGGATGTCCTGGCTGCCCGTCATGGGGGCCAGAGGACAGTTTGCGGAGCCGATTCTCTCCTTCCACCAATGCTCCTTCTGGGAGTTGAAGTGGAGTCACCAAACTTTGAGTCAGTTGCCTTTGCCCACTGAATCATCTTACAGGGATCCTGAACGCTAAGGTCCTACTTCCGTGCAGGCGAAGTGTTTCCTAGTGACGGAGGCCTGCCAAGGAAGCTGGGTGACTTCTGAGAGTGTTGGACTGGGGACTCAAAACTAAGACGGGAAGGATGTCACGGGGCTAAAGATCAGAAGACCTGACCCGGCAACTTGGGGCTAAAGATCGGAAGACCTGACCCGGCAACTTGGGGCTAAAGATCGGAAGACCTGACCCGGCAACTTGGGGCTAAAGATCGGAAGACCTGACCCGGCAACTTGGTCACTGACTGACCTAGTTCAAAGTTTAAAAATTTATCATGAAAAAAAGTTATCATGGCGATTTGTTTCTTTCCCTAAAAACTAATTTTGCCTTTAATCCCAGCACTCAGGAGGCAGAGGCAGAGGCAGGCGGATCTCCGTGAGTTCGAGGCCAACCTGGTCTACAGAGCGAGTTCCAGGACAGTCTCCAAAGCTACAGAGAAACCCTGTCTCAAAAAAAACCAAACAACAGCAAAATCCAAAAAACCTAGCTATTTTCCTTAGCGACTGAAAAAGAAAGCCCTTTATTTTGTAATAGTGAGCAACAATTATATTTAGTTGGAAGTATGAAAAAAGATGTAAAACATTCTGATACTTATTTTAAAATAATTTTACTGAATAAATTTCATGATTAAATATTAATACTTAAATTACTTTGTTTGTGGAAAAACAGCAGCATACCAATCAGAGAGAACACTGCTGTCATGGTAACCCTGAGAGTACAGTTTTCCCCCATGAACAGGCTTCCTTTCAACTGATCCACTGCAGGAAAAGAACATCTCACTTCCTCCTCCTCCATGCCTCCAGAACTCTGAAGAGTTTTAATCTTCCCTAAAAATAATTTTTTAAAAATTACAGGGGCTGGAAAGATGGCTCTACAGTTAAGAGCATGTCCTGCTCTTGTAGAAGACTCATTTTCAATGCCCCAGATGATATTCTCTACCCCATTGCTTCCTTTTTAGCCTACTCCTATTCCTGTAAAGTCCTATCCCCCCAACTAGATGCCCCTGCTCTTGTGCCCCATGTTTCCTGTGGATCTCAATGCTTAGTTTATGATAGCCTTGGCTATGTCATATCTAGGAGACAGCATTCCACGGGACTCCTCTCCACCCTTCAGCTCCCACAGTCTCTCACCTCCTTTTCTATGAGATCCTTGGGTCTTGGAATGGTAATGTAGATGTCCCGATGAGGACTGATGACTCCACAATCATGTATTATTAGCATTTTCATCAGTTCTGATCCATCACCCACTGCATAAAGAAGTTTCTTTAGCTAAGACATAGAGCAGAAAAATAGTATAAGGCGAGAAATATTTAAAGTCAGTTCGTCTATTATTATCAGTAATAAGTTTTCCCTGGAGCTTGTAACATCTCCATAGATTACCCCCCCCCCAAGTTTTACAGCATGATATATGATATATGAACTTCTCTTTGGGTAGCAATCCCCAAATCCAATCAAATGATGTTTAGTTAGCCCCAAACAGTTAGGCCAGGTTATACCAGTGGGAGCATCTTGACCGGAAGGTTGGAATGGTAGTATGCTGGATCTATACTTGGATAATACTATTCATGGGTTTTCTCTTCTGTCAGCCCTTGCATCTCCCTCAATAATTATAAGGGGGAAGCTTCCAGCTTTGTTTTGGCGTGATTTATCAGAGTGCTATATCTCCAGCATATGGTGCCATTAGCAATAGGATTGTGCCATATGGTTCTGGCAGCTATTACTTTTAAGGTTATAACTGACTTGTTTATGCTTTGTGCCCATGCAGAGCAACTTATTTTAAATATTGATGTAGAGTATTTGAAAACCACCCTAGTGGTTAGAAAATTCTGTCATAAATGAGCAGATTTGTCATTCTTGGAGCAGTACACAATGGCTTGGCATCCCTTGTGTTTAAGAGGCAAACACCCACCATGCGGTTAGGTGTCTCTGTACTCAGTGTGAGTGGGTGCTGGAGGACTCTCTTGTGTTTCCACTCCTCTTTCCTTTGTGGTGTGGGCTCATGTTTCTGCCCAGTATAGGTTCCTGGAATCTGATTATTTCCTGGGTGTGGTACTGTCATTAGATCCCAAAGCATGGCTCTGTGTCACTCCTAATCTCACCCCTATCAAATGCACGTTCTGGAATTGCCTTCCTCCTTTCTTACTGCTGTAGCCTTGGTCAGCACCCTGCATCATCTGTCTTGGTTAGGGTTAGGGTTAGGGCTAGGGTTCTCCTTGTTGTTTCATCTGCTTTAACCTTCCTGTGTCTTCTGTGTCTTGCAGATTGCATGATATTCTAGGAGCCTTGTAAGTCTTATTCTGACTTGCCTAATTTCTTTGTCACAGTTGGGCCTGTTCTTTTGGCCTGGTGTCTCAACGACATCATTTACTTTAAATGGCTTAAAGTTTCTTTTCCAAATGTTTTCCCCAAAATATTGTGCCTAGAAGAAATCTTTTTAGAATCACTGGTGCCATTAATGCCTACGTGTCAACTCAGTCAAAGTCGGTTTGCGCTGTTATACACGAACAAATTTGATTATTAGCATTATAGACACTCACATACAAATACATCATATATAGATACACACATACACATATATATTATATACATGACTCACTACTGGAGGTAGAAATTGTTTCCTACTTCTCTTTTTCTCTCTATTACTGTTTTTATGGATATCAGAAGATGGAAGGGCTGAAGAAGAAAGTCATTCTCTCAACGCAGATTCTAGAGATGATGCTTGATCTGGTTTCCAGGTGTGAGTCACCACTATTGACTCTCTTCCTTGCTTCTTCTGCTAACCCTCAAAGACATATTACATAACCACAAGTTAGAGGTAAGATCGGTGTTGTGTAGGAATGGCAATGACTGTCAGTGTGATTCCAGTAGTACATCAGTGCACCTTTTATTACGCTGAAATCTACTGAAATGGTTAGTTAGTGCTTGCTAGGACCGATTCTCTGTTTGATTTTTTTCATCTCAATTAAAGATGAACATTCAAATGATATCAGCATTCTTGTTAGAAACATATTCATAAGTATTTATTGAGTGCCTAGTGTGGGAGTATGTATGTGTGTTCTGTGTGAATATGTGCATGTCTATGTATCTGTGCATATGTGTGTCTGTACATATATATGTGTATGTATGTGTCTGTATGTGTGTGTATATGTGTGAGTATAGATGAAATAGGAATAAAGTAATAACTAAATTCTAGTTCGGTCCTAAAGGGCTCTTCATTAACCCAGTTGGATAAATGGTCTTTGTGAATTAACCAGCCATTGCTGGAATACCAACTTACCACCTGTGTGACTGAAAATAACAAATTCATTATTTTACTCTGGTAGCAGAGATCCAAAGGAGATCTCAGTGGGCTAAGATTCCAGGGAACATTCCTTCTAAGACTCATCTTGGGCAAGGTCCATTGTCCCTGGCCCAGGTTTGCAGACTGCTGTCCTCATGGCCTCTTCACTCATCCTGAAGGCCCAGCACCTGGCAGTGAGCTTTTGGATGTCACATCATTCTTAGCTTGCTTCCATTGTCCCATTTTCCTTTTGACTTTGTCTTCCCTTCCCCATCTGAGGACCTGTAAATCACACTGACTTCATGAAGACGCCACAGAATAACCTTCCCACGCCATGTTGAATCACATCATCACCTTCCCCTCAACAAGGAACCTTTGCAGTGCTGAGACTGCAGATGTAACCTCTTGAGGGTGACACCAGCTGTGCCATATCATGCTCGGGGTGCGATGTGTTAAGTGAATGATGGATAGGTGTTTGAGAGTTGGATTGCAGTAGCTCCTTAGGAGTGGGGTTGAGAGTAAACTCTCAGCACTGATCCCCAGAAAGTCAGCTCCACACATTGGCACAGTAGCTATAGAATGTGAATTTTTTTTTTGTCCTTCTTAAAGAGCATTAGAGATTCTGTGCGGGGAGATGTGGACTTTCCGAACTATTACTATTACAGGGGTTTGAGGTCCTTATGATTTCTGTCAAATGAGTTCACACAGGACAGAGCCTCATGTTGAAGTCAGACAGAATTTATTCCAGAATATCACAAGGCACTTATAAGAGTGAGAATAGGCAGTGAGTCAAGAGACTGGTGCAGAAAAAACACTCTCATGGGTCGAGAGTTGACAATAGCCAAAGGGACTGTTGGACCAATTTATATGTTTAGGAGGGTTTTATACTGTTCTTAAGGTTTCTGGAATAGAGAGCTTCTTGACTTTCCTGTCCTACTGATTGACAGGTCTGTGTGGAGTCTCACATGGGAGGAAGCAGTAATATGTCTAGTAAAGAAAATCACCAGCTAGATGGTCATCTTGCAGTCTTTTACCCATTGACCCATCCTGACAGCCCCAAGATTTATAATTTTATAACTTACAAGTATTGGTCATATTGTTAATTTTACTGAGAAATATATTTTAGCTAAAAGAAAAAGTCTTTCTGGATATATGTAGCTACCTGGTCTTGCCATTTGCTTTCAGTTGAATGGTATGAAATCTGCACACAAGAATTAATGGACTTGCTCTGTTTTCTTTAGTCTTCATAAATTATTTCTACTGAGGAAGGTGCTTTGTATGAAGGCAACAGACTCACTCCGTTCGTTACAGTACCAACTGTTTTTGCTCTTTAATAAATGCTGTTAGTGATTCTATTGTCATAATAATTACATGATCAAAAAAATCAAAATATTATAAAATATGACTTAAGTTTATTTTTTATTTCCTTTTAAGTTGGAAATGTGAGTTGAATTCACCAGCTAAGCCATGGGACAGTGGAGCTCTGAGGCTCTTTATCTAGCCTCTGTGGCTGTTTATTCCAGAGATGTGATAAGGACATAAAAGCTTTTGCATCACAATGCAAATCCTGCTAGCACGCAAAGTGGGATGAAGACATTCTATGCCAGTTGTCAGGGCTGTGAGATCAGTTGAATTTTATCATTTGATGGAGACTGTAGAGTATTTTGAGCTCAAATATAAGACAGCTGGGATTTACAATCAGATGCCATTGGCTTCTCTGACAGATTTGACAGTGAACTTTCAGATTCAAGTGAAAAAGAACTCTGAATGGATAGCAGTGTTGGATAAATGTACATAGACTTGGGAAAGAGAATAAAAAGACTGTAGACTATTAGAAAAAAGAATATGTTTAAAAATAAAGCAGTCTTTAAAGACAGCAAAAGAAATATATTATTTTTATTAATTATTAATACAAAACTAATTGATCTATTAATTAATAGATTAAAGGAATAAAGAAAAGCCACATAAAATGGAAAATACGCAGAGTCTGTATTATGCATATTATAGTATTTTCTTTGAATTTTTCACTGTGAATGAACTAACAACAAAGACATTTCATTGTACAGGCTGCTAAGCTAAACCAACATATATATTTTAAAGGTATCTTGACTGCAAAATTTGAGTCTAAGGAACTATTACTTTGGAAAAAAGATTCTGCTTTTGTTTCCACAGAAAATGAGAACCTGTAGCTTCCTTCCAGGCTAATGTGGTTTGATGAAACAAGAGCCCCCAAAAGTTCTCCATGAATTCTAAAAATACTTTGCCCAACAGAAGGCAGGAAACAGTTTGAAGAAAACTATGCCCAAACTTCCAAAATGATTGTTTATAAATGCTTGTTTTCATTTGAAGGGGGGATATGATATAGAAATAATCACTATCTATTCTAGTGTTACATTTGGGGGATTAAAAAATGTGACCTGACCAACTCAGCCCTGTGTTTGAACCAGGACTGGTTTTTCCATTGTCTGAGAACAGGAGGAAGGAGGAAGCAGTGTTACAAACCTGTTCCTGTGCACACAGGAACTCCATTTCCAGATAAAGCAGAATACAGGATCCTAAAACTATCTTTATTGTGGCATCCAGACCAGTAGCAGTCCTAATAAGAAAGGCTGACAATGAGTTCAAGCTTGGTGTTGCAGTGTAGAGTCTTGCACCAGTGGACCCTGGGATGTGTTTGGCTTCCACTGACTGGGCAGTGAGTGAACTTCGGGTGGACTATACATCTACTCTGTCACCATGGATGTGGTCCTCGGCCTCTCTGGGCCGCGTTGTTTACATCTCTAAAGTGAAGTACATGGTAATTTCCTACCCACCTAGAGTCAGACAACATAGACAAAATAACAAGTAAAGCATTCCATAGAGTATAGCATTTGATGCTAAACCTCTGTGAGATGATGTGTGAGATTGCTATAGCAACAGTGCTATACACCTGACAGATCTGAGAATCTCCTTTTAGAGTTTCTCTCTTTTTTGTGACATGAATTTTTTTCACCTCAGGACTTGGTTCTTTTTAAAAGCTCCAATTTTCATTTTCTTTTTAAAATTTTAATAATACAGTTTACTTAACCCAATATAAACTAAACATCATCATTTCAACATATGGTCAATAAAACATCACTGAAGAGATTTTAAACTGCTCTTTGTACACTAAGTCTTTGCAATCTGGGTCTTAAAAAATTTTTAATTTTTTTCCTTTAAAATATTTACACATGTATGTGATGTATTATGATCACAATCCCCCATCTCACCTCTCCAACACTTCCTAGACTTCGGTAATGTGTTCTCCAACACACATGCATACACGCACAGATGCATGCGCACACACACACGCACACACACACACACACACACACACACACACACACACACACCTTCCACTGAATCCAATTACTGCTGCTTTTACATAATACATAGTTGTGAGCCCATCTATTGGTGGATGAGCAACCTACTAATGGCCACACCTTCAAAGAAAAACAGTTCTTCCTCCCCCACCACTCATCTACTATCAAGAATTCCCCAGCTTGGGTAGAGTCGGGTAAACTCTTCTCCTATCCATGATGGAATAATTGGCTTCATCTTATACAGTTTTGGGGCAGGCAACCACACTGCTGTGGACTTACGATTGTCAAGAAATAACATTTCCCAGCTTTCCTCCTCATCTTCTGGTTCTTACATTCTTTCTGACTCCATTTTCTGGAATGTTCCCAGTAGATACTCATTTTCATATTGAACATTTGGCCAAATGTCATTTTGCTCTCAGTGGAACCAAAACAAAATATGCATTTCCTGTCTGGTATCCATTTTATAAGTGACTCTACTTGCTAATGCTCCTATTGGAACATCATCAACTCTTCATCCTTCTTTAAACCTAGGAGCAGACTAGAATGATAAAACATTACATTCTAGACTTGATACAGCCAAAATTGCCTGGGAAGAGAGCCTCAGTTAATGACTGTCTACCTGTGGTTGGCCTCTGGGCATGTCTGTGCAGACTGTCTTAGTTCATGGATGTGGGATCGCTCAAGCCACTGTGGGCAGCATCATTCCCTAGGCAGATTATAAAAAAATTACTTAAGCATAGAGAAATTGAGCTGAGCAAAAACAAACAAGTGAATATGTGTAGATCCATTCCTTTGTGTTCTTGAAGATGGGTGAACTCTTTGAAAATCCTGCTGTGAATTTCACAGAATAATGGAATGTAATCTTGGATTGTGGGCTAAAACGAACCACTTTTTTTCCAGGATGCTTTTTGCCAGTATATTTATATTCTAGCAGCAGAAATGAAACTAGATCCCAGAGAATCTGGAATCACTTGCTTTGAGGCCATCTTTGCTATATGTCTTTTACCTTTCAAATAGAGTTCTCCAGGTTGTAACTGTCTTTTACATGCAATTATGGCACTTTTAATAAGCATCCATGGGGCCTCCTATGTTTCAGAAACTGTTCTAATCACTTGACTAATGCTAATTAGCCCTCCATACTAACTTATAGGGTAGATACCAGTACAGAATGTGCAGAAACAAAGACTCCCACACTGACAAGATCTGTCTAGAATTACTTGCTCATGTGCAGTGCCCCAAGCATAAACCCTAAGATACATCCCTGCTCTTTGTGAACTTGAATGTCACCTTCCATCACTTGACAGTGACTCACATTGCCTTACCTCTGTTCTGCAGGAGGTTTCCGGTTCATTTCCATGAATTATGTCCACCGATGACACTTGCACATGACTTACTTGTGGGCTTGCTAACGGTGATCACAAAGCCCTGTGCTTGCCAGGCAGGTGCTCTACCACTATGTGTCCTAGACTGCTCTTTACTGCTCTGTGTTTTCTCATACAGTGCATCCTGACCACAATCTCCCTTTCTTCATTCTCCCAATTCCCCACTTCCCCTCTACCCCAGATCCACCACTCCTCTATTTCCTTTCAGAAAAAAACCCAGCTTCCCAGTGTTATCAACTGAACATAGCATAACAAGATGCAAGAAGACTAGACACGGACCCTCATATCAAGGCTGGAAGAGGCAGCCCGGTCAGAAGAAAAAGGCCACAAAAGCATGCAAAAGGGTCAGAGATACACCCTCTCCCACATTAGGAATCCCACAAACACTCCTAGTTAAACATCCAGTGTGTATACAGAGGACCTACTGTGGATTCATGCAGTCTCTGTGATTGCCAGTTCAGTCTCTGTGAGCCCCATGAGCCCTATTTAGTTGATTCTGTGGGCCGTGTTCTCCTGATATCCTCAACCCCTCAGGCTCCACAGTTCTTCACCCCCCTCTTCCACGGGGTTTCCCAAGCTCTGCCTGATGTTTGAATGTGGTTCTCTGCATTTGTTTCCATCAGCTGCTGGAGGAAGCCTTCAGTGTTGCAGGGAGGACAGCTGTGAGTCAGAGGTTTTGCGGCTGGTTGCTGTCTCAGTTCCTGCACTGGGCACCTTGCCTGGTTACTCTGGAGGTGGCTGGTTCAGGCTCTGTAACCACCATTGCTGGGGGTCCTTGCCAGGCTCACCCTAAAACGTTCCAAGAAGCTTCTACTGTGTCCCCTCTTTGCTCCCCCTATTCCACTCATCTCTCCCTGTACTCTTCCCCCTCTGCCCCCTCCCTTGCTGGTCCCTCATGTTCCCCCCAGTCCACCTGCAAAAATCTATTTTATTTCCCTTTCCCAGGGAAACCCATGCATCTCCCCTAGTCCCCTCTTTGTTTCTTAGCCTTTCTGGATCTGTGGATTGTAGTATAGTCATCCTTCACTTAGCAGCTAACATATGCTTATAAGCAATCACATACCATGTCTGTCCTTCCCAGTCTGGGATTTCACTCACCATGATTTTTTCTAGTTTTATCCATTTGCCTTTGAGTTTCATGATATCATTTTTCCTAATATCTGAGTGCTATCCATTGTGTAAATATCACATTTTCTTTATCCATTTTTGGTTGGAGGACTTCTAGGTTATTTCCAGTTTCTGGCTCTTATGAATAAAGTTGTCCTGAACATAGTTGAGCACATGTTCTTGTGATAGGCTGGGCGTCTTTTGGTTATATGTCCAAGAGCGATATAGCTAGATCTTGAAATAGATCGATTCCCAATTTTCTGAGGAACTGCCATCCATAGTGATTTCTGTACTGGCTGTACTAGCTTGCACTCCCACCAACAATGTAGGAGTGTTCCCCTGACTCCACATCCTTGCCAGCAGAGGGGTCACTTGTGTTATTGATCTTAATCATTCTGACAGGTGTGAGATGGAATCTCAAAGCAGTTTCAATTTGCATTTCCCTGATGGCTAAGGATGCTGAATGTTTCTTTAAGTGTCTTTTGGCTACTCGAGATTCCGCTGTTGAGAACTTCCTGTTTATCTCTGCACCCCATTTTAAAATTGGGTTGTTTGTTTTGTTGATGACTAGTTTCTTGAGTTTCTTATATATTTTAGCTGTCTATTGAATGTGGAGTTGGTGAAAACTGATTTCCATTCTTTAGGCTGCCTGTTTGTCCTATTGACAGTGTCCTTTGCCTTACAGAAACTTCTCAGTTCTTGGGGTCCCGTTTATTTATTAGTCTTAGAACCTGCACTGTCAGCCTTCTGTTTAGGAAGTTGTCTCCTGTGCCTAGGTGTTCCAGGTTATTCGCTACTTTCTCTTCTGTCAGGTTCAGTGTGTCTACCTTAATGTTGAGGTCTTTGGTCCGCTTGGATTTGAGTTTTGTGCAGGGTGATAAATATGGATCTATTTACAATCTTCTATATACTGACATCCAGCTAGACCAGCACCATTTGTTGAAGATGTCTCTTTTATTATTGTGTATTTCTGGCTTCTTTATAAAACATCAGGTGTCCATAGGTATGTGAATGTATGTCTGGGTCTCTGATTCAATTCCATCCATCAATGTTTCTGTTTTTACACCAGTGCCATGTGGTTTTTCTTTTTTAATAACTATAGCTCTGTAGCACAGTTTGAAATCAGGGATGGTGATGCTTCCAACAGTTCTTTTGTTGTATAGGATTGTTGTAGCTATCCTGGGTTCTTTGTTTTTCCATATGAAGTTTAGTATTGTCCTTTCAAGGCTAGAGTGCCCTTGTTAGCATGATTTCTCTAGTCTCATTGCCTTGTTCAAAGTCTGTCTCTGAATCCCTGTGGTTTATAACATATGAAATAAATTCCATACCTATTCTTTGTACGTGCTCTGGTTCCACATTGCCTATTGAGCTTCATTCTGTGTCCTGCTCTCCCATTACCATGACTCTAGTGACCCAGCTCTTGCACCTCTCCTGCAGGAATGCTCTTCATCCCTAGCTCCTGACTCCATGTGTCAGGACAAGCTTTGTCTTTGCCTATCCATTGAAAATTTCAGTGGCTCCATGAGCCTTGTCTGCTGATACTCCACTGACTATGGCATTTAACGTCCCAGGATTCACAACCCTGTCCTTGCATGCTTGCCTCTAATGACTGTATTCTGCATGTAATATAGGTTTGTACTTTTCTCCTTGCTGTGTTGAAGCATGATTCTTTCCCCTTCTCTTTCACACATAACACATGATAGGCAGTTATTACAATAAATATGACTGAATTTTGGTTTCAAAATATGTCTCTTATGCTTCTCCCTTTGTTTCAGATTGCGTGCTCGCGCACACACACACAATCGCATTTCCTGAGTGGAACCTTCTTGACTGCTATGGTCCTTGATGTAATTTACTTCCTCAGACCTCTGTAACACCTAAGGCTGTCACAACACCTTCATATGCTTCTGTCCTAATGAGCACCTTAGGCTTGGTAGTTTCTGACTACAGAGTTTTTTCACACAGTTTTAGAGACCTCAGAGTCTGAAATCCAGGAACTGGCAGGTTCCTGGAGGGGATGGCTGTCTGATTGCAAGATAGTCCTTTTTTGCTGTGTCTTCCCATAGTGGAGGGTGGCCACATGGAGAACATGGTATCCTAACATGCCAGAAGAGAGAGCTTTACAAAGGCTAGGTTGGTCTTTGCATCTGTTATCTGAGGCCATTGGTACCATTCAGTCCGATGACTGCCTTATTCCTTAATTCCATTTCAACAGGGCTTGCTAGCCCTTCCCCCATCTGTGAAGGTTTAATTTTCAAGAAGAGGAGCTGAGGAAAATGGGACTGCTGGCTTTGGGACCCACTTCTTGGTACTGTCACTTCAGGGGTCCCCAGCATTCATTCAGACCATAGCCCCACACAATTTAGTGTTTTATTGCGCTGTGCAGCGTGTTGGTAGAGATGGCCTTGCTGAATGCACTGGCATGCAGACTCTGCTCTTTGAGATGCAGCCTGACCATGCCTTGCACACCTCCTGTGCCTCCTCAGATGCATGTGTGTGTGTTACAGATACCTTCTATGTATTTGCAGGCTGCTTGTTTCCTGGATTTCCACTGAAAATCTATTCTTTTGCTATTCTGTCCCGAGTGGACCTACACTTGGAGGCCTCCAGTTTTCTGGAGTGATTTCCCACTTTGTGAAAGTGGGACCAACTGGCTGTCACTTAGAGGTCTTCTAACCCTCTTAAGAACCTGTCTCTGATTCAGGAGAAATTTTGTGATAGACCCAAAGGTCTAGAGGAAGAGGTTGGAGCACTTGCAGGGAGGATCGCTGGATGTTGGGGTTTACAACCACAGGCCTCTGGCTAGGGATGACGTTACAGGAAAAGGCCATCCAATGAGGATTTCATATGGACAAAGACAGGCTATTAGCAGCCCCATGACGCAACAGTGTCTGTTTTTAGATCTATAAAGAAGCCCACACTATGCAGCCAATAGGGCAGAGCCAATGAGGATTGGTAATTAGACTTCCTGAGTGGAAGCCAATGACAAAAGACGAGCTTAGACAAGTCCCATCGTGAATCAGGATGTGCGCCTCTCAGGTCCTCAGCTGCAATGGCAATGGCAGACTTAGAGGGGCCCAGCAGCTTAGAAGGGCTCCAGTGTTGCTCTCCCAGACATGTCTTCAGAGCTGGCACTCTCTGAAGGAGGGTGTTTTTTTTACAGCTTATGGGGAATATAACCCTCGGGGTCTTGTTTCTAGTTGGAAAGAGGACAAGAACTCAGCAAGCGTGACCAGGGCACACCTGTTACTTCACTGGACAAAGAATTTAGCATTGCATGGGGGTGGAGGGCAGTAGGCCAGCCAAGAACAAGCTCTTTCTTTGGTAACATTTTATATTCATTTATTTTTCTTTTCATTATTCTGTATGCTTTGTGTTTTGATTATTATATGGTGAGGGGATGGTTTTTTTTTTTTTTGATCCAGCCTATTTGGTGTTCTGTATGCTTCTTGAACCTTCATAGGTATATCTTTCTTTAGGTTGGGAAAGTTTTCTTCTATAATTTTATTAAATATATTTTCTGGACCATTGAGCTGCACTTTTCCTTCTTCTACTCCTATTATTCGTAGGTTTGGTCTTTTTATTGTGTCCCAGATTTCCTGAATGTTTTGTGATGAGAGTTTGTTGGACTTGCTGTTTTCTTTGATCAGTGTGTTTATTTTCTCTATGGTATCTTCAGAATCTGAGATTCTTTCTTCTAACTCTTGTATTCTGTTGGTTATGCTTGTTTCTGTAGACTCTGTTTGTTTACTTAAATTTTCCATGTCCAGCCTGCCCTCTGTTTATGTTTTCTTCCTTGCCTCCATTTCAGTTTTCAAGTCTTGAACTGTTTCCATTATCTGTTTGATTGGTTTTCCTTGGTTTTCTAGGGTATCATTCACTGATTTATTCAATTCCTCAAACTTTCTGGTATATTTCTCATCCATTTCTATAAGGGCGTTTTTTACATGCTGTTTAAGGGTGTCAATCACTTTCATGAAGTCAATCTTTTCTATTTCTTCTTGGTTAAGGTGTTCATGTCCTCCCGTTGTGAGGTCGCTGGTTTCTGGTGGCTTCATGTTGCTTTTCAGCATGTTGGATGAATTCTTGCATTGGCGTCTGCCCATCTCTTCTTCCAAATGCTCCCTTATGGATCTTCTTTTACTGGATCAGGTCTCCTTGCCTACTGATGTACCTTCCCAGTGATGGCTCTCCCTAGTGATGGCTCTCCTGGTGCCAAGATCAGATCTCCGTGACCAATGATGGCTCTCCCCAATGCTGGCTCTCCTGGCACGAAGATCAGGTCTCCGTGCTGGTTGGGTAGCTCATAAACAAAGCGCCTACCTTGCTTGGTGCAGGCAGGCTATAGAAACAAAGGCACTCCTGCCCGCTTGGTTGCCCTGAGGATTCGGACCCAGTGCCCAGACAGGCTGGGCTGGGTGATGTTATGTGTCCAAAGAGGGGAGGGGGGCCGAAGTGGGGAGGGTTCTGGATGCAAGCCCAATGTTGGCTCTCCTGGCGCCGAGAGATCAGGTCTCCATGCTGGTTGGGTAGCTCGCAAACAAAGCACCTACCTTGCTTGGTGCAGGCAGGCTATAGAAACAAAGGCACTCCCGCCTGCTTGGGTGCCCTGAGGATTCGGACCCAGTGCCCAGACAGGCTGGGCTGGGTGATGTTATCTATTTTTCTTTTCATTGGCTTCTATACTTAAAAAGCTTTTGTTTGATGCAGGTGATCCGAGGATGTATGACCCAGATTTCCAGGGACCCACTGCCGACAGGTAAATGGCTTTTTCCTAATGAATGTATGTTTCTAAACGAGCACCAAAGTTAGTTTTGTGTGCATCATTTTATAGCTCATGGAGAATTTCATCTATTTTCAGGGACAAATGCCTCAGTTCTGCCTGAATGTAACCTTATTTACCTAGGGAAAGTACAGAAAACAAATCTCTCCTGGAGTCCTGAACACTGTTCATTCAGCAAATGATCTGCCTTTAGTTACTAGACCGAGAGTCTGTGTTCACCAGAAGAGAAACCTTGAGAAATGCTTTATGCAGCTTACCCACCCTGTGGAGATGCAGCCTCCTTCAGGTGGTTCTGGCTTGTGTCTGTGGACTCCGTGACTCACAGTGGCCAATGCAGAGTTGCTATGCCAACCTCTCCATGCCAGGCAGATGTGCCACTCAGCTTCCAGAAACAGACACTTCTCAGACCACCATTCTCGAGGCATCACGGATGAGAGTCTTCCAGGGGAATAACCACATCTTTGCTGGTGCTCCCCTCCCCCAGCGTTGCATGACATTTCAATTTCAGCCAATAATTTAACCCTCTTATCATTCATCCTCTTCTCTATTCTCAGGCTTACAGCTAATCAGAGATAGGTGTGCTGCTGGGGACAGCATAGGACAGGGTGTGCTGCTGGGGACAGCTATAATATAGGGTGTGCTGCTGGGGGCAGCTATAATATAGGGTGTGCTACAGGGGACAGCATAGAACAGGGTGTGCTGCTGGGGGCAGCTATAATATAGGGTG
>NC_022022.1:45774919-45777019 GCF_000317375.1 Microtus ochrogaster | reverse complement strand
AGGCAGGGTGTGCTGCTGGGGACAGCATAGGAAAGGCAGGGTGTGCTGCTGGGGACAGCATAGGACAGGGTGTACTGCTGTATCTGTTTCTGCCTGGCTCTGACTTTGATTTTTGGCAGTCACATGTCATAATAACCCATGGCGTGAAAGAACAGTCAGCACACTGGTTTACACTTGCCAGTCATTGGGATGTGTGCCAGCCTTTCCTGTGATTTCCCTCAAATCTCCCCGCTTTAAGCAGCTTATTCTAATTCGGCAAAATGTCAGGGCGTTTGTTCAGGTTCCTCATTCGCAGTTTCTTAGGATGAGTGAGGAGCTTCCCTCTGTGGTAAATCGGTGAGTGCACCCTGTTGCCCAGAGTGCAGATAGCCTTGATCAGCGTGGGCTTCACATTTTAGAGTAACCAACTGCTCAAGACTGAATGTAGCCTGGTGCCCCCAAGGGATCACTAAATCTCTCTGAGCTTCAATGGAAATAATAATCATGGTTAACCAACTGTCACTTTTAGGCAGAGGAAATGTGAATTTGAAGTGTGCCTCTTCTAGCCATAGAGAAGGCAGCTGGGATCAGCCTGGTTGGTTTTACGGAGATAAATTGAGATCTTCCATCATGTGGCCACCATGAGGACATGCTGGTCAATCATGAACAAAGTGTGTGGCAGCAGGCACAGAAGAGCGTAATGGATTGTGTGTTCAACAGCAATGCATCACTGCAATGTTCATACCTGGTAGCACCAGAGAGACCACAATGTCCTCATCTTTAACTCATCACTTGCTTGCCCCGGCGAGTTGTGTCGGATGACAGAACTCCACAGCATTCACCTTCAGGAGCTATAAATCTGTGGCTAAGGAGCAGTAGGTGGGGCCACACATCCATACGTGCCGCAGCTGCTGGGTGTCGTGTAGCAGTGTGTACCATGTAGGTTTGCGGAAGAATCCCAGCAGTATTCTCACAGTGCCAAAAATGTGCAATGGTGCATTTCTTAGGAAGATCCCTGTGGTTATCAGACATGACTAGGGACCCCGAGACGGGACAGTGGGTAGGGATATGTGCCACAGAGCCCAATGCCGTGAGCTCCATCCTGAGAGCTGGGAAAGGAGAAGAGGGGTTGGTGAGAGGAGAGAGAATTGACTCACACAAGGTACACACTATGTGGAGGTTTACACACACACACACACACACACACACACACACACACACACACTCCAGTAAACTCTAAATACCCATAATAATCGCTGAGGAAATAACTGTAGTCTGGGGTTGGGGATGCTCCAGACACCACAAAGCACTTCAGGCCCAGGAGATGAACACACTCACCTAGCTGAGGTCCAGGAGATGAACACACTCACCTAGCTGAGGACCAGGAGATTAGCACACTGACACTTACCAAATTCTGAGGGATTCTTGGTTCTGTTACTAGTAGAACTTATCAATGAATCTCCTCCCAGAGCTGCCCCCTAGTTTATGCATAGCTCAGGCTCGCATCTTATTGTAATAATGGATGTGCTTCTTGTCCCTGTAAAAGGACTCAAATACCAAAAGGTAGAGTTCATCCCTGCATAAGCCGAAGTCCCTGATAAAACCAACCCTAAATATTGTGAAACTGTCTGGAAAGAGGCTACTGACCATTCTGATTTGAAGCATAGTTAAATAAAAGCCTACCTTTCAGCAAGTCCTCTGTAAAGTCATTGTGCACAGGAAAAGGAGGATGTAAAAGTGAGAATTGTGCTGTCCACCTTGGAAGGCAGAAGAGTCTGGAGTCTGAGGGCAGGCAGAGGCAGCAGCAGTGACAGAGGCAGGGGGCGGCATGCACTCACACTCACATGACAAGGAGTGAAAGTAGGCAGGTACTGCCTCTTCCCTAAACCCCTCTCTACCCAGGTCACTTGTTGGAAAGTGCCACCACCTCAGAGACAGGGGCTTCCACCCTGAGCTCAACCTTTCTGTGAAAGCCCTATAGACACCTCCAAAGGTGATTCTTAGCTGATTCCAGTTTCTGTTGACAGGATTAACTGTCAATGAGGTTTTCACTTTCGAGCCTCAGCAATCCTCTGTGTGAGCTCCCACGGCGGTCCTCTGCGTGAGCTCCCACGGCGGTCC
>NC_022022.1:45765273-45774809 GCF_000317375.1 Microtus ochrogaster | reverse complement strand
GTGAGCTCCCACGGCGGTCCTCTGCGTGAGCTCCCACGGCGGTCCTCTGAGTGAGCTCCCACGGCGGTCCTCTGCATGAGCTCCCACGGCTGTCCCTGCGTGAGCTCCCATGGCGGTCCTCTGAGTGAGCTCCCATGGCGGTCCCTGTGTGAGCTCCCACGTCGGTCCTCTGCATGAACTCCCACGGCAGTCCCTGCGTGAGCTCTTACGGCAGTCCCTGCATGAGCTCCCACGGCGGTGCTGTGCATGAGCTTCCATGGCCGTCCTCTGCGTGAGCTCCCATGGCTGTCCTGTGCGTGAGCTCCCATGGCTGTCCTGTGCGTGAGCTTCCACTGAGGTCCTGAGTGTGAGCTCCCACGCTGTCCTCTGTGTGAGCTCCCACCACAGTTACCACCTTGCCGCTGACCGCAACACAGATGCCTTCCTTACGTATGTTGTTGCTGAGACTAAAAGCCCGATGAGAGAAACCAAGGGAAGGAGGGTTATATCAGTTTCTAGTCCCTTCTGGAAAGGACATCACGAGGGGCATGAGCCTGACCTCCAATTAGGAAGCAGAGTGGTAAACACCTGTGCTCATCTGAGTTTCTTTACAGTTCACAGCTATAGCCATGATAGCAGTGCCCACGTGTGGGTGAGTGTTCTCGTCACAGTTAAGGTATATAATCCCTTACAAACATACCCAGAGATTTGTTCCCATCGTGATCTAAATCCAAACAAGTTGACAGCTAAAATGAACCATCACAAGCTTCCTAGATAGGACCTGAGACTTGTTGTGTGTTGGTGTTTGTGTTCGGGATGCTCTGGTGGATCTGGACTGCAGTGTGGAAGCGTGATTTTCACCTGGAGGTGTGGGCTGCAGTGAGGACCCCTAGGAGGCAGGGGTCATGTGACAAGGAAAATTTCTGTTAGATGCATTCTGCACCCGTGTTTCTGCTCCCCTTGGTGTTTTTCACCTCGTTATTTCTCAGCTGAGATGTCTTGCCCCCAGACAGCGTGGGTCTTTCTTCATCATCTGGCTTTGAACGCAACAGCAATTTGCGCAAGAGCCCTTTATAGCAACCCCCTTTCCCCTTCCCTCTCTGACATGCTAACTGTACCCACTTTATAGTACTTGCCACCACTGAAAACTTTATTTCTTGATTACATCGTTACTGTGTTGTCTAGACCTTCACTCTGTGAGGAACAAGGTCCTTGACTGTTTTTGTTCCCTGGAAACGTCCCTGACATACAACATCGATTTGTTGAACAATGGAATGAGCTGTCATCCTGGACTCGAAATGATGGAGGGCAAGGAAAGACAATGAGCCACTTAGAAAGCCACTTCCATGACCCAGCTAAGAAATTGTTAGAACTTGGCTAAGGCAGCAGTCCTCTGGGAGAAGAGAGCTCTGATCAACGCACAGGTGGAAACATGCCTGGCTGTGACTTGCTGTGAGTGGAGGAGAGGCTGGCGCAGCCGTGTCTGAGGAGTAGACCTGCTGGTTTGTGCTCCCAGAGGCAGGGAAGCTGGGGACAGTAGGAATGACAGAGATACTCATGCACTTGGACACTGGAAAGCCTGGCCATGTTTACGTGCCGACCAGATAGGTAGAAAGGAATCTAAATGTATATTTGAAGCTCTGTGGGACAATCTGTATTTCTTTTAACAAAATAAACTTTCTAAGGACGGGAAGACCTACGAAAGAATATTAAAACCCACTGAATATCAACTTAAGTTATCACATCTAAGCTATATTCCTAGACCACCCATGAGATCATCCGCCGGTGCCTCTGGGATCTGTGTAAGTGTGATAATGTGCCTCTCATCACCACTGCTTCCTCAGCTGGCTGCCCCGGACTCTGGTTGCTTCTCTTCCATCTGCTCTGGACGAGTGAGTGAAAGTCTTGACCAGATCACTTTTCCTCATTCAGATTTTACCAATGCCTCCCCACTGCCACGGTGTGATGTCTAAATATCCTTCCAATCTCGACAGACCATATCCGCATATATACTCCTCTCTCTCCATCCCTCTCCCCTCTCTCCCCCACTTCTCTCCTCCCTCTCTCCCCTATCCCTTCCTCCTCCCTCTTCTCTAACTCTTTAATAAACCTACTGCTGAGCCAAGCCACGTACGTACCCATACACAGGGTCCGAGGCTAATGTGTCAGCGCCCTGTAATGTTGCCGCTTAGGGATGGCAATGGCCACTGACGAGCTGACAAGGGACTGGTGTGTCAAATGAAGTGCCAACACCATCGTTCACACTGGCAGATGCCATGACTGAGCTGACCTCTAGAAACTAATGACCCCAAGGCCGCTTGAGAAGTGCAGGTCAGAGCAGGAGAACTACAGAATGTCTAGAACGTCAGGTTCTGAAGCCTGTGCTCAGCAGGAAATTCATCTGGATCCTGTGTCCATGGGACAATGTAGTCTGGACAGCGTTTGGGTGGCAGAGCAGAGGGACCTTGGCCATCTCCTTCTCTCCCAATAGGAAGTTGAACGCTTTAGCAACGTACCAGATAGGGTTTCTAACGTTATTTAAGTTCAACTTGCTACACCTGTTGGCTTAGTGTCTATGGTGACTGTTGTCCCCAGGTGTTCAATCACGTATGAGATCTGTTTAACTCAGAAGGAAAGGCTGTCCGTCATTTTGTTCTTTCTATCTATTAATATTGGAGGGTTTCCTCTTTTGAGGCAACGTCTCCCACTGTAGCCCAGGCTGGCGTAGAATTTGTGGGATCATCCTTACAGCCAAGCTAGTCTCAGATGTGCAGTAATCATCGTGCTTAACTTCACGGGTGCTGGGACCATAGGTGTTCATTGCTGCCTAACAAACAAGGCTGCTTTCCACAGGCCCGGTGTCCATTGTTGTCTAACAAAGCTGCTTTCCACTGTCCCGAGTTGTGGGGAAACCATGGCCGGAGTCATAGTCTTTGTTGTTTAACAGCTCTGTGTAGGACCCAGCCCTCCTGACCCCGGTCCAGCATCCTATTCTCACGTTTGGGCCTGCAGCCATGCTGTTTGGAGTCCGTAGACTTGGGCGCAGTCTAGACTGGTGTTTAGTGGTTTTTGCCCTCCTGAAAATATGTGTTGTTTTGTCTTGTAAAACCTGTGTTAGGTAGGAATCTCCCTTGGAGGACACAGGTCTGTTCAGTCTGTAGTTGTGAGGAGGGCTAGCTGTGTATATTGTTTTGGGCGGTGGTTTTCACTTCTCTAGATACACTATTGGTTAGAGTACTCCTTGGGGGGCATTCTGTTCATAAAGAATGGGGTTATTCCGTGGCTGCTCTTAAAAATGCCAAGATTCTTTTTTAAAATTAATATGAGTTGACATTTATAATTGCATTCATTTATAGGATATAAAGAGACGTTATGAATTATGAATACAGTGAAGAATAACTAAATTAAGATAGCTAGCATGTTCATTGGTGTAAGTGTTCAACATTTTTGTAGTAATGAGAATTGAAATGTACTCTTAGCAATTTTGTTATTGGCATCAGTCTGCAATAGATCTAAACAAACTCACTCATTCTTCCTGCTTGAAATGTACACCCTTGGGTCATTGTCCCCATCTTCACCAAAACCCCTAGCCTCAGTTCCCACTCTTCTGCTTTCTGCTTCTGTTAGTTTGATTGCTTAGACTCCATGTATAGATGCGAAGATGCGGTATTTGTCTTTTTGTGCTGGCCTCATATTACTTAGGATGATGTCCTCTGATCTGCTCATGCTATAGCGAAGAGCTGAATTTTCTTCTTGGCAAGGCTGGTTAATATTCCAGTGTGTGCACATCACATTCCATTTGTCTGTTCATTCATCTGTTAACCACCACGTAGATTGCGTGACTTGGCATTTGTAAATATTGCCACAGTCAACATGGCAGGGCAGAAATTTTTTTCACAGGTTGATTTCAAACGTGGGTGGATACTCAGAATTGGGACTAGTGAATAACATGCTCATTCTGTTTTTAATTCCAGAGCCACTTCCACTCAGTCTTCCATAATGTCTGTATCAATCTACATTTTTATCAACAGAGGACGCCGGCTCCTTGTCCTACACACCATCCTCAACACTTGCCACCCTTTGTCCTTTTATTACAGCCATCTGACGCATGTGCAAGGACATCTCATTGTGGTTCTGAATTGCAATAATCAATTTTATTGCATATATCACTGACTGTTTGTACGCCTTCCTTTCAAAATTACTGTTCATGGTCCCGTGTCCCCAGAAAGTGCAGATTTTATTTATTGAAATCCTCTTCCAGGAGATTTTCTTTCCTGAAGCAAGGTGGAGCTGAAATCAGCTCCACCCTCACCCTGGGATGGCACTCATTACAGTGGGTCAGTGTAGCAGCTGGACCTCCATGTGTCCGGGCTCAAATCAAACAGATGGTCTTAGTACTTTAATGACTTTTATCTTGACATGAAAAGAACGAGATAAACTAAATAAGCTGAAGTTTTTGCACCAGGACCTGCAATCTGACCTCCTTGTTACAGCACACTTGGTTAACACAATACAGCATGCTGCGGCCATCAACACTTAATTAAAAGGCTCTCATAGAACATAGTCTTGACTGTGGATTGTGGTCACTCAGATACTCGGAGATTCCCCAGTGCTCATTCCCTACTTACACATCTGAAAGCTCAGCTCACACCAAAGGCTTCTAACAATGGCGTAGGATTTGGGAAGTGATCAGGCAGCATCCAGTAAGGACTGTAAAGCCCTCTGGTCTGAACAGGCTTCAGTGATGCATGGTGATAGTTTAGTCTGAAATGCGAGAGTGGGCTGTGGTCATTTTCAGCCCCTTGGGGCTGATCTTTGTCTTTATCTCCATGTTCCATGTTTGGTGTCTTCCTCCTCATCCTCTTTGAGTGAAATCTAGGTCAAGAATGACATTTGGTGGTGGTCACACAGGTGTGGATTGACACATGCTAGAAGGGCAGACAACCTAAAAGAGTTCGCAGTTCAATGAGAGAAGTTGGGGCACAGTGACAAAAGGGACCCCTTTTTATGGGGTCTTGTGGAGCTTTGGTTCTAAAGATTAGTTTTCAAAGATTATCATTCAGTAAATATTTATTAAGTGTCTGTTCTGTGTATGGGTCCTTCCTTGTTAGAGCAGCATGATGGCCGATAGTAGAGTAATTAGGGTTTAACTATTGTTCACCAGCTAGTGGCTGTAGGACCTTTAGAAGGTGGGGCATGATTGGAGACACTAGTTACTAGGAGTGGGCAGGAAAAGGCTTCATCCCAGTATCTAGTTACTACTCAGTTCCTCCACTTTCTAGTCCACTGTGATGTGAGAGACCTTACCACAAGTCCCCCTACTGCCATGACCTGAGCTGCTCTACACAGCATCCCTCCCTCCATGACACATGGAGGCCCTCCGAAGCCAAAGCAGGTCTTTCCTCCCTGGATCTGTTCTGTCAGGTGTTGTGGGCCCAGTAACACAGAAGCAGCTGAAAGTTGATTGATGTGGAAGAGAGAAAACACAGAACAGACAATGTCTACATTAATGTAAGCACAGGAAGGAAGTAAATGAGGCAGTGTGGCAGTGCCTTGCATGGGGCTATAGCTGATGTCAGAGAAGACTTTGTATGGAGCTGAGAACCGCAGATGGGTTGGGGAGTGTGGCAGTGGCAGGATGTTCTGAGTGCTAAGCCCGTATCTGGGTGATTGGAAAAACCACCGAGGGGTTAGAGAAAGCATGAGTTCGTCTACTGCCTGTTTTGCAAACCCATTCTGACCGCTAAGTAGAAGATACTTTCCAGAGACCACAGTCGGGAGCGTGGGGATGAATGGAGGCTTTCAGAGCCACCTGAGTGAAGGCCAAGGTGACCTGGATGAAGTGGTGGTGGAGGAGATAGCAGAGATGAGAGACACGAAAATTCAGGACACATCCTGTTGGTGTGGGTGAATGTGCCTGTGGACGGGATTAGCCCTGACGAGCAAGAGACAGTAGAACACCCGCAGCAACAGTGAGCTTTTTGAGGAACATAGAGCAAGTCAGGATGCCTTCCACCCCATATGGGAAGATGGCTGCTCAGAAAAATGGTTTGCTCTTGCAGAAGTCAAAGCCTCTGCTGTATCTGTGTTGGTGTGTCTTGCCATCTAGGTCGCTTCTTGGTGAGGGTGTGCAGAAGAGCTTGAGACTCAGGAGGAATAAGATCAGCTGGAGTGTGTGTGTGTGTACATATGAACACGTCCGTGGGCATGCACACATGCACAGAGGGTGCCTTGGGCTGATGTCTGGAGTCATCCGCATTGCTCGTCCATCTTATTCATTGAGGCAGGGCCTCTCAATCAAACCCAGACCTCATCAGTATTGATATGCTTGCAAGTAACTCGCTTTGTGCAAGAGTCCTCAACCTTCCTGAGGCTAGAACTGCAGGTGAGCTGCCACGCCCATGGGCCATTACATGGGTTCTGGAGACCTGAATTTGGGTCTTGATGCTTGACTGTCAAGTGCTTTAATTGCAGGGCCATCTTTGCAGCCCCTGCACACCCACCTCTGACATGTGTCTGAATTCGTCCCACCCAGAGGTGCTTCACTTCATTACTTCCCACGCTTCCATGCCTGGCTTGCTCAAGCAAAAGCCCTCCGACAGCATCGTGGATGGCGCTGCCCGCCAGACTGATGCCCTTTCTCTTCCTATATCTGTGTCACTTGCTTATCGATTTTGTCTTGCAATATTTAGCTAAACTATGGCTACACTGCAAATTTCTGAAAGAGCTATGACCCAGCCATGTGATAGGAGCTAGCAGATCTGAATTAAACCAGCCTTACCCAGAGCATGAACATTTTTCTTCACTTTACTTTGAAGATCGTTTACAGCTCATCCTTAAACTGCCTCATTATGTCTTTCAGAAACAGTTCTCAGAAAGCAACTAATCAGGGGTTCAGTGTTGGAAGCACATTGGGGGAAACAGATGTTTGCTATTTAAAGCTCTGTGGATGATTGTTAATTCTTTTTCTAGTCAAAAGGCATTCTTACCCACTAAATAAATACATTGTCTTTAAGTGCATGTCCTTGTGTGTCATGGTAGCGGGAAATTTTCCCTGCCTGAGTTGGAAATGAAAAGGTTCTGCTCATTTTGCACCGTGGGGAAGGTGGGTGAAGAAAGCACTGGTAAATTCACTCTTAGCCTAAGATGAAGCAGGTGGGAGAGAAGGCGCTGCAGGAGGCTGGGAAATACTAGCAGACTGCATGGCCTCAGGAGCCCACAAGCTTATCTGAGGTTGTAGGAACACCAAAGCTGCAGTCATGAGCCAACATAAATGTTAGCGTTTTAGCCAAACTTAAAGGAGGTGAAGTAGAAGAAAGGGGCCATAGCTGTGATTTCGTGCTATACTGAACTATAGAATTTAAAGGAATTAGCATGATTAAGTACAAAACACAGATTCATAATAATTATCCATTCAATTAGCAAAGAACTTTACAGTTTGTTCAGTTCAGACTCCTATTTGTGAGCGGCATAAATGAGCGTGGAAAGATTAGCAAAGTCTAGACACAGTGACCCGGCACTTGGATTCAGATCTCTAGGCAAGGCCCTCACCAGGCTGCCCTGTTGTGCCATGGAAAGATAGGATTCCCCAAGCCCAGACCCTTGGCTAGCCTCATTCCCCCATCCGTTCAGCTCCTGGTGCCTACCAGCAAGGTCTTGGATCCCAAATACCGTGCCCATGCAGTTCTCCTAGCTCTTAGCACTGGCTGACAAGCACTTCTCAGATCCTCAGCCCCAGGACCACACTCCCATCCAACCAGCCAGCTCCAAAGGAGTAAATCTCAATGCAGAAGCAACACAAATCCAAGATAGTGTCTCCTCTAAAAATTACTAATTCTATAATAATGAGCCCCAATGAAATGACTTCAAAGAATTCCCAGACAAGAAACTCAAAAGAATGATTAAAATTATGTTCTAATAACTCCAAAAAGACAAAGGCAAAGAGGGAAATGAAGTGTTAAATCTCAACACAAAATATGGGAATAGAATTCAATGGAGAGATTGAATTAGTAAAGAAAGTCAAACTTAAATGACACCAGAAGTGAAAAGCCCAGCTACCTAAATAAAAACCTCATTGGAAAGCCTGCCCGGCAGAGCATCAAGCTAGAAGATGGGGTAGAAGAATCACATTACTCGGAAAAAGTCATGATAAATCTATAAAAAGCCATAAACAACAGGAGATGCCACGCACACTGCCTGTCTGTGCTTTATGTGCGACCATACAGTTTGCGAGCTTTGGGCAAGGGGCTGGAGGTTGAAACATACAGAGACAGAGAGACGGACCTCTAGTCACTAGTAAGAAACCCTTTATTCAATAGCACCATGGAGGCTTGTATACCCAACAGTTAGGTGGGTCAACAGGTGAAAACCTTATCTTTTGATCCTCAAGGCAAGGCAACACGTGCTCATGAAGCAGAGCTGGTAAACAACTTTGACACAGCTTTCAGTGACTCAAATCAGAAGGAAAGCAAAGATCTCTAGCAGGGAAGAGCAGCTGGAGGCCAGGACTCCAAATGGTCCCAACAACGAGAGAGCTCTGAGCCACTGTGAGATGACCTAACCTTCAGGTGAGGGTCACGGAAAAAGAACATCACACCAAAGGCATAGAATATATTTCATTAAAATTCTAGAAGAAAAAAATCCACAGCCAGAGACAGAGAAGCCTGGGGTATAAGAGACCACAGAGCGCCAACTAGATAGGACCAGCAGAGAAACTCTACGCTGTATTATGCACAAGACCTCAAAAGCACAGAAAGAAGAAGGGGCATCTATAGCTGCAAGAGAAAACAGACAAGTCACTTAGAAAGGCAGGCCCATCAGAAGGACACCTGATTGCTTAACAGGATCTATATAAACGAAAGGGACTGGGAAGCTGTGTTCAAGTTTTAAAATACTGTCTGTCCACCCAAACTATTGTACCCAGAAAAATCACTAAAATTAAAAGAGAAGTATAAACTTTCTAGATGAACCAGCTAGCTCTACAGTGAGTGCTTCAGTCTGAAGAAGCAAAACACGGCCAAGAGGTCACAGGGAGCAAACGCTGCAAGGCTGGAAAATCAGGAGATCTGAAAACATCCTCAAGCTGACAGAATGACACACATCTTTTCAGTGGAGTTCCGAGCAAAAGACCAGCCCAGCAGGTTGGATCAGAAAACAGGATCCAGCCTTTTCCTTCTCCCAGGAAACACACCTCACCACCAATGGTTGACAGATGCCACCCGAGGGCGGGAGAACAGGAAAGGGCACTCACAGCAAATGGGCTGTAAAAACAGATTTAATGTCTGGTGAAACAGACTTGCACGATGTAGAGTATACATCGTGAGTTCTTTATTTTTGGGATGTAATAATCTCTAGTATGTCTAATGCTGTGGGTTTCAGTGCATCACTAAGTTTTGTGCATTGCTTCACAGTAAGCTGGTCATAAGAGGGAATTTGCATTTCTGCCCTTCATGGAGAAAGAGGAAAGGATGAACCATGATGTGTTATAAACTGAGTGTTACCTCAGAAATACAAAAGGATGAACCATGATGTGTTATAAACTGAGTGTTACCTCAGAA
>NC_022022.1:45764718-45765173 GCF_000317375.1 Microtus ochrogaster | reverse complement strand
ACCATGATGTGTTATAAACTGAGTGTTACCTCAGAAATACAAAAGGATGAACCATGATGTGTTATAAACTGAGTGTTACCTCAGAAATACAAAAGCAAGCAAAACCACCATGAACTGCTTTTTTTTTTTTTCTGTTTGCTGAGTGCTTTTAGATTGTCTCCCAGGCTGCTGAGTGTTCTGTCAGTCATGTAGAATTAAGCCTACATGTAGCAATCATATTAGAATTAAGCCTATATGTAGCAATCATAGACCATGCGGGGCTTACATGATGCAGTAAATGAGATTAAGGTCGCACTGCACAGTATCTATTCACTTATTACTCACAGCCATACTAAATATCGGATGTTAGGCTGAGTGGTGGCGCACGCCTTTAATCCCAGCAGAGGCAGGAGGATCTCCGTGAATTCAAGACCAGCCTGGTATACGAGAGCTAGTTCCAGGACAGGCTCCAAAGC
>NC_022022.1:45759067-45764618 GCF_000317375.1 Microtus ochrogaster | reverse complement strand
AACTTAAAGATTAAATCACCAGTGAGGGAGGTTTGAATTAAGCTTCTTGTGGAAGTGTCATTCCTGATAAAAACTGAGCCTGATACAGCCTGGGCAACGGGACTATGTACCTAAGAAATTAATTAAGGACAGACATAGCTGTTAAGAATGAAGGAAGAAAATGTTGAACTTCAAATTGGGAAAACTCGCTGAGTTGTCCATACCATGCATGCTTTTAGAGTACATGTGTAAGAATAGTTCTTGCTGCTCCAGCAGAGGACCTGGATTGTGTTCCCAGCATCCAAATGCTGGCTCACACCTGCCTGTCACTCCAGCTCCAGGGTATCCTATGCCTTTTTATGTCCTATGCAGGTACCTGCATGCATACAGTGCACACAAATGCATGCAGGCACATGCACACACACGAATAATAAATAAATCTTAAACCCACAGGTAAGAGCAGGCGGGGAGTCAATGCACTTGTGTCTAGAGCTCAGCTTATTTTCTCTCCGCACCATCCATTGACCCAGACGCAAGAGCACTGCTGCCCACAGTGGGCTGGGTCCTCCCATAGAAGACAGCTTCCTAACAGAAACACTTCAGAAATCTGACCTAGATAACCCCTCACTAGAGCCGGGTGCACACACCCTTGTCTCTGCAGTGAGGCTGTAGCAGAGAGGCAGGGGTGACGCCGTAGCTTCCACATCTACAGAAAATGGTTCCAGAGATAAATTAGCAGATCCTAGGCCCCAGATCTGATTCCTTTACCATTTTTAGAGGAGCCAATGGTTAAAATAAATTTATAATTAAAAGATTTTAATTTTCTGAGCAGTAGGGTTTTGTTTGTGTTCATGCTGCAAACAAAGTTGAGCTGCAGAAGCTTTGCACACAATTCAGCAAATGTCTATCTGCCTGGAATTCTGTTTGTAAGATTTTCTGCCATCTGAGGTGATCTGGCGTCTATGACAAAGGCCAATTCCCATCTGCTACTCATGTATTCATAGAATGTGTTCGCCCAGAGACCAGGGGCAGGGGGGAAAGGAAAGATTGTGTTTCTGTTTTGTGCAAATATTAACATACCTCAGAGCACAAGGGAGTCTGTACGGGATCATATGAAATGAAGCTAAATAAAAACCAACCTGGGGGCACCGTTTACCAACTTCGCTTTTAAATGTCAGCTATGCCAGACGCGTGTGTGGGTTTTCTTATTTGATACTTTGATGTGCTTTTGACGGTGAAGCCCACACCTCTGAAGGTCTGCAGATCTGTAGATGTAGAAAGACTGTAGGATGTGGCATGGGGTGGTATGTGCACTGGCTGTGCCGCTGGTCTGAAATTGAGCTGGGTGTTTGCAATGGAGAAGGCTGGATTAACTTTGAATATTGGTGCTGAAGTACAGGGCACAGGCTCTGCTCATCATGGTACCACAGAGATCATCTCCCCACATCTGACAGGTGCCAGTAATGCTGTGGAGACCTTGCAAGAGGGTGCCACAAAGGCTGGCTCTGGCCATGTGCCCTGGGCTAAAAGTGGAGCATAGAATAGGATACTGAAGAGTGAGCCAGGAGTGACAGCTCAACACTGAAGGCCAGGGATAATGCAGGTTAACCTGGCATTGGAACTCAACACTGAAGGCCAGGGGACAATGTGGGTTGACCTGGCATTAGAACTCAACACTGAAGGCCAGGGGACAATATGGGCTAACCTGGCATTAGAGCTATCTTTTTACCCTACCTGGGGTTTGTTTGTCCTGAAAATCAGGGAAATGAAGCTACATATCACTATCCAAAACCTATCTGTGATGCTTTAGAACTACATTTTCACACGACTTAGTGATCTGTACTTGGATAAAATAACCAGATTATCTTGCTTCTAGTGAAATATGCTTGCCAAAGTAAATTTTTGTTGTGTGTGTTGTGTGTGGGGAAGGCTGGGGTAAAGTCTGTCCCCTAGTTCTAATTTAAGTCTTTCCTAAGTCCAAGACTTGGTCCTGGGTCTCTCACATCTCTCCCTCCCTGCTGAGCATTCTCCTCGTTCAGGGATAAGTCAGCTAAGTGTCGCCGCTGCAGTATCGGAAATGATCGAAGAATTACAGCGCAGCCTCTTGTTCTAAGATCATAGGTTTGAAATGTATAATATTCTGACTTGAAAGATCCAGCATTCTAGTCACACGAGACATCCAGCCTTTAAAATACAGATGTTATCTCTTTCATTTATGTTCTTCTTGGGCTCCTCTTACCCACTAATTCAACAGATTTGTAAAATGCCAGCCATGCGACTTTCGGGAGATGAAAGCTGACTGAGTCTCCCAGGATGCTTAGAAAGAGGCTCTGCTGATGGGAGCATTTGATCCTCCAGGTCCTCTGTGCGCTGTCCGTGAGGAAGTTTGTTCGTGTCCACTGTGTTTAGTATACTGAAAATAATTTCGATTGAAATATTATTAGAAATTATCTTAGGGTGTCTTAGTGATTATTTTCCTTGAAAATAATCTGTGTGCACAAGTGTGCAGGCCTGAGTTCTTAACACTCACATAAAATCTAGGTGTGCCCCAGTAATCACAGTACTGGGGGCAGGAGACAGGTGGACCCCAGGGCCAGGGCCCAGCCAGCCTAGCTGAAATGATGAACTCCAGCTTCAGTGAGAAACCCTGCCTCCCTCTCAGAAAAAATATGGTACAGAGTCTCTCTCTCTCTCTCTCTCTCTCTCTCTCTCTCTCTCTCTCTCTCTCTCTCTCTCTCTCACACACACACACACACACACACACACAAATAAATAATCAAGCTAATAAATCTAATAAATTAGTTTAAGGAAGGAAATGTTATATACAAAGACCAGATGTCCTTGAACATTGCTTTAGTTTTTGATTATAGTTCTTTAAACAATCAAATAAAACATCATAACATTAAACAATTTAAGGTAGATTAAGACCAAATTTAACCATCCTTTCTCCTACTCATCTTTCTGCTCTCATGAAGTTTCACTTCTGGAAGAGGGAATGTTACCTGCTCTTTTGCTTTGTTCAAACCAAAGTAGGTTTCCGGAAGCTTCTGTCATTGTGTAGCCATGACTTATTCTCCTCCGTACTTTCTTTCTCTGTGGTGTGTTCATGTGTGCACGTGTGTGTGTGTGCACGCGCGCGCGCACGTGTGTGTGGGTGTATGTGTGTGTGTGAGCCTGTGGAAGCCAGAGGGTGCTGCTGGGTGTCTTTCTCTATTGCTCTCTGTCCTAGCGATTGAGACAGAGTCTCTCACTAGACCTGGAGCTCCTGAATTTAGCTAGATTGGCTGGCTATCGATCTCTCAGGGTTGTCCTATCTCTTTTTTAGTGCTGGGGCTATAGGCATGTGACATCACACCCAGTTTTTTTTTTTTATTTTGTTTTGTTTCATTTTGGTCTAAGTACTGAGAACTCAAACTCAGGTCTTCTTGCTTATGTGGTAAAAATTTATTGATTGGGCCATATCCCCAGCCCCTAGTATGGATCTGTTTCTGCTCCCATGGAGTTCACTGTCCCAGGCCCACTCCAGCCCAGGTCACTGGCACAACCTGTCTCATCACAACGGTGTCTCCTCTGCTTTGTCTACAGTCTTCTTATGTGTAGTGTGTGGATTTATGCTTGTGCTTTAAGATGTCCTTATTTTTTATGATAGCCTTTTTATCTTCACGTGCTTTTCTAAAATAATCAAATTGAAGTTTATAAGAGCTAGGATTGTACTTTTCTTGATTTCCTTTTTCTTGATAGTCTAGGCATGCTTCACTCCTATCCTGTGCTTGTGTATGTCACACCTGCACATAACCACACACATTTGCATGCACACAAATGCACATAATTCATACACATGCATGCACACACATGCACATAACTGCATACATGTGTATGCACAGACATGCACATAACTGCATACATGTGCATGCACACACACATAACCACACAGACATATATGCACACACATGCACATAACTCCATGCACATGCATGTAAACACATGCACATAACTGCATACATGTGTATGCACAGGCATGCACGTAACTGCATACATGTGCGTGCACACACAACCACACATGTGCATGCACACACATGAGCATGTATACACATGCACATAACTGCATATACATGCATGCACATACATGTCTATAACTGCACACATATGCATGCACACACATAATGATATTTTATTTATGTTTTAATAAATAAAGCTTTCCTGAATATCAGAGTGCAAAACTAAGCCACTAGAGGTCAGGTAATGGTGACACACACCTTTAATCCTATGATTTGGGAGACAGAGGCAGATGGATCTCTGTTAGTTCAAGGCTACCGTGGGCTACACAAGATCAGTCCAAAAACAGATCCAGGTGGTGGTGGCTCACACCTTTAATCCCAGTACTAGGGAGTCACATGCCTTTAATTCCAGCACTAGAGGGCAATATAAGATGCAGGGAGACAGAGGCTTAGAGCTCAATCTGCAGTCGCCCAGCCTTTGTAGAGGTAAGACTTTTCTAGTGGCTTGGCTGTTTTGCTTTTCTGATCTTCAGTTTGAACCCCATTATCTGTCTCTGGGTTTTTATTATTCATGCTGCACACACATGCACATAACCGCACACTCACACATTCACACACATGCATGTAACTGCACACACATGTACATGACTGCACACACATGCACATAACCGCACACTCACACATTCACACACATGCATGTAACTGCACACACATGTACATGACTGCACATACATGCACATAACTGCACACTCACACATGCACACACATGCATGTAACTGCACACACATGTACATAACTGCACACACATGCACATAACCGCACACTCACACATGCACACACATGCATGTAACTGCACACACATGTACATAACTACACATACATGCACATAACTGCACACTCACACATGCACACACATGCATGTACCTACACACACGTACATAACTGCACATACATGCACATAACTGCAACTCACACATACACACACATGCATGTACCTACACACACGTACATAACTGCACATACATGCACATAGCTGCACAATGCACATAGCTGCACACATGTATACATACATATATGCATATAACTGCAAACATATGCATACACACATACACATAGCTACACACACATACTCACATAAGCACATAGCTGCACAATGCACATAGCTACACACATGTATACACACATTCACATAACTGCACACATGCATGTGCACACATGCACACATGCACATAACCACACACATGTACACATACATATATGCATATAACTGCAAACATATGCATACACACATACACATAGCTGCACACACACACATACACATGTACATAGCCTTCTCACTAGAGTAGCAAAAGACAGATGTATTTTAAACCACCATTGAAAACACCTGCTGGGAGTTCTTATGACGCCCTGAGGAGGAAGGACCCCCATCTAGGGACGGCTCAGAAAATACAAGTACTTCACAGACATACTGCAAAATATAAGGAGAGCACGGGACAGGAACTGGACCTCGTGTGTGTTTGGTGGAAGGAGAACACAGGACAGGAACTGGACCTCGTGTGTGTTTGGTGGAAGGA
>NC_022022.1:45753645-45758422 GCF_000317375.1 Microtus ochrogaster | reverse complement strand
AGGAACTGGACCTCGTGTGTGTTTGGTGGAAGGAGAACATGTGACAGGAACTGGACCTCGTGTGTGTTTGGTGGCAGTGTTTTTTTATAGGCATCAGAACCATTATTGAACAAAATTAAGTATAAATGTCTTACAGACTTTCCAAGTTGTTATTTAGTTGCTATTCCGGTGTCTAATGCTGAAATGGCAGAGACTGGTATTGTTTGTGATATATTTTGTGTCTAATGACCAAAAACTATGTGACTATCTCAATATGCAGCCTGTGATGACTGCATTGGTGTATACAATGACTTCATTTAGATTTCAAATTCCATTCCCTTGAAAATGAGCATCAAGGACTATATAAACAATTGAATTTAAAATATGAAATTATTCAACTGGAAGTTCCAACAACTTGGTCTTTCTCTGTTATTTGTACAAGGTCCAGAATAAACTGTTTTAGGGAAATAAGCAGAAGTTTGACTTACGTTGAATCCTTCAGCTTTCCTAGATTAATCTTATAAAATACATAAATACTTCATAACAGAGTAAACCACACATTCTTTGCATAACCCATTTGGGTAAACTGAAAATTCTTAGAAGAAAACATAGTTTTCGTATGTGTGGTATATGAACACGGGGGGGGGGCATGCATGCATCCTTACACATTGGTGTGACAGCCACATATCAATGTCATATGTCTCTCTTGATTCTTTGTTGGGACCATGTGGAGTCCTGGCCTCCAGCTGTTCTTCCCTGCTAGCAATCTTTACTTTCCTTCTGATTTGAGTTACTAAAGGCTGTGCCAAAGTTGTTTACCAGCTCTGCTTCACGAGCCCGTGTTGCCTTGCCTCGAGGATCAGAGGATAAGGTTTTCAGCTGTTGGCCCACCTGACTGTTGGGTATACAAGCCTCCGTGATTCTATTGAATAAAGGGCTTCTTACCAGTGACTAGAGGTCTGTTTCTCTGTGTGTGTGTGTGTCATTGTATGCCCGAAGCTCACGAACTGTACGGTTGCGCATAAAGCGCAGACAGGCGTTGTGTGCGCTGCAATTCTTTACATTGTTTTTTCAGGCAGGGTATCTCACTAAACCTGGCACTCACTGATTTGGCTAGACCACTGTGTAGTGAGCGCATGGGGTTTTCATGTGTCCATCTCCCCAGTGCAGAGACTACAGACACATGCCTGCCACATCCGGCTTTTGTCATGGGTGCTGGGGATTCAAACTTGGGACCTTATGGTGTAGCAGGGACTTTGCACACTCAGCCATCGATCTGGTTCCCATAATAGCTGCTTAAGTTCCCTCTCTGGGCTTTGTGGGACATTTGGTAATTGGTCTTTCTCAGCATCCATCCCTAGATCTTCACCAACCCCTCATCAGACAAAGGTCTGATCTCCAAAATATATGAAGAACGCAAGAAACTGGACATGAAAATTCTAATTAACCCAATTAAAAATGGGGTACTTAACTGAACAGAGAATTCTCAACAGAAGAAGTTCAAATGGCCAAATGACACTTAAGGTCGTGTTCAGCTTTTTTAGCTGTCAGGGAAATGCAAATCAAAACAACTTTGAGATACCATCTTACACCTGTCAGAATAGCTAAAATCAAAAACACCAATGATAGCCTATGCTGGAGAGGATGTGGAATAAGGGGAACACTCATCCATTGTTGGTGGGAATGCAAACTTGTGCAACCACTTTGGAAATCAGTGTGGCGGTTTCTCAGGAAACTGGGAGTCAACCTACCTCAGGACCCAGCAATTCCACTCTTGGGAATATACCCAAGAGATTCCCAATCATACTACAAAAGCATTTGTTCAACTATGTTCATAGCAGCACTATTTGTAATAGCCAGAACCTGGAAACAACCTAGATGCCCCTCAGTAGAAGAATGAATAAAGAAGGTGTGGCATATATACACTATAGAGTTCTACTCAGCGGTAAAAAACAATGACGTCTTGAATTTTGCAGTGTTTTATACAGAAATCCTGTTTCCTACTTGTGTGGTTTAAGTTACAGTTGGCCTCCCATCCAAGTACGAACAAGCCCTGCTCAGCTCCTGTGACCAGAAATGATCCAGCACACTCAGGGTGGTTTACACTACTAACAGCAGGGTAGTGAGATGACTCTGTGGGTAGAGGTGACTGCCACTAAGTCTAATGATCTGAGTTCAAGCCCCACGCCTCACACGGCGGAAGGAGGGAACTGACTCCAAGTTTCCTCTGACCTCCCCTTGTTATTGTACCCCCATTGCTCCTCCAAAATCTTCTGAACTAATTTAAAATTTAATTAGATTTCTAATGACTGAGTTCAGATTTTCAGTGACAATGACTAAGTAGCTCTCTAATCCCAGCAAGGCGCTCTCCCGAGGACTCATCCCTAATGGCTTTATCCCTCACAATCTGAGAGTGTTATTTCCATGAAGCTGAGAAGTCACCCTGTGTTCATCTTAATATCTGAGGTTATTTATATTTCTAAGGGGTGCAAAATCAATACATGAATTTGTATTTTAAAATTGCTCTTAATTTGTCAATATGAGAAATCAGTATTCAATTTAAAAGGCACAAAAAGATAGATTAAAAATAGTTCTCTTGGGTCTGGAGAGATGGCTCAGCATTTAAAGAGAACTGGCTGCTCTTCCAGAGGTTCAGAGATCTGTTCCCAGTAACCACATTGTGGTTCACGGCCATCTGATGGCCTTTTCTGTCATAATTCTTCCTTACTATTTCAGTTTCCCTCCTTGAGAAAGCCACTAACTCCATCTGTTTGTGTAGTCTATATGTAATCACTTAAGATGTGTTTTTTCCATTTAATAGACACCTCATTGTAAATATAAAATTGCTTTACAAATAAAGCTGTTTCATTGCCAACCTAATCTTCCAAACTGAATCCTATCTCTCAGTGTGAAAACACTTTGATGTCCACCAGGGTTTCTGGTGTTCCTTAGCATTGTGATAGCTCCTCCAGGTGTGATAATGCTCAGAAGTACATTGCTGTTTCAATATAATTTTTTGCTCTCCTACTCTATGTGTCTATAGAGTGCTAATCTACTCCAAATATGTAGGCATTCCTTTCTCTTTTGTGTCCATATGTGTGCGTGCAAGGTGTATGTAGGTGGCCTTGCACCTTTGGGTGCACATCAGCTGGTGAGGGTGTCCCACTCCATCGCCTGGAGCTAGGCTGGTGGGCAGGAGCCCGCCAGTGGTCCTGTCTGTGGCTGTCACAGTACTGAGGTAGCAGTTGTGCGCATTCAGCCATGCAGGACTTTCCATTTAGGTGCTGGTGCAGCGAGCCAACCCAGCTCCACTACTTCAATAATAGCATTTTAAACAGATGAAGATTCTCCATAGCAGGTACTGATAACTTTGGAGAAAGATCCAGGCTGTCCAAGGCTATCTCACACCTTGCTTGTGTTGGACTTTTGGTCCGTAGTGCTAGTTGTAAGATGAGTAATGTCTAGGGTCTGCCTTGCACCCTGATTTCCTTTTCTTTCCTTTTTTTTTTTTTGAGACATTTACCATTATGTACCCCAGACTAGGTTCAAACTTGTGGAAATCCTTTTGCCTCTGCCTCCAAACTGCTGAGATTACAGGTGTGTGAGCCACCTTGTTCAATCTGGCTTTCACTATAACATCAGTTTACAAAGTTATTTACAACTACTTTACAAAACTTATAAAAATGATGAATCATACCTGAAGACCAACTATATCTAATCCTACTCTGTTTTAAACAAAAGGCATACTTATAAAAGCATCACTTGAGCTCTATGTAAAAGAATAGGCTTTATTTCCCTTGACAAATAGAAAATATAAATCATGGCCAGCTAAAGCTGTTTTTCTCAAGATAGTAGAAACTCAAATGCAAGGAAAATAGAGTAGAAAATTAATCATGGAGAATACAGAAGGCTTTAAGACACAATTATTCAGAACTAACTAGAACAGATACAGCACCCAGCAATCTTATTTGACCTGTGTGACATTGCCAATGTCATCCTAGTTCCATAGGAGTTTGAGTTATTTGTTATATTTTATTTTCAACAACAGCTTCAAGTTCATTTACATATTAACCCTACAAAGTAAGTACTCTTCTCTCAATAGGATGCTGGCACTCTTTTGGAAGGCAAATGGGGCCTTTGATACAAAATGTTGCAATTTGAAAGCCAGTTGCTCTCACTCAAATACTTGAAAATGCACACTGACATAATAAATGGCCTCCCCAATTAAGTCCCTGATTCAAATAAGTGAAATTCTTCCAAATATTCTAGAACTTTTCCAATCATTTTAAGAATTTGTTCCAAACCTTTTCAGACGTGTTCATAGCACACACTGCTCTATCTCGGCCCCACTTCCTTCCTTACCTGCCCACTCTCCACACTGCACAAATCGCTCTTCTGCATCCATGTCTATCTGGTTTGTACTGTGATCGTGAGTTTACCATGGTCGTCTGTGTAACCAGGAGTTTAACCAGGACCATCTGTGTGACAAGGAGTTTAATCAGAACCATCTGTATGACAAGGAGTTTAACTAGGACCATTTGTGTGACCAGGCTTTTAACCAGGGCCCTCTATGTGACCAGGAGTTTAACCAGGGCCATCTCTATGGCCAGGAGTTTAAACAGGACCATCTGTGTGACCAGGAGTTTAACCAGGCCCTCTATGTGACTGGGAGTTTAACAAGGGCCATCTATGTGACCAGGAGTTTAACCAGGACCATCTGTGTGACCAGGAGTTTAACCAGGACCATCTGTGTGACCAGGAGTTTAGCCAGGGCCATCTGTGTGACTAGGAGTTTAAC
>NC_022022.1:45712084-45753380 GCF_000317375.1 Microtus ochrogaster | reverse complement strand
GTGTGACTAGGAGTTTAACCAGGGCCATCTGTGTGACCAGGAGTTTAACCAGGGCCATCGGTGTGACCAGGAGTTTAACCAGGGCCATCTGTGTGACTAGGAGTTTAGCCAGGGCCATCGGTGTGATCAAGAATTTAACCAGGGCCATCGGTGTGACCAGGAGTTGGGAGCTGTGCATTGGAGCTGGTAGTCTTAGCAGTGGGTGCACAGTCTCCCTACCCAAGCGTCTCTCAGTAGCAGTAGCTCAGTGGTAAAGGTAGCACCCGGTGAGCCCCTCTGTCTTTCATGACTGATTGTTGATAAGACCTGTCTTGCGTGGGTTCAGTGTATGAAAACTCAGGATATTTATCTCTCTCTCTCTCTCTCTCTCTCTCTCTCTCTCTCTCTCTCTCTCTCTGTCTGTCTCACACACACACACACACACACACACACACACACACACACACACACGTACAAGTGATGGGAAGCAGTCTACTGTAACAGAGTATCAGTGATTAGGCAGTGTTTCTAGTAAGCAAGAAACAGGGGTACACAGGTTCAGTCTTCACACAGTAAGGAGGCCTGGGAGCTCGCTCCCCTCCCCAAACCGCCAGAGTTTCTATCAGTCATAGAAAGTAGAGCGAGAGAGAAAGTACTTCTAACTTGGGTTTGCAGTTACTTTGTTACAGAAACAATTTCAGGAAGGAGAGGCTTAATAGGCCCACAGAGGGCACAGCCCATGGTGATAGGAGAGTTGTGAGGGCTGGAGTGGCCTAGTCCAAGGCAGCACAGGGCTTGTTTATATTAGGTCCCCACCAGGAAGCAAAGGTGGATGTTACCTTCAAGGCTTACCCTAAGCTTCCCACGTCTGTCAGCTACACTGCAGTCCCAGAGGCTCCACAACCTCCCCCAAGGAGGGGGTGACATGTGCCACTCACACCACATTCTAGAGTTGGTAATGCAGATCTCGGTGAAGCTTAGGCGTTACTCATATGCCATCCACCTTGAGTTGTCAGACAGGATCTCTCATTGGCTTAGAACTTGCTGTCCAGGGAGCCTGGGAGACTTCCCTGCCTCAGCCCTGCCACCCCATACCTAGATTACAAGCACAAACTAGCATGCCTGGTCCTCCAGAACATGCACTATTTTCATGGCCAACACGTTATTGACCAGCAATTACCTCAACCCCGGAGCTGACATTTGTGTTGAGAGCATGTGGGGTAAGAGACAAGTTAGCAGCATCCTTCCATCCGATGTAATTCCGGTGCAGCAGAGGCACAGAGAGGCAGCCCTTCCATGCTGGTTATAGATGCAGCCTCGCTGGAGTCACCGACTGGGGAGGGACAGCTCCTCAGCTGACTCGTTAGGCACTGACAGGTGATCTGTCAGAGAAGAATGAGTCTCGGAGCTTCCGTGCTCATGCTAATGCTTCTTATTAATGACCGTTCAGGGTGGATGATATTGAACTTCCACCTGCCACAAAGAAATAAACCTAAAAAAATGAATCAGTTTCAGGATGAGGATAGAAAGCTGTCCCCAGACAGGAAGCTGAGTGACAGCCGATGGAAAATGAAAGCAGCCTGCAGCTGGGATGTGCGCTGGGCAAATAAAGCTCGTTGCCACCTGGGACTTGGTTTGGTTGGTGATTTTCCCTTTACTGGTGGCGTGTGTGAACTTGACCCAAACAACTCTCTGTGGGCACCTTACTCACTGTGTGGACTCAGAAGAAAAGAAAATCTAATCCAAACTTCTAAACACAGAACCTGAATGGTCAATAGAGTCTACTTATCACTGGTCCACCAGTCAGAATGTGTGTGCCTGTGTATGTGCATGTGTGTGTCTGTGTGTGTGCATGCGTGTGTCTGTGTGTGTGCATGTGTGTGTGGGTGCATGTGTGTATGTGTGTGTGGATGCATGTGTGTGTTCATGTGTATGTATGTGTGTGCCTGTATGTGTATGTGGGTGTACATGTGTGTGTGCATGCATGTACGTGTGTGTGGATGCATGCATGTGTGTTAATGTTTATCTATGTGCGTTTATGTATGCGTGTGCCTCTGTGTGTGCATGTGTGTGTAAGTGCATGCATGTACGTGTATGTGTGCATGCATGTGTGTATGCATGCGTGTGTTCATGTGTATGCATGTGTGTTTGTGCATGTGTGTGCATATGTGTGTGCATGTGTGTGTGTGGCTTATCCGGTCTTCTGCTGAGTACTGCTTCAGAGGCTTCCATGTTTGGGGTCAGAGTTCAGCACTCTTTTTCTATAAGGTTCAGGAAATAAAGATTTTTGATTTTGTAGGTCGGGTGACTTCTCATACAACCATCAAAATCGACCATTTTAACACAAAATTGACCACAGACTATGAGCATGTAAATGAATATTTGTTTTTAAAAAATTCTTACTTATGGATACTAAAATTTGAATTTTGTCTATTTTTTATGTCACAAATGTGATACTGTGATTTGGATTTTTTTTTGTTTGTTTGTTAGACAAGATCTTTCTACATAGCTCAGGCTAGCCTCAAACTCACAATTTCCTGCTTCTGCTCCTCCAGGGCTATGATTTACAGGTGTGTACTTCCATGCCAGGCTTTATCTGGGTTTTTAAAAACTACATAAGGATGGGAAACCCAGTAGAAGGAGGCAGAGGTTCAAGGATCCGAAGCAAATTCCAGACCAACTGAGGCTACATAGTGAAACCCTTTCTTAAAACAGATGAATTAAAGTAAAAGTCACGTACAGCTCAGTGACTGTACATGAGTAAGGGAACACCAGCTTTGCTGGTGGAAAACAGTGCCCCTCCCCCTCCACTCTGGTCTGTGTTACAGTGGGAGAGTAGACGGGAGGTGCACAGTCCACAGGTCTGGAGTCTCTCGTCCTGTCAAACACTTCAGGAAAGGTCACACGTTGAGCTGGTTAGAGAATGAGGTTTTATTATGGGGGTAGCTCAAGCTCAGACATTTTGGGGGAGTAAATGAGCATTCTTGGTGGGCTCCCCAGCCCCACAGGTGGAAGCAAACTGCATTGTGCCCAATGGGGCATGCAGTTACCCAGGAACAGAAAGCTCTGACTGACTGTGGACGATGGACAATAAACAGGACACACGTGAGTTAGCAAGTTTGTCAACGGAAGCATCTTGAGAAGGAACTGGGGAAGACGGGCCTGGAAAGAGGATGTGGGGCTCAACAAGGAGTGGACCTGCAAGTTTGCATGAAATGACATTGAGGAAGTGAGGTGGTGGCCTGGCTCCAGTTGTGAGAGAAAATGATGTCGTGTGTCCCGATGGCGTTTGATTACAGAACAGTTTGACAGAGGCAGAGACTGCCTGCAGGAGCCCAGTTAAGAGACCAGGGCAATGGTTTGAAGAGAGGATAAGAGAACCTCGATGCACACCAGGCAACAAAACCAGCAAGTGGGAGGTGGGTGAAGGCCAGATCAGAGAGGAAGTCAAGAGAACTTGCCGGTTGAAAGGAAAAGCTGCTGAGAAAATGGGAAATCGCAGGAAACTCCCAGTGCTTTAAGTTCAGGTGACCATGCTTGTGTCATAGTCATAGTTTAGAGACACAAGGGAGGAAATTTGTAAGCGCGTGTGTAATTGGGATCCCATTCTTATGTTTGGAATTTAGATACCAGGGAACAAAGTACTTTGCTAATTTATCTTGACAATGCTTTCATGTCGGAAATCCTTAGTCTGAATAGTGTTTTAGGAGTCTTTGTTTTGGGAAAATGTGACTTTGATAGGAGGGAAGTAATGAAGAGAGTTGGGCCTATTTCTCCGTCAGTTTTCACTCAGGGACCCCATGGGATGCAACCCACTTCTTAATTTCTCCAGTGGATCTTAGCATTTGCCGTAACTGGAAAAAGGAGCCCACCTGAGGAAAAGGTGGCCAGGACTGCCCTCCAGCTCAGATGTGGCTCAGAATCACTCAGACAGAGATTCTACAAACCACTTATTTCAATATTTGTCTTGGGAGTTACTTTTTTTAATTATCCAAATGAAATACTTGATCTAAAACCCACCTCACTTCCTGTAGAGAACAGGCATGGTGGTTGCTGCCCTGAGCTCAAAAGTCAGAAACAAAGATAAGCCTCAAAGCTTGTAGAGGCAGAAGCGGCTGCTGTATTCCTTGACCCAAACCATTTTACACAAGCTGTATTTTATATTTTGTTCAAAAAAAAAATTCCAAGAAACTTTCTAAGCTCTGTATTTTTTCCCTGAAGAGAATATGGGGGAAGAGGCAGGAGTAAGTGAGTAATGAAATAGTATGCGGTTATAGAAAATGCTGTAATCACCTGGAAGTACATACATGAGCACACACAGACACACACGGATATACAAGCAGACACACAGACACAAATACATACAAAGATGCCCTCACATCTCACCTGCGCTAAAGCGTGAGTGTACCCACATGCCTCCAAATCAAAGTATTCTGTTTTGAAAATTCTCTCGTATAACTTTTAATCCTATCACATAAGCTGTTGGCGTTTTATTTTCTTTTTTCTAAGCAATATCTGCCATACAACCAAGACTGCCTTGAGATCATGGTTCCCCTGCCTCATCTTCCTGAGGGCTGGGATTACAAGTCTCACGATGACTGCCTAGATGGTTTTTTTTTTTTATAATAGATTCGTAATTGTTTCCAACTAAGAAGCAGCAGAGTTGCTCGCTTTAATGATAGCTCTAACTTTTAAGCCATTGATAGTGGAACACAACATCATACTGGAAATAGGGAACACTTTATTTTGAAGACCTTGGGTGTCAGGGCTGGGGAGATGGTTCAGTAGTCAAGAACACTGGATGAACCTTCAGAGGACTGGGGTTTGAGTCTTCGTACCCACATGGCAGCTCACAACCATTTATGATTATGGAAAGAAAACGTCTACTTGATGTTGGCATCTGCTAATCCCTAGAAATGTTTCCCACATGAACCAAGAGAGAATAAACACTAGAGCTCAAAGCAAGTTCTTGTCATGGTGATTTGACTTCCCCACTTGGCCTTAAGTCTCTGACTGAACGAATTCACCCATCCTGCCTTTCAGAACTGTTTGCTGGAGGTGGCTTATAGCTGTTATCTTTCTTTCCCTACATTTTGTATGGTGAAGAAGTCACTCGGGATGCCTTTTAATTCTCTGTTCCTTTCTGTTCTCAGGAGTTGTACGGACGTTCTGTGCTGCATGATCTTCATACTGTTTGTTGTGGGCTACATTCTGTTAGGACTCCTGGGTGAGTAACCACAAGTATAAACAATACTAACCATTTGTTAGTGGATCAACAACGCCAGTATCTCATTTTAAACATGAGTTGTTTTCTTCTTGTTATTGACGTTGTCTTCTCTGGACTTGTTTGGTGGTGATACAGTACAAAATCGGCACGGCGCAGAGTGGCCAAGTGGAAGCTAAGACAGCAGCAAAGAGAAAAGACAGGTTTCTAGTTCCTTCTTTAGTAATTTCTACCCTTTAAATTCCAATGAAGAGCTAATTATACCAGGGCTGCTGCTGGCTATAGGAACAGCCTAGGGCAGTTGGGCAGTTTTTAAACGTATTGATTCATAAGCTAGACAGGATAAGGGCAATGATTATCGATTTCACCAGCTAGACAGGGTAAGGGCAATGATTATCAATTTCACCAATTCATTCTTTAAACTGAACCCTGTTCTCTTTACCTACCAAGAAAAAGGCACTCTTGTTTGCTGTTATGTTAAAGATTTTTCTAGAACACAGAAACAAATAAGACAAACACATGATTGTTTTAAAGAAAATAGCACAAAAAGAAAACAAAAAATCATTGTGTAATTTTCTTGTAAAAATATTTTATAATTGTAATCAGTACAGCAGACAGTTCCACCAGGAGATGTCATCCTGTATCCCAGGAACTGACTTAAGAAGATCTGATTTGCCTCTGTAAGGGTAAGAGCCGTTTCCATCAGATCTCAGCAGCAATAACTATTGACCTGTGGTTAACATGGAGAGAAACCTGCAGCATGTTACAGAACACTGTAAAATATCTTGGTCTTTCTTTTTACCCTCTAGTAAGAGACGTGTCCTGAGAAGGGAAGTTAAAAGTAACTCCCGAAGTTAATCTCTGTATCACCATACAAACAGAATTGTATAAAATCTAGGACAGGAAAAGAAAAATTTAACAAGCATTAACACAGAAATAAATAATACGCCTTTATAAGGGCTCAAAGAATGTCCCTCTTGTTCTTAAATATTTAACTTTGTAACATGTAAGCATTACTGTAGATTGAATACAACCTCTAGGTTGATTAAATATTTAACTTCGTAATATCTACGCATTACTGTAGATTGAATACAATCTCTTGGTTGAATATTATCAAGTGTTTTATAACTTCAGGACACATTTTTCCTAGTTTACATAAATATTGGTTATTTTTGCTACTGTCATAGAATTGAAATGTGTTGTGTAAGATGAGGAGAATTTGGAACTGGGCAGGTCTAGATTCTCATACTCTTTTGTGGGGTACAGGTAACTGTTTAACCAGCTCGCTCACCTGGGAAGAATAGAAACACTCCCTGAATTTCCAGGCCAGTTATAAGGGATGAACTGCAATGCCCAACCATGTGGGCAGTGCCAGCGAGAGTACTAGACAGTGCATAAATAATTTAGCTCTTTGGAATTGCAATAAATTAGTTTTAAGCATGATTTACAATGTTGTTTCTGTTGCAACCCATAATTTGGGTTATTAAAGTTTGAGTGTACACAGGAACTCCCCAAGGAGCTTCTGCTGTGAGCGGAATCCTTCCACACAAGGCCTAACTCAACACTGGTTGAGTCTCTCTGTAGGGTAGGCGTCTGTTCTTATAGGGATTGTCACAGTCACAGCTGCCCCTGGCAGGGTCAGTGGGGGAGCCCCCAGCCACCTCTGTCCATGGCAGGATCAGGACAAGAATTTCACCTTTTTGTTCAAGATCTCCGGATTTGATTTGTAAACGTTTTGATTCATATAGGAAATTGGGGAACAGGTTTTCCTCAATCAAAGTCAATATTCAATATCAAATTAATTCAGCATTTCTCCCAAATTAATCCTGATACCACTGCTAGAAACAAAGGACTCAAGAAATTCTCTAAATATCCACATACTTACTTTATCCCTCAGCTATAGCTTGGCTTTGCTGGTTTGAGTTCAAGATATTGACCTAAGTCCTGGCTATATCCAACGGGAGGCTGGAAGAGGACGGCAGGGGTCGTCAGCAGGGGCAATGTTAACATGTTAACAATGGCTGTAGCACCGAAGAATGAATGGGTTCCCTTGAGAGGTCGTTTTCACTGTGATATTTGCACTGTGGGGCCTGGCCATCTCCATTAGATCAGGACCTTCATGGGTTGGTCATTTATCTGTGATCTCTCCATGAGTGTCACCATGCCTATTAGTTATGTTTCTGTCGCTGCTATAAAGTACTACATTCAAGACAGAAGAAGAATTTTATTTGGCTTGTGAGCCACCATGTGGTTGACTGGGAATTGAACTCAGGACCTATTGAAGAGCAGGCAATGCTCTTAACCTCTGAGCCATTTCTCCAGCTTTATTTGGCTTGTGATTCCGTGGAAGTGAGGCCTGGCAGTAGGAAGCTGGGCACCCACATCTCTTAGCGCGAACCCTAAGCAGAGAGAGAAAACCAGAAGTGGCATGAGGCTTAACTCTCAGTGCCGTCCCCAGGGATTTGCTTCTTCCAGCAATAGCGCACTTCCTAAACTTCCCAAATACCATGGTCATCTTGGGGACCAAGCGTTCAAAGACCCGAGACCATGGGCAGCATTTCTCATTCCTTCACACCATGCAGGAGCCATTTCTGTTTCTCACCAGAAACCAACCAGGCAGACCTTGTTCTGAAATGGAATATTAGTTTAAGATATGTTACATTCACTTATGCTATGGAATATTTTTTAATGATGCAAAGATGTGTTGCATTTGTATAACTCTGTAAAGCTGTGTTACTTTGCCTGCCTAAAACACCTGATTGGTCTAATAAAGAGCAGAACAGACAATAGCTAGGCAGGAGAGGGAAAGGAGGGGCTGCCAGGCAGAGAGAATAAGTAGGAGGAGAAAGAGAGAAGAGGGGGAACAGGAAGAGAAAGAGAGGAGGATGCTTGGGGCAGCCACCCAGTCACGCAGCCAGCTATGCATAAGAGGAAAGGCAAACGCCCAGAGGCAAAAGGTAGATGGGATGGTTTAAGAAAAGCTGGCTAGAAATTAGCCAAGTTATGCTGGGCATTCATAAGAAAGAATAAGTCTCTGTGTGTTTATTTGGGGGCTGGGTGATGTGAGTCTTCAAAGAGTAAGAGTTAAAAATAAACAAAAACAAAAAAACCCCACTAGCCTGTTCTCTGCTCCATGTGGATTGTGAGCACAGGGTGGTGCCTGCACATGAGCAAGGCACTTAGCACTCCGCTGACAGAATCTTTGACTGACTGGATGGAGTGGAGTCTGGCTAGAAGGGAATCCAATCTCGCTGAATGATCACGTGAACATTTAGGATAGTAACTCCCTTTGTGCTCCTTCACAGGTGGTTGCTGGTCAATTACTGCACTAACTAGAAAAAAGAATAGGAATTCTTGTTATGCAAATTGCTTTCTGCAAACCTTGGACTAACATTATATACATAAAAATTGTGACATTCAACAATCTTAACATTCAACAAATTTTCATTTTGTTTCTCTCTCTAAGGGTTAGTCCACGGTTACATTTCCTTATGAAATACCGCAGACTGGAGCCCAAAGCCTGTTTTGGGTTTTTAATGTTTTCCTGGAGTAGTTACCCTTATTAGCTGAGATGGGAAGTTAATAGGGACATTCATGCAGGCGAGCCCAGAACTCTGTCCTCCTGCTGTGAGAAACCCAAGAGTCATGAAAAAGCTTCCAGGATGGGGTGAGGAGGTCTGGACAGCAGTCTGAACTGGACAAACTGGGTTAATTATTCCTGTTGAAATGCTGACTTCCTATCTGAGAGACTCCAAGTAAAAGGCAAACTTTCCCCCAAATCTCCATCTCCTCAGATTATGAGGAAATGTGTGCCTGAAGGAAAACAGTAGAGAATCAGGCAGAGCCTGGAATCAGGAAATAGGAGCCTTGCTTAGCAAGACCTGAAGGGTAGCATTGTCTCTGTGGCATTACCTTGGGGTATTTGTGTCTGTTTTGGCCAGGAGACCTAGCTGAGAAGCTGGATCTGTCCTGATGTGAAGTCGCAGGGAATTTGGCAGGTTCTCCCTTTCATCTCTTAGATCAAATTGGTTTTTTCACATCAAGGGTACAAGGAATGGAGAAAGCCCTGATCCCTAAGCAAGGTCACTCACTCATGTGACCTTTCCAGGAATACAGATAATTCTAGGACAATTTTTGGTTCTGTCTGAAGAGAAATGCAGGGGCTGTTTTATTCAAGTTAAGTATAATTAAACATCATAAATTTTTAGATTTGAAAATATACAATTGACAAAATATTATAGGTATTTGAGATGTACAACATGAAGGCTTTTTAAACTGGAGATTGAACCCAGAGCTTTATACACCACAAAAAGCATTCTTTCAACTGCGCTATGGCCCCAGCCCCAGCCTGGCATTTTGCTGTTAGTATGTCTTGTATAATTATTATCATAGTTAAGCTTATTAGCATCCATTCCTCGGCATAATTACCTTTCGGGAGGGGTGAAAATACTTAGGATGTGCTCTTTGAGGAAAATTTCCTGTATGCGATTGCACACAGCACACTGTATGCTAGGTGTCTAGGAGTCAGTTGTATCGAACCTAAAGATTTATCATTAGAAGAGTCTTAGTCCTGATCCCATAGCCGGAATCGAGCCACGCTCCCTGCAGCTCTCTGTCTGTGCTGTGACTCGATGCTCTCACGCCTCTGCCATGTGTGCTATGCTGAACTAAATTACAGTGTGAAACTTCCCTCTACCCCTGAAAGGCTAAAAAGTCAGGCTTTTCCTGACCTAGAGATTTCTCCAAGACTCCTCACTGAGACAGGTCAGAAATTTGGGTCAGAGATGAAGGTTCTCTCTGAAGAGGTTCCTCTGCCTGCCCCCAGTAGTGGCATTTCCCCCTCCCCTTCCCCTCTCATAATGGTACTCCCTCCCCTTTCTTTCCTTCTTCCTTCACCCTTTCCCCCCTCCCTCTCTCACTCTTGATGAACTCCGCCCCAGGCGCTGAAGGGAAGCCTCTCCCTCTCCTTCCCTTTAAGGCTCCATCCCGTTTGCTTGTATTGTTTCTATCTGCTTCCTCCTACCTCAAGGCCTTGACATCTTCTCATTCAGATAAACCTTGTAGCTGAAGGGATTATGAATTACGCCTCCTTCTGGACCAGCTGTTGCTGTCATCTCCTGTTTAATTCACACTCATATCTCTTGATCTATGTCTTCCCACCGTCCCTATCCCCTCACTCCTGGTAGCTGCTGCTCTACTTTCTGCTTGGATTCTCGTTAGAGTTCACGTGTTAGTGAAATCTAGTGAAATGTGGCTGCTTTTCTGTGCCTCTGCCTTCATTCCTGTTGCCACAGACAGTCAGATTTCCTTCTTTTCATGATTTTCTTTTCTTGGTTTTTTGAGACACGGTTTCTCTGTGTCACAGTCCTAGCTGTCCTGGAACTAGCTCTTGTAGAACATGCTAACCTGGAACTCACAGGTTTATTCTGCGTGTGCACACACACACTTTCCTTAGCCTGTTGACAGATTCTTAGCTTGTCTGCGTCTTGGATACTGTGAAGAACATGGAAGTCAACATGGGATGCCGACACCTCTTTATTTGTCCTCACAGATGCCCCACAAGGGATGGCTGGTGATTCTAATTTCAGTGTTTTGAACCCATTTTCCACAATAATTGAGATAATTACGTTCCCACCTACAAGGTCCAAGAGGCTCCCTTTTCCCTACGACCTCCTCACCACTGGTCACTCCTGCACTCAACAGGCATCCTGCGGTTCTCTCTTAGGGGCAGATATACTGAAATATTCATCGTTAGATGGAGGTGAACACAGGGCCCCGTCTTGCCATTTGCTTACATTAATACCAAAACGAACCTACCTGTCATGTCATAGCTAAGACTATTACCAAAAGTAGATTAATGCCTTCAATTAAAAGCTCACTTTAAAAATTGATTTCCATTATTTCAAGAATGGTTCGACCACACTTTTATTTCTGAAAAATGTCTTGTGCACTAATAGGATGACAAGGGTCAATATTGCGTGTCCTTTTGCTTTCCTTATGAATACAGACATGTTTATAAACTAAATCCCACACTCGTACTTCTCCTTCTGCAGTCTTCAGTTTAAGAAGGAAGCGTTTGGCTTTCAGCTGAGATTTGAGCTTGTCCACAGCCCTGAGTGATTTTGGCCTTTTGTTGGGTTTTGCTGTGCACACCTGTGCACGCCCATGCTGTCCAGACTTCTTGAAGTGTGGTTAGCACATGAGGGACTGCATTGTGCACGCCCATGCTCTCCAGACTTCTTGAAGTATTGTTAGCACATGAGGGACTGGCTTGCACTCAAGGACACGGCCCTAAACTCACCACTGGGTGGAAGAGGCCACCTGTGAAATGACAACCATGTTTGTCACCCAGGTAACTGGAAACGGGACTCTTTCTCAAAGCCCGTCTACAGCAGCAGCCCTGCCAACAACACGGGTCTTCAGATCCGACTTCATGTGCCCTATTATCTGCTTCATTGCGTTTGTAAATTGCTTGTGTTAAAACGACATAAGCGCGATGTGGCAGGCCTGTTCCGCGCATACTAGAACAGTTAAGTTGTGCCTTTAAGGGGCACACGCTAACGACCTGAGAGCCAGCATCCCGGGCAGCCAGGGCTTCACGGTTGCCTTCCCTGCCCTCAACAGATCTGCAGTTCATTCTTCAGGGTCAGTGTGAGCAGTCAGGTCTGATATTTTCTCCTTGACTTGTAGAGGGCTTTATAATGGCTGCCACTTTTCAACGCGCCCCGAAAGCACAACCGGAGCTTGCTCTGAAAACCCCTGAAAATGAGAGAGGATGTTAGGTAGTAGCTGTGCTCTCCCGGATATTCAGGGATGAATGTTTCCTTGAGATGAGTGATAAGGTCTTTTGCCCAAATAAGGCTCTCACTTGTCCCTGCCAACCTTTGGCCATCCTCTGTGAACTACCTCAACAGACTGTGCGAGTGTACAATTCCTCATCCTTCTCCCCTCCCCTATACACACACGCACGCACACACACACACACTATTCATGTCTACATCGGAGTCAGCTAAAGCCATCCTTTTAAGTCATTTCTAGGCACGTGGCAGTTGGGTACCTGCCACATAAACATGAGGACCTGAATCCAATCTCCAGAACCCACTTAAAACGCTGGGCCTGGGGGTGCACATCTGAACCCCAGCTCTGGGGAAGCTGGGCAGATGGATCTGTGGAGCTCACTGGACAGTCAACCTAGCAGAATTGGTGAGTTCCCAGTGAAAGAGGCCCTGTCTCAAAAACACGGTGGACAGTACCTGAGGAAGGACAATCGAGGTTGACTTCCAGCTCCGTTATGTACTCCTCCAAACAAATACACACACACACACACACACACACACACACACACACACACACACACACACGTTATTTCTAAAAGAGTGGGCTAATGAAGGGAATAATATGATTGATTCAAGTGTATATAAATTGCTCAGCAAACACATTGAGAGTACTTTTAAAAAACGAGTGAATTTATTTCAGTGAGTAATAATGAATTTAAGTATCATTTCAAATGTAGCCAGTATAAAAATATGGAGATATGATTTTGTCCATACTGTGTTTAAGATATGCTTACCTAGTGTGCATAAAACACCAACACCACGTGAACTAGGCATGGTTGTGCACAGCTGTAATCCGAGCGCTCTGGAGGTGGAGATGGAGAAACAGAAGTTCAGAATCAGATGACCATATCTGAATTCTAGCTGGACATACATTAGACCCTGTCTCAAAATATAAAATAAAATAAGTCATGTATTTCACACTTGTGCCCTGTGTCTGTTCTAATAACCCATTTAGTTCTTAATAGACAGGTGACTTCTACAGCAGACAGCCTGTTCTGGAAATCCCATGTGTAGAAAACATACATGAATGAAGTGAAATGTGGATACCCCTGACTTCCTGAACAGCGTCAAACATGGCTTCTGTTGCTACGTGTCTCCTTTCCTCTTCTTTCTGGCAGCCTGGAGCACTTCCAGCTCAACACACACTGTCTGTGGCCAGGCCTCCTCACCGGAGCAGAGTGGGAAAGGTAGAAGATGCTCAGTAAACATGGCCCCAGGCCAGCACCAGGAGGTGGAGAAGGGAGCTCCTTCTTAGACACCTGTATCTTTACCTGCTTCTCCTGTCTCTAGGTGTGTGAGTTAGCCTGTCCATCACTGTGACAAACCCCTGTTGACTACGGATGCTATGTGGCCAGCTGTTTTAAGTTCCTGCCTTGACTTCCCTGCAGTTATAACATGGAGCTGTGAGCTGCAATAAGCCCTTTCTCCCTTAGGTTATCTTTTATCATGGTATATTTATCACGGCAAAAGGAAAGAAACTAAAGCAAGCTTGTTCCTAATTTATTCTTATCAGAAGGCATCATTGGTTAGTCTACGTAAACCTTTCATTATTTAATATTTAATAAGAAATTATTTTTTAATATTTAATGCATCTTAACTTTTTTATTATGGAAGTATTTTCTGTTTGTTTAATGTATTTGGCTTCCTTGCCACTGTAGTGTGGTGGATAAAACCAAAGCAACAGCCCTAATCGTAAACTCTGGTTATATCACGTAAAAGATGTATGATTTTGAGAAGTAAACTCTAATACAAACCTTAGATTAAAAGGATGGCAACCTCTTAGGGTTACCGTGAGATGCACCGGGCATGTGAGGCCCCAGGTGTAGCCGAGAGTCTCTGACCCATCCCAGGCAGATACCACAGGGAGCTTCCGTTATCACACGGTTCTTCTGGTCTTCCAGTTGTTGTTCCTGCCCACACCCAACTCCAGGTCCAAATCCTAATCACTTCCCAAAGTCTGCCTCAAATCCCGCTTCTTCACGGAGCCCTCTATAAACTTCATCCTCCCCCCAACCCATTCTCTTTAAGAACCCTGGCATGTGTCTTTTTCAGAGCTGACACTGACCCACAACACACAGGGGTCCCTTAGCGGAGTCTTTAATTAGTTGATTGATAATGTAAAAGGGGAAAGAAATCAATGCTGATGGGAGACCCTACTTCCCCTCAACCCATCAGCATGTGTTCACAGTTACGGGGGCAAATGTGCAATGGCTCCCCACAAGCACCACCAGGGGATCGCGGAAGTTCTCAGACGACCACAGCTGTCTGTCGCTGTGGTCTGCTTATTACTGTCTCCTTTATGGTCCTTAATCTGTCCTGGGTTCCAGCCCATGGCACCTGTGGAAGCTTCTGGGAGCTGCTCACCCCCACTCCAAACAAAGCACAAGCATCAAAGTCTGGGTTCAGATTTCGATTTTTGAGAAATTAAAGAAAGAGCTAGCATGACTGCGCCCACAGCGGGTCCCGAGCCTCTACCAGACCTTCCACTTCCATTATCTTCTGCAGGCTCAGTATCCTAGGCACTTTATACCACTACTTCTGTGCTTTAGCAGCTAATTAGAAAGTGGGGATTTAAAATACGTGGATAATTTGATCTGGGTTATAGACAATAAGAAACAGATATCTAAATATGGTGAACACTCTCCAGGCCCCACTCCTTACTGAGCAGCCTTTGGCCATCGACAATTACAAGAGAAGGGAGCATCATCGTCTTGAGGATGTGGCGCTGGGCTCCCCATGTTCCTCTGAATGGCTGCACACATGAGCAACACTGACTGGACTTTGTGGTCATTGAGAAAGAAGACATAAAGTTGGGAGGGAAATACCTTGAGCCGATATGGGGAGAGTTTGTGGTTGGGGAGTTGGGTGGCAGCGGACACATAGCATTGTGTGTGTACTCATGAAATCCTCAGGAGCAAAGAAAAACCATATAAAAAGGAATCCGATGCCCAATTCTCAGCTAATAATTATTTAAAGAAACAGGGTAAGGCATTTTAGGATAAAGCTAAAAAAATAGAGTTGGATGAAATTGGATCGCTTAGCCAGTGTGTGGCAAATTAAGGCACAGGAGCGTTGTAATAAGGGTCTAATTGAGCACCGAACACTTGGATGTCATTTACACACTATTTATAGCTCTTTCTTTATTCTGGAAAACAAGGACAGAAAGACATGGTGGCTACTCAGATCTCACAAGATGGTATTCCTAGATGAAGCTGATTTGGCCTCTGTAACATTAGAGAGAAATAGACAAAGAGAAATAGACACTAACCAGAAGCAATGAGAAAAGTACTGAGAAAAAAAAATCCTCTTCCTTACTACAATCTTCATTTGGAAAATGCATTTTTTTTTATCCTCACACCAGTCACATGCATAAGGGTGATTGAATTATGAGGCAAACTGTCAGCTCCAATAAGTGTGGGGAAGGAGATGGTGGAACAGTGTTATCAGAAGCAAAGGACCAGGATGTGTTTTCAGCTACAGCCTAGATGTTTTAACAATGGCGTTGTTCAAACTTTTAGAAGGTAGAAAAACAGAGCAAACAGTTATTACCTAGTTTAGTGGTGGATGTTACTTTCTGGAGATTTGTCGTTCAGATGTCAGGCCAAGTTTATCACCCACACAAAAACAAACAGAAAGGGGTGGTGAGTTTGCATGAAGCAGAGCCCAGCATCTCCACAGAAACCATGGCTGAGTCCTTGTTATACTGAAGTCAGGGACGCATGGTCTTTGCATTAAGCTCTGAGATTACCAGACAAATGCCTGGCAGATCTTTCCTGCCAGGTGCCTCTGCCATGTCCTTGTTTGCCTTTTGAGTGTCCTGTGAAATCAGAGAGCTGGTCGATTCACTCTGTTGAATTCGTTGGTGTTTCTCTCTTCTGTATACCCCCCAAAGCATTACATCATGCTGCCTGGAGTCAATCTATCAGCTCTGGCATGAAGTCATTTGTGCTGGAGCTTTAGAAAAGGCGTCTTCTTTTCCAAGAGGGCTTTTGTCTGTGCCCTCTCTCCTCCTCATTTTAATAACTGTCATTTTCTAAGTGCATTACCTCATGTTTTGGCTGCAGCCCAGATGAATCTGGAGAGAGGAAAAACGCGCTTTCAGACCAATTCATCCATATTTTATTTTACTTTTCATTAAGAAATTACTCTTTGAAGAAAATCAATAATGTTCTATGACTGAGGGGGAAGAGGTGAGCATTGCCGTGACAATTCTAATCTTTCAAATCAGACTGCCTTCAGCCAGATGTTGCTGATGGAGACTCTGTCCTTTTTCGTTCCTGCAGCTTGGACACACGGTGACCCCAGGAGAGTGGCCTATCCTACAGACAGCCAGGGACACTTTTGTGGCCAGAAGGGAACCCCCAATGAGTGAGTATGGCCCCTGTGCTTTGGGTGGCTTTACTGTCTAAAACAGGACCCTAAACACATCAGCATCAGTGCCACAGGATCACTGAGCAAGGCTGAGACTCAAGGAGGAGGCTTCTGCTGTCTCCTTTCTTACAGGCAGCCCTAACTGGTTGGAGATTTCCATTCTCTGCCTCTCCACTCTTATCAGTGAAAATAAAATTCAAAAGCAAGGATGGGCCCGGGAGTTTGTTAGTGGCCGTATTTGGATCACATCCTTTGAGTTGAGCTGTTGTGTGACTGTCCTGAGCAGCAGGTGACATGCCTGCGTCATATCCCACTCTTTGGTCATGTTTGCCATCATGTTTGCAGACAACCATTCTGCCTTATGACGTGTCCCCAGCTCTTCAGTGCTCTTTCTGAGCAATGTCAATCAAAGCAGAAGTGTCTGCTTGGAAGCAAGTTTTTTTTTATTGATTTTTATTGAGCTACACAATTTTCTCTGTTTCCCTCCCTTCCTCTCTCCTCCACTTCAACCCTCTCCCATGGTCTCCATGCTCCTGATTTACTCAGGAGATCTTGTCTTTATCTACTTCCCAAGTAGATTAGATCCATGTATGTCTCTCTTAGGGTTCTCATTGTTGTTTAGGTTCTCTGGAATTGTTTTTTTTTATATTTTTTTATTAAATTTTATTATTCAATTAAGGATCTCCGCCTCCCCCCTGCCACCGCCTCCCATCTCCCTCCCCCTTCCCCGATCAAGTCCCTCTCCCTCATCAGCTTGAAGAGCCATCAGGGTTCCCTGACCTGTGGGAAGTCCAAGGACCGCCCACTTCCATCTAGGTTTAGTAAGTTGAGCATCCAAACTGCCTAGGCTCCCCCAAAGCCAGTATGTGCAGTAGGATCAAAACCCATTGCCATTGTTCTTGAGTTCTCAGTAGTCCTCTTTGTCCGCTATGTAAGTCCGGTTTTATCCCATGCTTTTTCAGAGGTCTTGGTGAGGTTCTCTGGAATTGTGATTTGTAGACTGGTCTTCCTTGTTTTACGTTTAAAAAACCACGTATGAGTGAGTACATGTGATAATTGTCTTTCTGGGTCTGGGTTACCTCACTCAAAATGATGTTTTCTAGCTCCATCCATTCACCTGTAAATTTCAAGATGTCGTTATTTTTTTCTACTGTGTAGTACTCCATTGTGTAAATATACCACATTTTCCTTATCCATTCTTTGGTCGAGGGGAATTTAGTTGTATCCAGGTTCTGGTTATGACAAACAATTCTGCTATGAACATAGTTGAGCACATGTACTTGTGGCATGATTGAGCATCCTTTGGATATATACCCAAAAGTGATATTACTGGGTCTTGAGGAAGGTTGTTTCCTAATTTTTTGAGAAACCACCACACTGACATCCAAAGGGACTGTACCAGTTTGCATTCCCATCAGCAATGCAGGAATGTTCCCTTATTCCACAACCTCTCCAGCATGAGTTATCATCAGTGTTTTTGATCCTGGCCATTCTTACAGGTGTAAGATGGAATCTCAGAGTTGTTTTGATTTGCATTTCTCTGAAGACTAAGAATGTTGAGCATTTCCTTAAGTGTCTTTCAGCCATTTTAGATTCCTCTGTTGAGAGTTCTCTGTTTAGGTCTATACTCCATTTTTTTTTTTTGATTTTTCGAGACAGGGTTTCTCTGTAGCTTTTTGGTTCCTGTCCTGGCACTAGCTCTTTCTAGACCAGGCTGGCCTCGAACTCACAGAGATCCGACTGCCTCTGCCTCCCGAGTGCTGGGATTAAAGGCGTGCGCCACCACCGCCCAGCTATACTCCATTTTTTATTAGATTATTTGTTCTTTTGATGGCCAATTTCTTGAGTTCTTTGTATATTTTGGTGATCAGACTCTGTCTGATATGGGGCTGGTAAAGACCTTTTCCTATTCTACAGGCTGCTGTTTTTTCTTGTTGACCGTGTCCTTTGCTTTACAGAAGATTTTCAGTTTCAGGAGGTCCCATTTATTAATTGTTTCTCTCAGTATTTGTGCTGCTGGGGTTATATTTAAGAAGTGGTCTCCTGTGCCAATGCGTTCAAGTGTACTTCCTACTTTCTCTTCTATGAGGTTCAGTGTGGCTGGCTTTATATTAAGGTCTTTGATCCATTTGGAATTGAGTTTTGTGCATGGTGATAGATATGGGTCTATTTTCATTTTTCTACATGTTGATATCCAGTTATGCCAGCACCATTTGCTAAATATGCTTTCTTTTTCCATTTGATATTTTTGGCTTCTTTGTCAAAAACAGGTATTTGTAGTTGTGTGGATTGATATTTATGTCTTTCATTTGGTTCCTTTGCCCTCCTGTCTGTTTTTTTTTTGCCAATACCAGGCTGTTTACAGTACTGTAGCTCTGTAGTAGGGTTTGAAGTCAGGGATCATGATGCCTCCAGAAGTTCTTTTATTGTACAGGATTGTTTGGCTATCCTGGGTTTATTGGGAAGCAAGTTTTCTATTTACCTAAAATCAAACAGACAAAAGCCACGTCTCACATTTCCAGGAAACTTTTACCCCTTTCTCGAGATCCATTCGTTTCTTCTCTAATGGGTTTGGTGCTAGATCTTCTTACGCTTTGCCACCAGTTGAGTTTCTGTGGATGGTTATGGAGAAGCAAAAGGCCAGGTAACAACAGGGGCTCCACCAAGAAAAATACAGTCTCAGACATTTCTGCCATGGCTCTGTGGTGCCACCCAGAACTGAGAATGAGTTATACTAAGAGATATGCACATTTAAAGACAGGCCTTCGGTAAAAAGCAGAGGAATCCATGGGGTAGTATGACTAGACAGTGGGGGAAACGAAAGTTTTGAGGAGGGAGAGAGAACTTTTAATGATAGCAAGGCAGATTTGGAGAAAGTGTTGCCTACAGAAGGCCTCTATGTAGCAGACACCTGGACGAAATTTTAATCTTAGAAACCTAAAAGAAAAATCTGAGACTGTTTACACTGTGGGGGGACAAAGAAAGAAGCAGGTGGCTAAAGAAGGAAGAAAGAAAGAAGGAAGGAAAGAAAGAAAGAAAGAAAGAAAGAGAAAGAAAGAAAGAAAGAAAGAAAGAAAGAAAGAAAGAAAGAAAGAAAGAAAGAAAGAAAGAAAGAAGAAAGAAAAGATGCTCTAAATCCTCAGTTCCTTTGAAACGGGCTGTTTTTAGAAGGATCTCTGTAAGAAGTCGTCCAGGCCTAAGCCCATGACCCACTTATGTCAGACAAAGAGGTGACACCCCAAATTGCAGTATATGAAGACTCTCCAGAGGTGACCCTTGCCTACCAGATTGGTCATTCAAATACAATGTCCGATAAAAATAGATTTGAAATGGAACAGACCTCAACCGCCTCAACAGCTCAGGTCTAACCGCTCTGCTCACCTGTGAGGCAGCTCAGGTCTAAGTGGCCCGTTGCAGGAAGCACTCAGGATGGAGCAGCCGTTCTGCACACTTTCCCTTTCAGTTGCCTCTGTGTTACAGTCCCGAGATTCCCGTTTGCCTGTGCTCTATGGTGCTTGTCATAATTGCCTTTTATGTATTTAAATTTCCAAGCTGGTTGGAACTTAATTTTTGTATGAGTAGGATGAAACAGGAGCCAAACATTTCTTTCCAACTGCAAATTCAATTATTTAAAAAGATTTTGTTGGAAAACAGGATTTTTATGTTTCATTTGTTTTACAAAAGTTATTATTCTATAAATAAACTTATATACCTTTTTCTTTCTGAACCATAAGCCTATATCAATGCATTTAAGTCTTCCAGTAACTTTTAAAAGTGTATTGTGTGTGTGTGTGTGTGTGTGTGTTTGTGTGTGTGTGAGCATGTATCTATGGATACCCGTGAGGTCAGAAGAGGGCATTTGATCCTGAAATAGCTAGTTTTATGCCAACTTGCACATGCTAAAGTCATTAGAGAGGAGAGAGCCTCTGTTAAGAAAATTCCTCCGATACGGCCCAGCTGTAGACAAGCCTGTATGGCACTTTCTTACTGATTGACTGGGAGAGCCCAGCCCATTATGGACCCACCCCTGGGCAGGTGGTCCTGGGGTCTATAAGAAAGCAGGTTGAGCAAGCCATGGGGAGCAGTCCAGTAAGCAGCACCCTCCATCGCCTCTGCAGCAGCTCCTGCCTCCAGGTTCCTGTCCCGCTTAGTTCCTGTCCTGACCTCCTTTTATGATGAACAGTGCTGGGGAAACAAAAGCTAAATAAACCCTTAACCCCTTTCCTCCTCCAATTGCTTTAATCGTAGTGTTTTATCACAGCAATAGTAACCCTGACTAAGACAGAACCCCTGGAATTGATGTTTCAATTATTATAATAAATGTATACCAATTAAAAAACAAAAAGTTATTTTAAATTATGCTTATAGATTTAATGGTAAGTGGAAATACTAATAGAAAATCAAACTTTACTCAATATGAAATTTGTAGGTAAGAGGCTGGAGAGGTGGCACAGGGGTTAAGAACACGGGCTGCTCTTCCAGAGGATCCAGGTTCAATTCCTAGCACCCTTAAGGAGGCACACAATCATCTTTAACTCCAACCCCTGGGGATCTGATGCCCTCTTCTGGCTTCTATGGGTACTGTATGCTCATGATGCCCAGCTCTACATGCAGGCAAGACACCCACACACATGAAATAGAAATAAAGGTTATTCTGTTTTTAACTTAAGGAGCTAGAAGGACATTCAGAAGTTAAGAGTGGTTACTTGTCTCACAGAGAGATCTCAGGAATGATCTCCAGTCCCAGGGAATTAGATGCCCTCTTCTGGCCTCCATGGGCACTAGGCAGTACACGCAGTGCATATACACACATGCAAGCAAAACATAAGATAAAATAAACAAATCTTTAAAATCAAATATGTATAAGTGTAATTGAATAAAAATATATCTCAGAAAAAGGTTAGAGTAAATTCATTAGAGTAATTACATTATTCTAAAGTATAGACTGGTAATAAACTAGGTACAAATAAATCAATTGTAAATACATTTTTCTCAGGATAGAATCTAGGGCTGTACACATGGAGACAAGTGTTCTGCCTGAGTCATATGTCTGGCCCCTACTTAATCATTTATCTGTTTTGGGACTGAGTCTCACTAAGTTGCCTATGGTGACCTTGAGCTCTCTCTGAAACCAAGGCAATAAACTTGCAGTCTTCCCTCCTCTGCCTCTGGGGTAGCTGGGGTCACAGGCCTGGGCTGCTAGATTTGGAACAAAACCAGGTTTTTAACGTGACAGAGATAGAATTTCAAGTCAGTACCTGGAAAATTCAGTATTCAGTGAGTGGCACTGAATTGAATGAAACTCTATTCATGGAAGTAAAACTAGATGTGTATAATAATTCATACCTAAAAGAATACAGAATCAGGGAAGGTTTTATATACAGATGAGATAAAAATCAGAAAGCAACCCTGGCCAGGGACGTACTTATAAAACCGTGGGCCAGGAGCTCAGACCAGGATTCAAAGAGAAGGGAGGAGCTGTGTGGCTCTCTGATGGGCTCTCCTTGGAATTTTATTTGCTTTCTCTGGGTATTCTTCAGTAAGACGTCATCCAAACAAGAAATAATGAATGCTTGCAGTTCAGGCAGGCTTCAGAGGACCCAGGGAAATGCAGAACAGGATGGAAAAGTCAAAACTGACAAGAAGTTTGAGCCAGCTTCACGTCAAAAAGTTTAAACTGCACTGTGCTGTTGGTAGCCGAGGGCGTCCTACCCACCACAGCAGCATGGGAGATGTGAAACCTTTTGGACTCTGATTCTGGGCTGTCTGGTGAAGAAAGCAAAGAGGTGAACCAAAACAAAGTAAAACAGATAAAAAGGAGGGGAAAGACCCAAAAAAGAAGTCAAGTCAAAAATGCTAAGTGGGGAGAAAAAGAAGAAAGAAACGAAGAAAATTGATCAAAAGGATCCTACAAATAAAAATGACTTAGATAATTCTGAAAGAATTTGGGAAGTGAAAAGCTTGTGTAAATCCCAGAAGACAGATTCGGAATTAAGTCTCAAGAAGGATGGTGAAGAATTTCTGAAAACATTGAAAGGAAAAGGAACATCACTCTGCCCAACGGGAAATTAAGGACCAAGGATTCTGAAATCTCCAACCATCACTTGTAAGGCAGAAAGGGCTTGGTTGGGAATGCTGAGTCTTCTGTATTATGCTATTTTACTGTGATCTCTTTAAGAAGTAAACACTGATTGTTTTGTAATATTAGGAGAGCAGTCAAGTGTTTAAAATAGAAAGCTATGAGAGAAACAATAAAAAGTAAATAAAACTGTGGGCTAAACAACATCTTCTAAACAAAACAGTAAAACTGAAAACATATCAGAAACTTTGAAGAATTCTGTCATTGAAAGTAAACTACCAAAAGGGCCAGACGCTGTGGCTCATCCCTGTCATCCCAGCACTAGGGAGGCGGAGACAGGCGGGTCTCTGTGAGTTCGAGGCCAGACTGATCTACATAGTGAGTTCCAGGACAGCCAGGACTACATGGAGAGACCCTGTATCAAATTTAAAAAATGACGACGACAACAACAAAAAAGGAAACCACCAAAATCATCGTAAACAGAGTTAAAGCTAAGTGGCCATCCAGGGACAGCAAACACTTTCCCTTTCAACAAATGGAACGCTGGCTTTACGATCTGAGCACAGAAACCAGGAGGGAAAGGATGTTCAGCCAAGTACGTGCAAGGTGCTCAGCGCTGAGGGAGCTAATGTGCAACCTGATGACCTGGGTCTGACCAGAAGCCCACGTAAAGGTGGAAGGAGAACCCAGCTTCACAAAGGTCCACTAAAAACAAGACAAAGGTCACAAGCAGGAGATAAAATCCTATGATACCCGAGGGCAACAGGAAACTTGTTGTCAGAGTTGAAAAGGAAAATGCAAATTTAAAAATTATTTTTGCCTGTGAGATTGTCAAATAACCAAAAAGGTTAAAATGTCCGGTATTTGGTGTAGTGATAGATTAGCACCCCATTGTCCGCTGCTGGTGTTTGGTGGGGTGAGAGGGTAGCACCCCATTGTCCTCTGCTGGCAGGGTGCTGGGTGGTGGTATTTGCAAGGTTTTATCAAATACTTACCAACACTTACTCTCTTGTGACTCAGCAGTTTTCTGCCTAGAAACTGACTGAATGAAATTTGAATCTTTTAAAACTTTGTGAGCCGTGTTAGCTTTCCATCTCTAGATGAAAACTAACTCTGAGAAAACACATAAACGAGTTAAAAGAAGAAAACTTGGCTCTGGTTCATGGTTCATGCTCTTGTGGTCCTGGACCTTTGCATCGCTTGGTGGCTTTATGGTACACTAAGGTGGAAGCCTATGGCAGATGAGGTATGATCATCTCATAAGAAATGAAAAACAGGCAGAGACCCCATCTATCTCCCCACAAGAGACTTACCCTCAAGGATCTAACTTCCTCCCAGTAGGACACACCTCTGAAAGGGTCAAACTCTTCCTAATAGTGTCACCGGCTGGGACAGAGCCTATGAGGCATGGCCTGTGAAAGAATTTCAGAGAGAGTCACAGTCTGCTGTCACAGCCGAAACAGTCACAATGAAACTAAAGGAGCAACAGTAGGCAGTGCGGTTGTCAGAACAGAATGCAAACGTCTCCTTGTCTTCCCAGAGACTGATGACATAGGCTCTATGATAAAATAGTGAGATACCATCCATCTGTAACACTACTGTGCATAGGTGTGTTTTTGATAGGGAAATGTGCCTGATGTTGCGTCAACTCAAGAAGGCAAGGTGGACCAGAGAGATGGCTTTAGTGGGTAAAGGCGCACACTTGCTGCCACGCCTGGCCTCCACAGTTCAATCCCTGGAACCCACGTGGAGGAGAAAACTCACGCCTGCGTGTTGTTCTCAGCCTTCCACAGAAGGAATTGGGGGGCTGCCTTAGAGAAGGGTCTGCTGCCCAAGCGTGTGGACCTGAGCTCAGTCCCTTCAACTCACATTTGAAAAGCTGGGTGTGGTGGCCCCAGCCTGTGACCCCAGTACTGGGCCACTAGGGGCAGGCAGATCGCTGGGGTCACCTGCTAGCCAGGCGAGCCTACTTGGTGAGCTCCAGGCCAGCTAGGAACTCTGTCTTTCAATAAAAATGTGGGTAATGCCTGAGGAATGACATCTGTGGTTGACCTCTGGCCTCTGTGTGTGCGTGTGTGTGTGTGTGTGTGTGTGCATGTGTGTGCGCACGTGTGTGCAAAACGTATTACATAAAGTCAGGCACTAGATAAACTTGCACACTTCTGTGCCAGGATGCAGTGGACACATCTCTGGCGAGGAAAGCCAAGCCAGGGCCACGCTCAGGTCAGTGTGAGCACTGAGTGGTTGTATTTGGGTCATGATGGCCTTGCAGCTATCCTTGAGTTCTCATATGGAGCAGAGATTCCTCATAACTGGACGCAGAGCCTATGTTTGGAGAGGGCATCGTTGTACCTGGGATGGAGAAGAATCAGGCCTTTTGGGTTTTGTCCATGCCCAGCGAAAGGACTGTGGGAAAAACACCGACGGGTTCCTGAAATACCAGATGAAACCCTGGCTCCAGAGGACACATGTGCTTTGCCTCCCTGTGTGACTTCCATTGCCTCTCGGCACAAAAGTTGCTCCTGAGCTATGGTTTGAAGGCCTGGTCTTCAGTATTTTCCACCGAAAGGTGTGAATTTGGTTGGTTACACCGCCACCTTCTGGCTGTTACAAGAACTTCGGCTCATGATGATTGCTGGGCTTTCTTTTCCTTTTTTTTTTTTTCATGTTTGTTATTTTTATTGTTGTTGTGATAAGATACCAGATGGAAGCAGCTTAAAGAAAGGAATACAGCCCATTTTGGGAGGGAGGATACGGTGGGATGGATTCTCTGCAGCTGGAGCTTGTGGCTGGCCCTTCACTCCTGGGTGACACTCTGGAAGGATAGCTTGACCCAGAAGTAGAGTTGATATCTGTCTCTTAAAGGCTCTTCTGTGAGAGCCATCCCTCTTGCTCCAGCTGTTTCTCACCCTCCCCAAACGATTGCTGGGCTTTCAACACATGCTACAGGAGACTGAGTCAGAGACTGAGCCCAGATATCCACCACCCTTGAGATGAGGAATGAAAACAGCCACAGGATCGTTCACTAAATGACAAGTCCCACAGATCTGTTTGAATATATGACCAACCCCAACGTCCTATTGGTTTAATTTTTAAAATTTGCGTTAAAGTGCTATATGCATTTGGAAGGAAATTAAATGGTAAGGAAGAACCTATAACCAAAGGAAAGGCCCCGGCCTGGCTCTTGGCCCTCCTTGCCCACAGTCGTATTCTGTGGAGACCCTCCTTTGGGTCTCGGGCTCAGTTCTAGCAGGTTTTAAAAAGTACCTTTTGATGTGGTTCTGTTAGTTCAGGTGATTTCCACTGGTAACCCGCTGTGGAAAACCGATTTCGTTCCTCTTTTTAGCCACACCCCATGTCCGAGCTTCGGTCTCCTTCTAGCCCCTTGGAGTAGCACAGTGACAGTTCCCTCTGCTTCTCGTCCTGACTGGACAGTGTCTGGGATCCCCTGTGCAAAGGGATCCCATCCCCACACACCGCCTCTGTCTTCCTTTCTTTCCCACCTTGCAGTTGCTGTATCCGCTCTTTTCCTTACGAGGTCTAGTCACCTTTTACACTGGGCTCTGTAACTTCAGAACCCAGCATGTCCTGCTGCATCTGATACCAGAATTTGGAAGCAGTGAATGACTTTGATTTTGTTATGACTGCACAGTCTTTATTCACTGCCAGCCTGTTGTCCTTTCGATTCTACCATGTTCCTTATATAAAATCAAATTTTGCATTCTAATAATAGTCTATGATCGCAGCACATTTTAATTTGTCTCTACAGAGAGAGAGAGAGAGAGAGAGAGAGAGAGAGAGAGAGAGAGAGAGAGTCCACCCACAGGATTCCAAGAAAATATTTGGCCATGAATTTTGTCTTGAGTATTACAGTGGTCAATCTTGATCATCAGCTTGCAGCTCCCTGTTTCCTGACCATGGATGCGGTGTCAAATGTTGTCTCACGATCTTGCTATGACTCTTCACTCTAATGAGACGTGTGCCTGAATCAGACAAACTGCCTTCCTACATTGCTTTGGTATTTGTCAGAGCCACAGGCGAGAGCTGCTAATATAGATAACCATCATCAGGACCCCCACACTTGTCCAGAGTCCCCTCCCTTTGATGACCACCATCAGGACCCCCAAATATGCCAGAGTTGAACAACTGCTTGAGTCCAGCATCATCTTAGGTCCTTCTATGCCACCATGAAGTGGACAGAACTGGTATTGTCTTCATCTCCCTAATAAGATCATTGAAATTCAAAGAGAATCTCAAATGACAGGATATATTCCATTGAATGTGTATGACTGCCACTTAGTACAGTTTGTAATAGAAAATGCAATTATTGCTTTTGTACATCACCAACATAATACATTTTTATGTTAAAGAAATCTATAAATACAAAAATTGGATGAAGGAATATATTCCCAAATTTTAGATGTTATCATTTTTTGCATATAATTTAATTCTTATTCCCACATAGTCAAATCATATTTTAATGGTCTTTAAAGCAAGTTTCTTTCTAAAATAGACATATTAATTTCTCCTTCCATTAAACATGTGTGTCAACATCATTCCCAATGACGTGATCTTCTGCCTCGTGATAAATGCTTTCTTGCTGGTGGACAATGTATTTCAACTTTGAATAATTACAAAACAGTGCATTGATTGTCAGGTAATGTGAAGGTGGTTTGAGAAGATGCTGCACCCACATGAAGATGAAGTCAATTTTTTTTTAAAGATTTATTTATTTATTATGTATACAACATTCCTTCCATGTATGTTTGTATGCCAGAAGAGGGCACCAGATCTCATTATAGATGGTTGTGAGCCACCATGTGGTTGCTGGGAATTGAACTCAGGACCTCTGGAAGAGCAGTCAGTGCTCTTAACCTCTGAGCCATCTCTCCTGCCCCGATGAAGTCAATTTTTAAAGACGATACATTCAAAGCACCTGTGGTTTGATTCCTATAGAGCCTTCCCACCGATAAACACTATTTGTGTTTTCTTTTTTGACAGGAACAAGACCGTTTTGTTTTACTTTAACCTGTTCAGGTGTACCAGCTCCTCCGTGATGTTCAGGCTCCAGTGCCCTACTACACAGGTAAGGCAAAGGCTGCCTTTATGGAGGTGTTAACGTCTCTAACACTCAGGTGACTTGAGGATTTCCACGCTGAGTCTGTCTGTGAGGTAGGAAAAGGTAAGCCTGATGTCATGCTCATACACATCCAGTCGAAGCTAAGGCAGAGAAGAATCCTTTCAGGGTTGCTGGGGAACCTCAGCGATGAAAACCATTCGCTCTTACAAGTGACCACAGCAGAAGCTTGTCTGCTGGTCCAGTCATTTCTGCATCCTTGAATTCATTTATGGAGGAGTTGTAAATGTTTGGAAAAAGCCATGTTGCCTTGCTTTTTCATGATTCTTGTGTTTTTACGCTTTGATCTGTGCATCTGTTGGGATGCGCATCTCGCTGTTGGGGCCGTCTAAGTAAGCTGCCTTCCCTGGAAGGCTGGATCTGCCATCATATTCAGAGAGGAGGAAACAAGCCAAAGCCATGACAGCAAAGCCAAACCAGATACAGAGCTCTAATTAAACCAAGTGACGCCTACTACTACACCATCAGTGTGCATAGAGAGGAAAACTGCTTAAAAAAATAATGGAGAAAAGACATAATGTTAAAATCAACTAAGATAATAGCAAATGAATGAAATAGAGGAAGGTGATGAGGAAGGAGAGAAGGGGAAACCAAAGTTAAATATAATGTAATAAGAAGAGGAAAGTCATGTGATAGAGAATGGCGAGATATAAATGCACGATTATGAATTAGAGAAAATGTGTAAATAAAATCACATAAATGTAAGGAGAGGAATAAACCCAAACACTTTAATGACATAAAAACAATACTAAGAATATAATAGAAGCAAGTATAGAAATAAAAAGTCTTGAGATTGGAGGCTCCTCTCCCAGGTCGTCTGATGATGGGATCTGTGGATGGAGGGTGGTTGTAGCTGGAGTTTCTGGCCATTCCTGTCATGTAGGCTGGAACTGTCGCTGGCTGAGCTCCTGGGCAGTTACCTGCTTCCCTGGTTTTAGACGCTTCCTTTCTCTGCATATCAAGAGGCACGGCTAGCTTCCCTGAGCTTTGTAGCCTCCTGTGCCACCCCAGAAGATGTTCCCATATCCCCCTCTAAGCAGAAAGATCTGTAAGGTTAAATAAATAAATAAGCCCACTAGATAAAGCTCACCTAAGCACTGCTCTTGGCAGGCTGCTTTCTTTGAAGGATGCAGGCAGCTCCTGCTCCTGCCGTCTTCACTTTCTTCTCCGAGGTGAAGTACTTCTCTGAGTACTCTTCTTCCAGATGGCTCCATGGATCAACCACCAAGATGCAAATCTTTCTTTAATTGTTATGTTTTTGGTGAGGTCATGTGTGCACACATGTGCATGTGTGTTAGCGTGAGACCAGAGGCTGACTCCAAGAGTCCTCTGTTTCTCTGTACCTTAGTTTTTGAGACAGGATTTCTCAATGAACCACTGATTCAGCTAGGCTGGCTAGCCAAAGGCTACCAGCGACCTTCTAGCATCTGTCCTCAAGCTCTGGGACCACAGGCCTGATGCTGCTCCTGGCTTTCCACATGGTGCTAGGGGTCGTAACTCAAGCCCTCATGCTTGTGCGGCAGGGCTTACTGACTGAAAAGCCCAGGACCTCCGTCCACCCCTCACTCTCAAGTCTCTTCTAGCCCTCAGTCCCAACCATCCCTGTCTGTAACAAGTGTTTGATTGTACTTCTCCCTGTACCCAAAGGCATACACCTTGAGGGTAAGGATTGTCATCTGTTTTACTTCCTGCTGTGTTCACATTACCTTCAAACCCCCAGAGTAATGATCAATAAATATCTATCGAATGGAGAAATTAATAATGAATGAATACTTTCCTATTCTTCCCACTGTGCCATACAAACCAAAGTTCCTATGATAAGGCAAAAATGCCGTTTATTATTCTCACAAATGGAGCATCCGGTTCTTGTTTATAATAACAGTGTTAAGCCCGCCTGAGCTGATGATGTAACAGCAGTGATGGAGAATCATGCTGCATGCGCCCTGTGAAGTCCGTAGGGATCACAGCTCCGTGGATATATTGCAACTGCAATTTTTGCACCCTGCATCAATTGGCTCTGCAATGGTGTATTTATAGATCAGAGCTCTATTCAATGTGCTCTGTTTCTGTCAGCTGGCAGCATGGTCCAGACATGTGTCACAAGCACTTGAAGAACAGACCGGGATCAATTAGGATACCCAGCCTCAGTGTGACCTCCTTTAGCTAATTATATGATGATTGCTTCTAATCAGCATCCCATTTGAAGTGAAAAGGTGGTCTGATGGAGGGAGAGAAGAAAGGGCAGTTACTGTTTTTTTTTTTTTTTAACAGCTGATTTGTGTTTGGAATGAAGTTTGACACGATTCTCTTTGACAAACTACTTTTTTCCATTTTAATTACTTTTTTTTTTTTTTTACAACAGTAGCAGCTTCCCCCTAGGGTCTGTGTAGTCCCTGTTCATGCATTTTTGACCAGGTTTATAGTACCAGGTATAAATTCCTTCCTATAGAGCAGGCTTCAAATCCATCAGCAAACAGCTGGTTACCCACATAATAGCCATGGTACTAATGCACCAGTAGGCATATCTTTCTGGCAAGTTAGCGTTGTGCTCACAGGGTTCACAGATGAGCAAGGCTGTTCAAACAGAACGAAAGCTATAACCGTGCTGTGAATAAGTTATTGTTGACCGCTCACCCTAAGCACAACATCTACATCACTACTGCAAGAGCCAAGGAATGTGGCAGAAGAATGCCCAGAAAGAATTTAAGAGCCAGAGGATGGAGAGGATTGCTGTGAAATACAGTTAGATGTGGCTTTTGTTTCTTTTGGAAACCGTAAGCAGGGAGAGATGACTCAGCTGCAGAGTGGCTAAGAGCACCCACTCCTGCTCTTCCAGAAAACCTGGGTTCAATTCCCAGCACCCATACGGCAGCTCACATCTGTCTGTAACTCCAGTTCCAGGGGATCCAACACCCTCGTGCAGACACATATGCAGTCAAAACACCAAGGCACATAAAATAAAAACAAATAAATTTAAATAAATAAAAAATCATAAGCAAAAGCAAGTTCAGCAGGCTACACCCCCCTGGGTCTGCCTTCTCCTTATGGAATTGCAGTTGTATTGCTCTCACGTAGCTGTGGCTCCATGGATGACCACAGTAACTTGGTTTGTCACTGATATGCTTGCTCCAAGTCTGTTACTGTGAAACAGTTGCACAGGTGACCTCTCTTGCCCATGTCTAGAGAGTGTTGATAGAAGACCTCCCTGGTGATTAATTGTGGCAAATATCTGCATTCTGCTTTCTGTCTTATGGTGACAAAGTCTAACTTCACGTATGGGGAACTTGCGAACACACCGATGAATATTTCCCATGCACGTTAACAAATATCAGAAAACTTTAGTCATTTTATTCGTGTGGAAAACAAAGCAAGACTCTGACGTAGAATATATACAGGCTGCAAAATAATTAATCTTGAATTATGCTCCTACCTACTAATTTAGATACTCATAAGAAAGTGTCCTATTAAAGAATCATGGCAGAGGTGGGAAAATAGCACTTGCTGCTCTTGCAGAGCACCTGGGTTCAGTTGTTCAGCTTCCCTGTTGGGTGATACACAGCCTCCCACAACTCCAGCCCCTGAGAATCCCCTGTGCTCTTCTGGCCTCTCTGGGCACCTGCACGCACGCTGTAATACTGACATGCACCCATGTGAGTACACACTGCACATACTGATGATCACGCACCTACATATACATTGCACACACTGATGTGCACCCACATGAATGCACAGTGCACACAAATAATAAAAAAAAAACCTTTAAAAGGGGCTTTAAAAATTGTCATTGTTCTATGACCAAAGCCCCCAAGTGTGCACACAGAACTCTTCCTCATGGGCACACACCAAAAGGATATAGAATTAGTACAATATTAATGAACTGAGTGGCTGTAATGTTACCTTACAGTTGTGTAGTCTTACTGTCTGGAGAGCCTGAGTGACGAGCGTGTACCTTACAATGTGTGAAGTCTTTACTCTCTGGGGAGCCTGAGTGACGAGTGTGTGGACACTTCTATTTCTCACAAGTACTTGTGCATTTATACCAAAAATCAAGTTAAAATAAATTCATCTAGAGTTTTTAAACTTTATGTCTCACAGCCTAGAATCTACATATGACAGAACATGCTGGCTTTGTCTCATGAGTGGGTCTCCTCACGGTTACACTTCCCTAGAGAGGCTGGTACTAGGTGATGAGGAGGATGGGAGGTGGGGAAAGGACACAAGGGATGTAAAATGGGAAAATAATCGGGGAAGGCAAGGGGGGGCAGGAGCAGGGAGGTGGGAGAGCAGAATGCTTGGTTTAAAATGTTACAGTGGTCTCCAGCACACTGTGTGATGATTTAAAAATCAAAGCATAAGCTATCATTACTGTTCAATTTCTTGTCTTAACACAAGACCAAGAAAGCAGGAAGCACAGGTTGGTAACAGTCTATACTCAATTTAATTTTATACACTAAAACTAGAAATGTGATTTAAGTCAGCTGCACAGTGACGCTTGACTCTTCATGCTGGCGAGGAGCTGAGAAGCCCATCCTACCGTGTAAGCATTGGCTTGGTTTACTCGTTGCATTCCCTTCACTGTGCTTTTCTGCACTGCAGATCTGTGTCTCCAGGTGCCCAGAGAAATTTCTAACTTACGTGGAAATGCAGTTTTTGAACAAAGAAGACAAAAGCCACTGGGAATACTATCGCCAGTTCTGCAAGGCCACGGCCAGGCCTGCAAAGGTGCGTGTACTCAAGTTCTGCAAGGCCACAGCCAGGCCTGCAAAGGTGCATGTACTAGAACTCTGCATGGCCACAGCCAGGCCTGCAAAGGTGTGTGTACTCCAACTCTGCAAGGCCACGGCCAGGCCCGCAAAGATGCATGTATTCCAACTCTGCAAGGCCATGGCCAGGCCTGCAAAGGTGCATGTATTCCAACTCTGCATGGCCATGTCCAGGCCTACAAAGGTGCGTGTACTCCAGCTCTGCAAGACCACGGCCGGGCCTGCAAATATGCGTGTACTCATGCTCAGTCCTGGAAGGAGCTTAGCTGCTATTTCTGTGGAACATTCTAGTTTGCTACTGGAATAATGTCCAGATCTAGAGAATGAATATTAATGGTACCATTCTGGTAAAACACAAGCATACATGAACACTCAGAAACACATACTGTTTGTGGCGTATCAAAACACAGAATATTCAGGGCATGCACTGTATAGACAGAGGAACATGCCATTCTTGACATACCCCTGTGTACACTTGTAGGGTAGAAAAGACTGTTAAGTGTGCCTAGGTAGCCCTGGCTGAGAGACTTTCTATATCTGGATGGGTTTGTTGCTGATAAAAGCTAGAATTTTATCTCATCTAGAGTCATCACTATGAAGCTATACTGCTAGACGGCTCAGCTGATGAGGGTGCTTGCCATCCAACCCAAATTCCCTCCGCAACACTGACACAACGTGATAGGAGGAGAAAACAGAATCTGGTGATGGGACTTCCACATGTGTGCCTTAGCATGCATGGAGTACACACATGTACACACACGCACACACATACACATGCACACACACATGCTCACACTAAATAAAACAGTGCAATAAACATGTTTAAGCCCACACTTTCCTAAATTTGACATACACAGGAGGTTTCTGAAGCTTTAGTATATTAAATACTATTAATTGTTTATTAATTATAGAAAATGCTGGGTTTTTTTTTTCAGAAAATTTTTTGAAGGGTCAGAGATCCAGAATGTAAGCTTTTTGTAAGATCATGGTATTTTATCTCTGTTGATTCACTCAGAGCACTGAGAGGCATTTTTCCAAGAAGAATTTGTATGTAATAATCTTATAGCTACTGGCAGTGGGGAGACAATTTGGGAAAATGAGATGTGGAGTTAAGATTTCAAGCTCAAATTTTTGATATTGAGAGGGAAAGCGGTCGTTGCTGGCTTTGCATTGTTAACATGCCCTCTTCCCTTTCAGTCTCTCTCAGATCTTCTGACCCACGGCGACTGTCCCCCAGCAGTCTACCCAAGCAGACCCTGTAAGTGGTAATTATTTTACCCTTGACACTTAATTGAGTTTCCTCAGTTGATAAGCTCAGGCCCACAGGGTTCAGTGCCACCCTGAGAACCCAGAGTTAGTCACGAGCGTTGTCTCTGGCCACAACTGTCCTCACTCCAACTGGGGCGTTTCCCCCAGTGCTTGGTGAGGTGTGGGGCTTGGCTTACATGAGCATGTTAGGAAGCAGTAGGACTGGTTTTAAGAAGCCCACCAGTGTGATCTTATGTACTCCTCGAAGGGTGTATAGCCCACACAAGCAGTCAGGCACACCCACTCCTGAATTTAGCCAAGAACGTTCAGAAATTGCCCCAGAAGCAGTTTCTAAGTTGCATGCCTTGTCTTCATAATTTGACATTTGAAGTTTCTCCTGTTTCCCTGATGAATATATATTTGTTTCTGTGCTGTTTGAGCACAAACTGATAAGCCGATCAGAAAACTGAAATAACGGCTCCTCTTCCTTTCTGAATGATGTAATTCAAACCACAGAGAAAAGCTTCATGGGAGGGTTTTCAACCCAGTGTTCCTTCAGACCAAGCCAGAGAACGGTTAATACAGAGCTCAGAAATCACAGCTGGTGGGGGTGGGGGAGGAAGGAAGGTTGCAGTATCCAGGGGCAAGCAAACACTGAAATAACCACCATGTTCACCAGAGGACATACCTTAAAACTAATAAATAGAGAGCAAAGCACACATGGGTTGATATTCAGTAAAATGCAAATGGCTATAGGTCATAAGGTCAAGTGTATTGAAATTAAAAGAAATCCTAGAAATTATTTAAGGAAAAAGATCAGAAAGAACACCAAAAATATTAAGGAGTTGTTTGCCAGAGGGTGTGGAAAGGGAGACAACACGAGGCATTTTCTCTCTTTCTGTTTTCTGTCCCCCAATTCTTCCACAATGAGTGTATAGTTCTTCCAAAGCAGGAGAAAGGTAATAGGCACCAGTCTAAGCAAGAAATCAAGTATGTTGAATTAGCTGCCACAAAATCCACATGTTGAGTGCCCATCATCTCTCTGTGGTCCACTAAAGATCCCGAGGCGGAGGTGGGTCGGGTGAGAAATAACAACCGCAGGATTCCCTAGGCGCTGGCTGTATGTGGCCAAGAACAGCATAGCAACTTCTTATGGGAAAAGGAAAAATAGCTGTTCTCACTATTAGATTTCAACTAAATCACATGTTCTAAAATATACATTAGGGATATAAAAATACATAATCCATAACCTCTCTTAGTCTAATGAAATAATGAGACATTAAGATCAACATTACAATCAGCTGTGTTCTCTTAACAGAGGATCAAGTATATCACTACGAGACACGATGTGCAACTAACAACACATAGTTGTTAAATATTTTATGACAGCAGACAAAGCAAGATTACGTGAGAGGGGACGAAAAAGGAATTCTGTTTCCTGTTTTATTTTGGCACCAAAAAGGGTGGAGAAGAGAGACGAGAAAGAAACGGTCACTGTGGGTGGCTGGACAGTGTATCGTTGTGTAATTTTTCTTCATATTCTCTAAATATATACTGAGCATATTAGTTAACACGTCATAACAGACTACCAGATTACCAGAAAGAGTATATAAAATAAGGCCAGGGGACTTTCTAGGTGAAAACTTACACTTATGACATATAGAGGAACAAAACTTATACTCACAGTGTATATGGGAACAAAAAGACTAGAAAGAACGAGAGAGAAGAAATATCCTGGCCCCATTGCATGCCAGGCGCCTCACTGCAGAAGAACTAGGATGAGGTCATGTGGGGAGGCAGAAGCAAGGCTCTGACTGGTAGAGAGTGAGCTGAAGGGGTCCTAGAGGCTGCTGTCTCAGATCCCAGAAGGGAGGTAGAGCAGGAGAAAGACGGGGAAGTTATGAAGGAAGTCAGCTCCATCATCTGAAGATGGACAGGCAAGCCAAGGAAAGCTTCGTGAGGAAGCTTGTTCCCTATACCACTTGGCTCAGTATTTTAGGTCCAAGCTCTACATATAAATCAGTGATACTACTTACAAGAAGAAGATATAAAAATTATCTATTCATTTCTGATTTCTCTTACCTCTTTATTTAAAATTGGGGCTGGAATACATTAGATTCCATTTGGGGCCGAGCTCTCCAGTAACCGTTAACGTGGTGTGTTTAGAGAGGCTAGGACTCTATATAACCAAAACAAGACCATACAAGACTGAGTAACTATTTAACTCTTCTCGGAAATTACATCAAACAGTGTGGCCCTCCATCAATAGTTTCCATCTTGCAATGAGATGTAGGTGACTTTGCTGGCAAGGAGGCAGTTATTAAGAATTCACCACTGGACGTCCCATCTCCATGGGAGCTTGAAGCTTGAGCTGATTATTATTCCTCCAGGAATCGTCCACTAAACTCTAGTTTCCAAGGTTTCACTGAGGAATACTTAAAGAATATTTTCAAAACAGTCTCTCATCTATCCCAGACTGATCTCAGATAGCCAAGAGTGATCATGAACTTCTGATCCTCCTGCCTGCACGTCGCAAGTGCTGGGATCACGGGTGTGCCCTTCCGCATCATCCGGTGTTCAGGACTGACCAGGGCTTCACACAGGCTCTGTACCACTAAGATGCATGCCGGCCCCCATCTAGAACCTGTTAACGTGCCAGTCCTAAACTCCTCTCACCATGCAAGCAGCTTCGCCTTCAAAGCACGCTCAGCATATGTCCCTTCACCTACACACCTTATTTGTGCAGCTTGATGAATCTTTCACCTGTCAAAGTATCAACAGGTTGGGATGTGACTCCATGCTGTGATGCTGTTTCCATTTCTGTCTCACGACCACCAGAAAGCCCTGAAGATGTCAACAAAGGGTAGTTAGCTGTCTCCACTGAGCACATTTTACACCCAGCGAGAACCCGATGCAGATAACGGGGTTCTTAAAGGCTAGACTGGCAAAAAGCTGTTTGCTGTGCTTTTCATTCTCTTCCACAGTCCTGCAGAGATGCTTGCCTGACTTCTCGACCATCAACGGAGTCTTAACAGTAGGAAGCAGGATGCAGATTGAAGACGGAACTGGGAGGACCAGAAATATCGTAGAGCTCAGGGAGGCTGCAATGTATGTCCACATTTCTGTGTTGTTTCGATGCATCCTGTTATTGTATAAAGCATCAGAGTACCACTCGGAGTTACAGGAAATCACTTGCGCAGTATTAAATGAAGTACGCATGCCGCTCTAGATTAGAAAGAATAGCGTCTTTCAGAGTGGTTAATTTTCTGTTAAGCAGGAAGATTTGGTGTAGAGAAGGGTGCTGTTGCCAGCTCAGATTCTACAATCAAGTTGAGCACAGTCCGTTTCCTGCTGTTTGTTTGCCTGTATGTGGCACACAGTAATCTGGATTGTTGAGAAATACATTGTTGAGAAATACATTTCCTTGGCTATGTGCCCAATCGCATGTGCGCGAACGTGGATGTTCCTCTTTCATTGCTCACTTGCAGAGTTAAAAGCAAAATCAAAGGAATCCTGGAAATTTATTTCCTTTGCTTAAAAGACACTGGGAGTGCAGGTGGCGCAGCACCCTCCTTCGTATTTAGGATGTAATAGCAATGTAAATGAACCTCAGAAATAGGAGGCTGCTTGGAAACCGATAAAATAATGATACGCACATGACTCCGGGGATATAAGACACAGAGCAAAAGTCGATGTCCTGTGACGCACACAGATCACAGTGGCGGGACAGGTTACTTTGGAAGAGGGACATGCTATGATGGGGGCTGGGAGGGAGGATTTGACAGTGACCTTGACCACCCACCATGTGGGACACATGATCTATGTCTGGCTACCACATGACAGAGATACAGGAAGAGGTATTAGGAGGATATGCATGGTCAGATCTAGAAACTTTGTAAATTAGATCCTGTCATTTAAATGTACCTCTTACGGGGGAGCTTCTGCTATACTGAGAGCAGGTAGTGTGAGCTGTGTAAGGATTCCTCTTGCTTTGGATGGCCAGCTCCTCTGTATATGGGACTACAGCTATGCTTGCAAGCGTCTTGAAATGTCATTTGATAGGCTGTTGGGGCTAGTGAAGGGGTCACTATAGCAGACGCTCTCTGAAAACACCCTTAAAGAGAATCTTGTAAAAATATTTTTTGTTATAAGAACTTTTTTTTTGAAAATTAACAAAAATAATTTACTTTTCCTTCAGGGGCATCAGTAAAATCTTTGATGCCAGGACAATCGGACTGAAGGTGTTTGAAGACTACGCAACCTCATGGAAATGGATCCTCATGTGAGTGGACTGAGCATGCCCTCTCCAGATGCTTTTTGATGACCTCTATAGACTCCTCAACCTCCTTGTTCCTACTAAACGGTCACAAGTGGGCTCGGTCCTTTTCTTTTCCATGTAGGGGTAAGGACAAGGCAGATAAATTTGAAAATATGCCTATAAGAACATAAGTTTCAAGCTCATATATTAATTCACTAGTAGAACTGGTACATGTACCAAGTCCCTGCCACTGTGTCTGGGGTCCTGTGTTCTGCTCTTCACATTCACAGGGGTGGGCATGGTTTGAATTCCCTGTTTTCCCCCCTTTGTCCCGCCTTTGACTCCAATGGATCATTTGTAATTTTTACTGTGCTCTTTTCACACACGATAATAATTCCCATCAAAGGCTATTCTAGTTCTGAGAAACTTAAAATACACACAAAGGTAGAGATTTAAATTTTCACAAGTAAGATTGGTGTTTTGGAAGGTTGACACGTGGGATGTCCGTCCTGACGTAGGCAAGCGTGTCTGGTGTGTAAGCCTGTCCTCTCGACCTTTGCACCACTTTCCAGAGTTGAGAAGCTTCTGTGTTTCCCTAGCGACCAGAGAACGAAATCAGTGCCCCGTTACTGACTTCAGGGTACTTTATAATCACATCAGCACAGCGTCTCAAGCTCACCTCTGTCTTCCTTGATTAGCCTTACATGTCATTTTATTTTAAAGACAGCTTCTTAGTGGGTGGTGAAATGGCTCAGTGATTAAGAGCACTTGCTACTCCTGCAGAAACCTACGGTTATGTTCACAAGATGCTCCTAACAGTGGCCTGTATCTCCAGCTTCAAGGGATCTCTTCTGGTCTTTATGGGTACCTGCGTGTGTGTGCACACATACACACACTACACACACTACACACACACACACACACACCACAAAAATATGTAAGTATTTTTCTGCAGTCTGTCTATACTAACTTAAATCTCACTGTGTAATCACAGAGGAAAGTCTTGAACTCCATCCAGTTTCAGCCTTCCAAGTGCTGAGATTACAAGCATGAGAGACACCTGATGACACTGTATTAATTATTTATATATATTTATAATTATGTATAATATAATCATATATGTATATCTGGACTCTGTATATTTGTTGTGGTTTTTACCTCCAGTGGCCTGACCATCGCTATGGCACTGAGCTGGAGTTTTCTGATACTCCTGAGGTTCATAGCTGGATTCCTCTTCTGGGTCTTCATGTTTGGCGTGCTTGGAATTATAGGATATGGTAGGTAACACAACTCTTAAAATCGCCAAGTCTCAGAATAACTTTCCTTGTCATTAGCAATTATTGGAAAGCATTTGCTTGCCTTAGACTTAATTAGTTTGGGTCATTAACTTTACAATATTTATTTAATTTCACATCTATTTTCTCTGTAACTCTTTCTGTCATTATTTTGAGAAGATCTGCATGAGAAAAATCTACTCCTTTCCCTAGCAGCCTTTGGTCTCGGTCCTGATGGGGATTGGGAGGAGCAGGAAAGATCCTGTAAAATAAATGAAAGCTTTTCAAGGGAACTAGAAGAAAGAGAATATATGTAAATAAAAACAGAACAGAGATGATCAGGTCAGATTAAAATGTACACAAGTTGGGACTGTATGTTATTTACGAACTATACAGAATGTGTAAGGAAACACAACAGTTAAAAGTGGAAGAATTGATTTAAAAAGCTAGCAGTTATAAAAAGAAATCTATAATAGTATAATAACATCAGACCAAATAGAATTTGAAATAAAGTTATTAGGAGCAGGCCCAGCCCAATTCACTAAAACAAAACCAATTCTAAACTTGAGTGCATCTATTAAAATACTCTCATGATTCATGGAAGTACACAAGATAAATAAGCCAATAAATAAGATATTAGTACCGAGTATAAATAAGGGGTGTCGGTCCATTTTCCTGCAAGACAGATGTACTGTAGCAATTTTGAAACAGTCCTGTTGGTGGATGCTAAGGTTGCTATGACCCAGGAGCCCACTGCAAGCCACATAAATTCAGAAAACATTTATGTCAACCCGAGCAGCAGTTGGGCTATTGCAGCGAAGCCTGATTCTAACTCTGTAGAAATGGCCATATTGATCATTTTTATGTAGGCATGTATGGTAAGCATGTATTTTCTACTTCAGAAAATAACACTGGATATTGGTCTTTTCCTTCCAAGGCATATGGTACTGTTATCAAGAGTACTATGGCCTCGAGCAGAAACCACAGTCCACCATCCTGATATACGACATCGGAGTTCAGAGCAGCATAAACATGTTCTTTCAGCTGAAGCAGACATGGTTCTCAATGAGTGAGTAGATTAACAACAAAGAAGCCTGAGCTTGGTGCATCCTGCTGAACACATGAGTCACTCAGTGACGACTGTAGTTCTATGAGTTATGAGTGGAAATCGTGAACATATTGTGTAGCCTAAGATAGCGCAGCTTTAGAGGAATTCCAGGCCACTTGCCTTTAATTTGAAATGGTTTGATTATGGGGACTTGATTGATGTTAGCCTGCCAACAAAAGAAATGGCTGATTTTCGTGATCTTACTTTGAAAGAAAGACGACACTTACTTCACTCGCAGAGCAGAAGCTTTTATCCGATTATTGCAGGAATTGCGAGAAATAACTGAAAATGGGTTTGCATTCTTAACTGTTCACATTATTGAATTACTTAAGGTTGGCAGTAATTTCTAAAGCAAGATCATCTCAAAGATAGTTTCAGGCTTATGTTTCTATAATTGGAGATTCATGTTCATGAATCTAGGTTTTGACAGTTTTTCATTGAATTCTGTTTTTGAAATTTTCCCTTCTTTTCATTCATATCGGCCTTGACATATCAGAGGAACTCAGTAAGGGTGTAGGAAGAAGCGTGTATGCATCACCTGATCACACAGTTATCCTCAGCAAGAGCTGATCTCTGTACATTCCAAACCTGTTTCTGCCTCTTCGTCCGAGAATCTCTGGGTATTAAGGGCAGGCGAGACTATGTCCCCGAATGACACCCAGCACCATTGCAAAGTGGGGATAGACAGAACAGCAAACACAGAAGGGGAAGCAGAGGACCTGGTGGCCACGGCTGTTCTGAACCAGAAGCATGGAGTCCAGACTGGCCAGAGACCTTGCCTCAGAAAACAGAAACCACAACATAGAAAGAGAATCCATTTCAGTGCTGAATTGAGATTTATAACTCTCGTGGGCTGAAAATCATAGAACTCTGCCCCCACTGAGGCTGTTAGGTGAAGAAAATAGTCTTAAGGAATAAAATGCCTGTGTGTAAAACAGGACCATACAGTGGGGACATCTTGAGTGCTGTGTGTGTAAAACAGGACCATACAGTGGGGACATCTTGAGTGCTGTGTGTGT
>NC_022022.1:45700876-45711984 GCF_000317375.1 Microtus ochrogaster | reverse complement strand
AAAACAGGACCATACAGTGGGGACATCTTGAGTGCTGTGTGTGTAAAACAGGACCATACAGTGGGGACATCTTGAGTGCTGTGTGTGTAAAACAGGACCATACAGTGGGGACATCTTGAGTCCTATGCTGTTCTTACTCTCTGGGGAGTTTCCTAGCTACAAGGAAAGGGGAAAAGCCCAGATGCCTTTCTTCCTCCCTGAGGTGGGTGAGCCAGGACCACTTCCTTCTAGTAGAAACCTCCTCACTTGCTCCATTTTTTTCCTTAGCTGCTAGCCAAATCTGCTTCAAAACTTCTTGAGGCCAAGCAGTCTTGTTATATTCCCCCACCCCCAATTCTAACACACGCCTTTCTTACAACAGTTTCAGAAAATGCCAGAAAGCCCTTAGCAGAAATGGTTTGCTAAGCCCATTCCTAGGTTTGCAGAATAAGCTTGCTTCTGGTGCTGACTTGCACTGCAGACTGCCGTCTTTTCTTGTTCAGTGATCGTCTTGTCCGTCATCGAGGCTGTCCTCATCATCGTGCTGATCTTCCTCAGGAGCCGAATCCGAGTAGCCATCGTCATGCTGAAGGAAGGAAGCAAGTAAGGTGCTCAGCCAGTGCTCAGGGCAGGTGTCGGGCTGGGGTGGGTGGGGGAGGGGCTCAGCCAGTGCTCAGGGCAGGTGTTGGGCTGGGGTGGGGGAGGGGCTCAGCCAGTGTTCATGGCAGGTGTTGGGCTGGGGTGGGGGCCCTTGTGCTGCACAGCAAACCTTCAGCAAATGGACCATCTTCCCTGCGGTACCCACACCACCAGGACTTTTTAAGGAAGAAATTAAAGAACATTAAGAACGTGTTTAGTTCAGATGTTTCCACTTACTGGCGTCAAGGTCACCTCCAACAAGTCCTTTCCGTCTCTCATTCCACAGTGCAAACTAAGAATCTATGTAGCCTGTGCACAGACACATGTGAACATGTACATGCTAGGAGAATGTCAGTCATGAAGTACAGATGGGGTTGGCGGTACCATGTGTCCCATTATCCCATGGTGGCACGTGTGTTAATGTCACCGAGTGAGAGAATTTGCAGAAGTCCTAATCACTGTGATCCCATGATATCAATTGTGTGCTGTGCAGTGTGTGTGCATGATACGCCTTCCTCGTGGACAAAGTGCTGGTTCCTGAGTGCCTGACTATACATTCTGTATGAGAAACACATAATTCAGGCACACTTCATACCCAGGGCAACTCTCATTTTTAAAATGTTACAAAATAAACCATCTTTCATAAGATTCAATAATATCTATAGTCTCCAGACTGTTCCAAATGGTCACTTGAGAAAGTCTGTGCAGTCAGGTTTTGAATGAGGAAGAGGGAAAACTCCCCCAGGAAGCCACAGACCCTCTGCTTACAACAGTGGAAACAAAGTTGTTAACCACCCAGGGCAGAATTATTTTTAATTGTCTTTAAGGACTATTTTAACAAAATTGCCATATTATTATAATCATAGTGCCACCCGAAGCCAGTGGTTTAACAGCTAACAAGCTGCTGGTTAAACTCTCTCCCTTACAATAAAGGAGGCCCTGTCATTATCCCCTGAAACTACTGATTTTCTGGGTGTATTTTTTAAATGGTACGTTATCGTGTAGTTCACTATAACCCAACGCACATCTAACAACCTTCAGTGTGTAGGTGAGTGTGTGGAGTGAGCATGTGTGGTGCGTGTGTGTGCAAGTGTGTGGTGTGTACGTGAGTGTGTGCCATGTTGAAGGGCCAGCATCACCGTGACAGGTTGATAGATTGTCAAAGGGGAAGTAAGGGCCGGAATAAATGGATCAGAGTTCAGAGTAAACTTTGAATTAACAGCTTAAATTCTGAGGGTGCAGGAAGGGAAGGCAGCAGAGCTCTGGTGTGAGACAGGACAGGGAGGGGCGTGTGTGCAGGTGCATTTGATGCAGGGAGATTTCCTTGGCAATACAGAATAGGAATGTGTTCAATCTGGAGACAGACTGGAGCAACTTCTTAAAAGCTGCTAGTGACAATCTAGCTGGGAACATTTGGCAAACCGTCATGTGGTGAAATGTTCTAGAAGGAAAACCCGCTGAAGGGGTTCCTGTGTTGTGGGGGTGATAACACAATCATCTCTTCCCCAGGAAGTGGTGGGTGTGAGATCCCAGAGGGCAGATGAGGAAGGCCTGTCTGACTCTCCGTAGGATGGCATGAACTGCATCATAGTTCCCTGCATGGTGCCTGCAGCAAAGGCCAGCGTAGCGTGGAACACAGCGCAGAGGTTTCTGAATCAGGAGAGGAATCTCACACTGTAACAGAAGGCCTGAAGGTCTTCTCTCACTTTAGGAAGCTAAGAGTCTAAACAGGAAGACGTCACAGGGCTATGGTCATCACAGCAGGGAAGGGGACTGGAAGTCTTGTGAGGAGCTTACTTACCTCAGCACTGGGGAACACCCCTCTTTAAAATGTGTGAATGCATGTCAAAGCCAGCTCAGGACTTGCTACGACCACCGCTGAAGAAAATAAGAAAATTATCAGTGACCATTAGCACTGTTTCAGAAATCCAGTCTAAGGCTTGCATCTAGTTCTTTACACACAAACATTTGGGTATTGAGAGCGTGCAGGGTATTCAGAGCGTGCAGATCCGATCCAGATTCCTGCTGAACATCAACTGTTGGCTTCATTTCAGGGCCATCGGCTACATCCCCAGCACGCTGATGTACCCGATTTTAACTTTCATCTTGCTGTCCATCTGCATCTCCTACTGGGCGGTGACAGCCGTGTATCCTTTGGCCGCTGACCTCCGCTGTTACCTTTTTAAGTTGATGTGTAAAATAATAGTTTTCATCATGACACACACACATATATGTATGTGTGTATGTATATATATGATTGATATGTATGTGTGTGTAAATAATAGATTTCATCATGACACACATATATATACATATATGTATATGTGTATGTAGATATATGATTGATATGTGTGTGTGTGTGTGTGTGTGTGTGTGTGATTGCCCTTTGCTCATAAGTGCCTTCCCACTTCCCTTCCCCGACCCTCCTCCCCTCTCTCCATAATGGATTTCTTTATCTCTGGAGTCCACCTTGCTGCTCAAGACCAGACCTCACATCCAGGGTTTTTCATTCCTGTGAAGACAAGGAACAACTAAAGAAGTAACTGGATTAGGTTCCAAACCTAAAAATTTGTCGATCAAATTTAATTTCCCCCTAAAGAAGTCACAGATATGTGTTCTGTTCTAATGCTTATTCTTGGCAATAACTAAGCAGTGTCCTCCATCTCTCACTGGTTTGTCAGGGCCCTGTCAGTGCAACTGGCCCATGATGCACTAGTATCAGCCTCCTGGGAAGATGATCGGTACCACATGGGAAGAAAAGGCCTTTAAAGCGCATTCCTCCACAGTCTGCCGATTATGGTTTTCTTATCTGTTTATCTTTAATTTAACAGTAAATAGTTTATCCTTAATCAAGGTTGTTCAGTTTCTTGGCTACATCAGGAGTACCAATATTCAAAGTTATGGTCCCAGAGGGGAAATGTATCTATGAAGATGAAACTTGTGACCCAGATGTGAGTAAAAGAATTCTGCTATCGCACATCATGAAACAGATGCAGGGGAACTTGGTACAGAAAGAAAGGGAGGGGTCGTCAGGAAAGCATTGGATGTAGCAGGTGGAACAGAGCTCACTTTTCTGCAGTAAATCCAGGAAGCTGCTGTGGCAATGAAAGCGCAAATAGCACGTGAAAGTACAGTAGGGAGAGAGGTGGTGCATATGGATTGAAATCAGCCCTTCCAGAACTCATTAAAGAATTCCATCAGTTAATATACCAGAGAAGTAGGGAGAGAGGTGGTGCATATGGATTGAAATCAGCCCTTCCAGAACTCATTAAAGAATTCCATCAGTTAATATACCAGAGAAGTAGGGAGAGAGGTGGTGCATATGGATTGAAATCAGCCTTTCCAGAACTCATTAAAGAATTCCATCAGTTAATATATCAGAGAAGTAGCAACCAAAAGTAATGAAAAGAGGACAGAATACCCAGTTGGGGAGCCACAAGGAAAGATAAGACCCACATTTAATGCCATGTTCTCGTATCTTCTTCTGAGCACAGATTTTCCCTGAAACTAACATTCCCAAAGTTTGCCCCGGGGCATCCTGCAACTTCGCTTCCTACAGTGGAAATAATGAGTATCACAATTACATCATGACCTTCCAGATGTACAACCTCTTTGCCTTCCTCTGGCTTATAAACTTTGTCATTGCGTTGGGTCAGTGCACCCTCGCGGGGGCCTTTGCTTCATACTACTGGGCCATGAGGAAACCCCAGGACATCCCGAAATACCCGCTCTTCATTGCCTTCGGACGAGCGGTGCGGTAAGCTCAGCACTGAACTCCACGCTCCTTTCTTCAGCTACAGTTTGTGCTCTGGTGTTTGCTTGGCGAGTGAATTCAAGTGGAAAGGCGCTAATGAGCTGAAAATACAACTGGAGATTGGTAGATGCTCTAGCTACACGGCTTTGCAATCCCGTGTCCCGTCAATGTCCTAAATCCCATGGGTTACCAGAGACGATAGGGCATACAGTTGGACACCAAAAGAATTATCTTGTGGCCCCATTGATCAGGCCAAGACCCCTTCTAGGAGAGCATATTATGGGTTATAAAGACAAGATGCATAATTGCTTTCAAACTTTCTGTGGAAAGCTCTATCAGTTTGAATAAGAGATTACAAGAAGCCCTGCTTTTCTCCCTCCCTTTTATCCATGGAACTGTTTGAGAGGCACCTGTGTATACAGAACAACCCTTCATTTTATGCCCTGTTTTGTCTTCACCTAGATACCACACGGGGTCCCTGGCCTTCGGATCATTGATCCTCGCATCAGTCCAGATGTTCAAAGTGATCTTAGAGTACCTGGACAGGCGGCTGAAAAGTAAGCTCGCAGAAGTGATCATAGACTTCCCTGCTAAGAGTGGGGTGGGGTGGGGTGCAGGTGACGTGGTAACTGTTGAGTGTGGTGGGGTGGGATGGGGTGCAGGTGACCCAGTGACTGTTGTGTAGGGTGTACTGCAGGTGACGTGGTGACATTGTGGATCAGGGTGGCGAGGATAGATGTGGTAGAGATTTGAATATTTTGAAACACAGTCCAACAGGACTTTTTAAGTATGGGGTACCAAGATGAGGGATGTGAGTGGAGGGGAAGGCAGAGTGTCTGGGGTCCTCAAGGTTGATCTTGTGGGGTCCAAGAGAAGCAAATTTCAAAGAGGAATTGAAGAATTCTGTCTTAACATATTACTGTGGAGGAACATGTAAGATGTCACAGGGGCAGCTCCATATCTGCCAGGCTTAAGACACTGTGAGCCCTGACAACACTCTTCATACACAGTACACGCAGTCTGCACACGCAGTCTGCTCACACCGTGTCTTCATACACAGTACACGCAGTCTGCACACACCGGTTCTGCTCACACCGTGTCTCCATACACAGTACACGCAGTCTGCACACACAGGTTCTGCTCACACTGCATCATAAAAAATAATGAAGTGGGAAAAAAAGTTGGAGCTCTTATTTCCTGATTTTAGATAAAATGATAGCATTAAAGCAGGATGGTTTGGCAATCAAGTGGACATATAGACCTGGAATAACATGAGAATCCCACGCATAAATTCTCACATTTAAAACTGTTTGATAGGGAAAGACTAGTCAGTCTAAAAGTGATAGAGACGTGGGAGCGCCCACATGTGAGTACATAAAGCTGGACCCATATTTACAGTAAATACAAAATTAACCCAATACACAGCAAAGATCTAAACACAAGGGATAGTGCTGTAATACTTTTCGAAAAGAAGAATCTTTATGTCATTGGATTTGATGGCCATTTCTTGATTTCACACCAAAAACACAAGGCAAGAGAAAGCAAATTGGACTTCATGAAATTTAGAAACACTTGTGCATGAAAGGAACGGCAGCGTAAAGAGACAACCTTCACAGTGGAGGAAAATCGTTGCAAATAACATGCCAGGTGGTTAAAGGACTTGTCTCCAGAACACACGCAGAACTCCTGTCACTCGATAGCAAGCAGTGAAAGTCCAAAGGTGGCCCAAGGAGTTGAGAAGACCTCCCCTGTAGAACAGAACGCCCAGCTCAGACCGTAAGGACACGGAGTCATTATACAGGACCTACAGACCAAGCCACATCCTGATGCCACCACACACCCATCAGGATGGCTGTCAGAGCAACCACAACAAACCGGCCGTGAATAGAGTGCGGGATAGAGAAGCTGGACCCTTTCATACAAATGTGTCACGGTACAGCCACCATGGAAACAGCTACAAAATGTAAAATGCTAAAAACATAATTTCATAGAAACCCAGAAAACAACTCCCACATTGCTCCCCAGTATCCGTGATAAGTATCTACCACAGCCAAAGGATGTGACCCACTCACGTGTCCGCTAATAACAGGGTAAGGAGTGCATTCCACTTCCGGTGCAATGTTAGTGCACAGAAGGGAATAAAGGGGTCGATTTTGAAGGCACTGTGCTAAGTGAGAGCAGCCAGATAAAAAAGAACCCTCTTTGTATCATCCTACTTAGAATTCCTAGGAGAAGCAGCCCTCTGCCAGCAAGTAAAATATGAGGAGAACGGAGAAGGATGGCTTTTGATTGGCCATTGATATCTATTTGATTTAACAAGAATTTCTGAAAATGTCTAGTGAGATTATTTTATGACACTGTAAAGGTGCTAAAGCCACTGAATTATATACCAAAGAATGGCTGAAATGTCAACTTGGAATACATCACAGTAAAAAGTTGCGCCCTGTTTCCAATGTCCTCCTTTTGGGTCTGAAGGCTGAGGGTCGCTAACAGACTCATACACCCCTTCACAGAGGCGCAGAACAGCGTTTCCAAGTTCCTCCAGTGCTGCCTGCGGTGCTGTTTCTGGTGTTTGGAAAAGATGGTGAAGTTTTTAAACAGAAATGCCTATATCATGGTAAGTAGGCCACTGCTTGTTTATGGTGCCCTTGCTTTGCCCAGCTGACCTCATGTCTACCCTACTGCCTGGAGAGCATTCTGGTATCTTGTGATTGACTTTATTACTGGGATAAGTGTGATTCCACGCCTGAATCAGGGCTACACTTTTCCTGAGATGTTACTACCTTTGATAGCTCATTTAAGGGGAAATGCTTGTGTTGAAATTTTCAAAGTGTGCTAGAGGCCCAGAGAGATAGCTCTGAGGGTAAAGGTGCTGGCTGCCAATCCTGACGAGGCCAAGCTAGCCCTAGGTTCCACAGGGTGGAAGGAGAGAATCTAATCCTGCAATGACTTCTACAGGCAAGCTGTCGAGTGAGCATACACATATACGCACTCGCACAAATGCACACATAAATGTAATTAGACTTTAAAATGATAAACAAAAATGAAAGTGTGGTAGATTGAAATGGCCCTGTATGTCTAAAAATTATGTAAAAGGGAGCTGTTGCCCCTGGGTCCTTCCAAAGAGAAACCACCTTTCTAATAGAGGGATTTACGTAAGTTTAGGGAAGGGATTAATTGTTTTACGAACTTTGTGTTAAAGAAGAGTGAGCAGTGGTAAGGCTTAGGCAAATCTCTAACTCATTTCCTGTGAGAATATGCAAGCCCCTATGGAAGTGAGTTTACACAGTAGACTCAGGAAACACAACTCCCTCAAAATGTGGAAACTGCACTATTTTACCATGTTTGCTTATTATCACAGTGTGGTGGGAACTGGGGCTGGGTTCATATGGTCGTGGATGGAGATGCAATTAATTTACCCACAGTGAGAGATAGTACTGAGCCTTTTAATCGGCAAATTCTCATAGTAGATAGAAGGTATTGGCTTTCCTTAGGAGTAATTTATTTTGATGACAATATTCAGTCCATTTAATAACTACTACAGTCAAATGTTTCAAAGATAGATTCCCTCATCTGAGACTTGAGGAAAAGGCCTGCCCCTACATACAACACTTGGCAAGTCTGTTAGTGGGGTCAAGGACAGAGAGCTCCTAGGCATCCTACTAACCTAAATGTTGGAAAGAAGTCAGGGTTGTTAGTGTGGAAGATGGCAGTGAGCTGGACTGTCCTGGGTGGTGTTTGTTTATGCCACTAACAAGAGTGTCAATCATCTTCTTCAGATCGCATTATATGGCAAAAATTTCTGTGAGTCAACAAAAGATGCTTTCTATCTGCTCATGAGAAACATTTTGAAGTAAGTAATCAGGCTGAGGATGACCATAGACAATCTGGTGAGACTTGACATTCTTCGCTTGTAGTTACCCAGGGTGTTGCTGGCCTTAGCAGCCATGGATGTTACCCTTAAGTTTGGTAGATTTTAGTCAACAGTTCTCTTCATCCACCTAGGTGGCTACATATTTAATTTTTATTGTCCTTTCTGCTCAAGAAGTTCTCCAGGTGGCTTACGTTAGCATCTCCTTGGTGCCCATTTTCTCCTCTCAAAATTGTTGAGAAATGGGTGTGCAGAGTCGGAGAATAAATTTACCATACTCAGGATCCAGGGTGCCTTCGCTACTCCCACCAGATGACAGTAAAGACCACTACCCAAGTTCTTTGATCAAGTTAACAAGCTTTATGTTCTATCAGACAGGGCTATCTCCTAAATGGGGTTTAAGAAAATAGCATCAAACACAAGAGAAGGTGGGGTTTATATAGTTTTAAAAAACTGCAAGACTAGGGTTTTTCAAGGGTTGGAGAATTTCCAGAGGAATTTTGGTTACGTAGGAACTTGGCTGAACATTTCAAAGTTATCTGGCAGAACATCTTATCAGGGTGTTGGGAGCATGTTCAATTCCAGAAACAGGTTAAAAGCAAAATCAACTTGAATTTTGCAGCAAACAGAAATGGACTTGTTCTGACCTTACAACAAAATGGCTTCCATCTGTAAGATGGAGTCAAGCTGCTCCATCATCTTAGGGAGTAGAGAGAGAATCAGACACCTTCATTGCTCATCATCCCACAGGGACATCATTCCAGTGTCCTCGTCTGTGAGTCTCGTTAGAAATAAGAACCTCAGGCCTGGCTCCCATGCTCCTGTCTTGCATTTAACAATTGCCAAATAAATTTCACCAAATACACAGGAGAGTGAACCTGTGACTCTTTACCTGGTGTAGATTTCAAACACTGAGTTATACTTTCTTGTTTCCCCTCGATGCTCAGAGTCGCAGTTACAGATGAAGTCACACACTTTGTATTACTCCTGGGGAAAATTCTAGTGACTGGGATTGTAGGTGAGTAGTGATAACAACATGGATTCAAAACTGTAAGGAGTTTGGAGACTCCTGTGCCACAAAAATACCGATAGCCTTTCTCAGTGTATGATATCCATGTCCTGCTTTTTCATGTAGGTATCCTGGCCTTCCTACTCTTCACAGAGAGGCTGGAAAGGATTGTAGAAGGGCCAACAACTTTAAATTACTACTGGGTACCTTTCCTGGTAAGAACTGGTGACTTAGTCACTTGGGGATACTGTAACAAAGCAATATAGGTTGAGTGACTTCACCAATAGAAAGCCATTCCTCCCAGTTTGAAAGGCTTGGAGGTGGCAGCTGGGAAAGAGGTTGATTCTTCACATCACATGCTGGAGAGAAAGGTGGCAGACCCAGTCTCTTTGTAGAGGGGCACAATCCCCATATAAAGGTATTCCCACTGTGACCTCAGTGTTTCTCATAGCTCTTCCCATAGCCTTTCTCTTCAGTTCTACCACATTGAGGATTGTAGTTTTAATGTAAGATACAGGGAACAGTTCAGTCTATAGAAGTTTAGCATCAGTGAGTAAGAGATGGAAGCATAAGAAAAGCAAAAGGAGACAGAAACAGCAAAGACAGCAAGTATTACCGGCCTTAATCTGTGTCACTTGTCTCCTGCTTCTGATGTCTGGTTCCTTGGAAAGGACTGCTCTGTTGATAGGGTGCACACAGAAGGTTTGCTGGGTACTCTTCCATGAGCTACATTCATAAGGAAGTAAAGAGGACTAGGCAGAGCAAGAGAAGCCAGCCCGTAATACACTTACTGCTGTATCCCCCAGATACAGTGACAGGACCTTCTGGAAAAGAAGCTGGTCTTGTGAATCATGCCGGCAGTGTTAGCCAGGAGCTGATCCCCCATATGGGGCTCTAACTTGGATGAAGCGGTTCCCTGAAGGGAGTGGATGTCTATGCAGTGAAGCATCTGAATCTTCTCTGCAGCCAACATTCCCAGTCACTGAGGATGAGTGGATGGACAACTTGGCCGAGAGCCGAGTGGAGTCCTGCTAGACCCAGCACAATGAGCTAGCTCTCCTAATCTGTATGACATAAATGCTTCTCCCTGAGGTCAGGGAAGAGGCACAGAGAGGCTGAGTAACTTGAAGACCTAGGTAGCATATGCTCTTAACCTCTAGACTCTCCTGCCTTGATGTGGGAACTCAAAACTGAGATTCTTTGGGTAGGCACTAGGAATATCAGTGGACATGTGAACAAGGACATGTCTTTGTAATCTCAGGACAGCATGTACCATAAAGCCAAAGGTGTCTATATTGCAGATGTTCCCAACACGGAGTATGCCAATGTTTGCTTATCCTGCCTTCCATTTGCATTTGTGTTATTATTGTTCTGAGTGAAGTCAGTATGAACAAAGTCCAATGTGCTGGACCTCTTTCTGTCTGTTCACAGACTCTGGTGGTGGGATCTTACCTGATTGCTCATGGGTGCTTCAGCGTCTACTCAATGTGTGTTGAGACCATTTTCGTCTGCTTCTGTGAGTATCCACCGTGTACATTTGTCCTGTGGAAAACAAAAAGATGAGAAGGTGAAAACTCGGTTGCCACCTGGCTTGGTGACTTGCTTTACCTAGCCTCAAATGCAAAGCAGCATTTATTTGGGAGGAGATTATTACTTGTATATGCTTGTTAGTTCTGTTGTGGGGGATGAGAGAAATAGAGAGAAGAAGGGGGGGGTGAGAGAAGTATGCATGATGATGATGGTGGTGGGGTGATGTGGTAGAGGTGGTGAAGGTGGTGATGGGGGTGATCGTGGTGATAGTGGTGGTGGTGGTGGTGGTGGTGATGGGGGTGGTGGTGGAGGTGGTGATGGGGGTG
>NC_022022.1:45698936-45700759 GCF_000317375.1 Microtus ochrogaster | reverse complement strand
TGGAGGTAGTGGTGATGGTGTAGGTGGTGGTGATGGTGGTGGTGGAGGAGGTGGTGGTGGTGGTGGAGGTGGTGGTGATGATGATGATGGTGATGTGGAGGTGGAGGTAGTGGCGGAAGAAGTGGTGGTGATGGTGGTGATGGTGATGATGTGGTGGTGGTGGTGTGGTCATGGTGGTAGTGGATCTGAGGATTGAACCTAGGTCCTTGCCCTTGCTGGGAGAGTACTGTAAGCTCTATTGCTATTTTCATCTGGTCTTCCCTCCTTGTATCTCTAGCAAACCAGGAGGTAGGGTCAGGATGTAAGAGAACAGAACCCTGTAGCCATGTTATGGCTGAGAGATAATTTCTCTGTCACATGGGGTTTTCGGAGAGGCAGGCAGAGGAAGCTTACTTCCTGAGAAAATGCCTTGTGGAAGACCGGCGGTTTTAAGGCAGGTCAGGAAGAAAGATAATTGCCGAAGGGGAAAAAAATTCTAGAAAATAACATAATCTGATGTTTTCTAAGCATTTGAGAATCAATTTTCATTAAACAAAGAAATCTGAAAACGTTATTCACTAGAGATGGCTTATGAGGAATGTGAAGAATAATCTTGGCCTAGGGTCTCTGGTTTATTTAAGAAAATGGAAAAAAAAGACTGAAAAGATGGCTCATCTGGTAAATTTCCTTGTTACCAAGCTTGGTGACCTGAATTCTAGACCCACTGTCTGAGTCAGGGCTTCTATAGCTGTGAAGAGACAGCATGCCCATGGCAGTTCTTATAAAGGAAACATCTAGTTGGAGCTGGCTCACAGTTCAGAGGTTCAGTCCATTGTTATCATGGGGGAACTTGGCAGAACGCAGGCGCAGGCAAAGGCAGCCATGGTGCTGGAGAAGGAGCTGAGCGTTCTGCATCCTGATCCGCAGGCAGCAAAAGGAGACAGTGTCCCACACTGGGCATAGCGTGAATATCGAGGTCTCATATGATTGCTCAAGCTGCCCATTCAAACCACCGCTCCTGTGGTGGAAGGGGAGTTCCCTCACCTTCATACATGAACCATGGCCCATGCATACACGCACATACACATAAATATGTGAGTCTAATAAAAAGAAAACTAAAGGAAAAAAGGAAAGGGAGATGGGCTGCTGTTTCCGCACTTAGGAACGTATAGTTTTGCAGAAGGCTAGAGTTAGATTTTCAGTGACTCCCGGCTCCCATGAAGGGTGATTTATGTCCTCCTATAACTAGATCTCCCTGGGGACCGGACACCTCTGGCCTCTGGACACTTGCAGTTATGTGCACATACCCCACACCTACCAGTAAAATAACTTCAATGACTTTAGGACTGAGGAAATGGTTCAGTCAGCAAAGTGTGTGTCACATCAGCATGTTCAGTCTCCAGAACCCATGGAAGAAGTTGGGAATCGTGGTGCCTGCTTGTGATCCCGGCACTGGGGAGGCAGAGCAGTGGATCCCTGGAGCTTACTTGTCAGCCAGCCTAGCCTACTTGGCGAGCCCCAGGCCGTGGACAACATCATCTCAGAAAGGAAAGTGGACAGCTCCTGAGAAGTCAGTGCTGCCTGAGGTTGACCTCCGGCTCTCATGGGCATGTGTGTGCACATACATGTGCGCACACACACATGTGCACCCACACACATGTGCACCCACACACGTGAATCCACACACATACATGTGCACCCACACACATGTGCACCCACACACATACATATGCACCCCCACACACCTGTTCATCCACACACATGTGCACCCACACACATGTGCCCACACACCTGTTCATCCACACACATGTGCACCCACACACATACATGTGCACCCACACACA
>NC_022022.1:45649261-45698556 GCF_000317375.1 Microtus ochrogaster | reverse complement strand
CCCACACACATGTGCACCCACACACATGTGCACCCACACACATGTGCACCCACACACACATGCCCACACACATGCCCACACACATGTGCACCCACACACATGTGCACCCACATGCACATGTGCACCCACACGCACATGTGCACCCCCACACACATGTGCACCCATACACACGCTCCCCACACACATAAGTAAAATAGTTTAGCCTTTAACCTCCGTGCTGGGGAGACTAAGGCAAAAGGCCTGCCAATGCCAGGCCAGCCTGGGCTAGATAGCAAGAGCTGATCTCAAAGGTAAAAAAGCTTGACCTATGAAATTAAATCTTTGCTCTACATTTTCCATGGAGTCAGTGATGTAATGAAAATGAAAAGTCACAGAGCTGAAAGGTATTTAGAAACCCCAGGAAGAGCTTCCGTATAAACGTGGAGATAAAGATCCAGGGATCCAGGGGCCCAGGGGTGCGGTGTGAGGTGTATCCAGGGGTAGGGGCCAGTTCGCGCCTTCTCCACCACCAGCATCGCCTCCATTTGCCTCTATTTGACATGCTAACGCTGATTTCTCTGGTTTCTCCCTGTTCAACTCTCCAAATTGTAACCCTCTGGGTCCTGTTGCGCTGTGGCTCCTGCCTTGGCCCCGCCTTGGCTCCTAATACCCAGGTGAAGATGTGGAGAGAAACGACGGCTCGGCAGAAAAACCTTACTTTGTAACCCCCAGCCTGCACAGGATTCTCACCAAGAAGCGCCCAGGTCCCCAGAGACAGACTGAGTAGAAAAGCTCCAAGCAGGAGCCTTGTGAATTAGGTTGATTGCAATGTGAAAACGTTGCTTTGAAGCAGGGTGCAAATTCTGTGCTGTTTCTGAAAAGGCTGCAATTGGTACCACTGGAGGGGGCAGGCGTTTGACAGTGGCCTAACATTCTTTTTAGACTGTGGTCCCAACTGCAGAAACCTGCAGCTGACAATGTTTTACTAACCTTTATAACTTTCCTAGCCTTTCTTTTTTATAGGTGTATATTTGTAAAGGATATTCAGGCAGTTTTTTTTAACAACACTATAAATGTGTGATCGATTAGCCATAAACGTACCGAGTTGTAATTGACCGGCATATGGTACTAAATTTGTAAATATGGTGCTATGGTTATAGTTACTGTTTAGGCTGGTGAACAGCTCTCTAAACTGTGATTCAGCTTGTAACCCTGGCTCCCTAGAAAGCATATTTCAGTCTGGTGAGTCCATAACAAGGCATATGAAGCGCAGGTCCCATGGGTTCCATGGCTAGCATCGCTGCAGGTGACGTGAACTGTGGCCCTGTGGTCCATCTGTTTCAGAGACACAAGACTCATACTGGGGTCAAATCTAGGTTCGTGGATATCATTTCCATTACTGTGAGCCTTTGGCCACCCTGAGAATATTTTGAAAGAGCGGAAATGGCTACCTCGTTCATCTCTTGCCTTTTGCCCGAGTTTCCAGTCATGTAGAAGGCCTTTGGACTCTCTTCTTCATGGGTACATGCCTGTGTTCTTGTGACTTCATTCTGCAGAAGGTCTGAGTTCAACTTTCAGTGAGGGAAGTACGCTGATGGGTTCATTCAGATTTTACTCTAAGGAAATGAATGGAGCAGTGGCCTTCTGTCAAGTACCACATCTGATACTTTCAAGGGTGTGCTTGGTTCAAATTGGAAAATCTCCTCCCCACACCACACCCCCAGGGCTTAGAGAGGAAGCTGGTTTGTTGTGGCCGTGCCTAAATGTCACATGGTGAACTGGACCCATACACCTGTCTGCTCTTTCCTGTGTGTGGAGGGGACCAATGGGCCACATGGCTAATTAAAACCCCTCCAAAGATCACAGGACTAATCAGTGCCCTTTTGGTTTTGATGCTAAACTCATGTCAGATTGTCTATATATTAATAATGGAATGTGTGGATATCAATACGGCCCTCACACTTGAGAGTCGGAAATATATCCTTGAGTTATAAGTTAATATAAACGCTAATTTATTTAATAATCCTGAAGTGTGCGGATCTAGATTTAGAACTGTTTTATGGAGACTTCCTACAGAGAGCCAATTGTTTCAGAAAGTTTTCAGTGTGTCGTCCACATGACAGCCAGCGGCTTGTGCTTTGTCTACTTTATATTTTTATTGAACAACTTTATAGGTTGTTCAGTCTCAAATGTCACTTGGAAAAGAGCCTTCTTTCTTTCCTTGATAAGGCAGAGAAAAGTGATCGCTTATCTTTTTCTTGAATTTAGTAGTATTTTGTTTTCAACCATGCAAGGACCTCAACAAAGGCCTTTAAGAAGGTGGCATTTACTAGTGAAGCTGCAGCCGCAGGTGTCTCTTGTCTGGATGTGGGAGTCTCTCTGGGTCGTGATAAGATACTTGATCCAGATACATACAAAAATTAGCGATAGATCAGATGCGAGAAACTGGCCGTTGTTTTGATGTGTTGTGGTGTATTCTCCAGAAAAATAGTCTCTGTTTATTACTACTGTACTTAAAATGTGTATCGTAAAAATGAATGTTGTTTCTGAGAAGAATTTTAGAAGCCATTTTCTTATACAGCGATTAAAGTTTTTAAAACACAGAGCAATATTTTCAGAACTGTCCGTGGAAGGTTTTGAAATTAATTGTAAAGACCACTTTGTCAAGGTTTTACATTCTAAGTTGTCATTGGAAAAACAAAGGCAATTTGGAAACATATTGTAATTTAGAGAGTAAATTTGGGTGGGGAGTAAACGTTGTTTCCTCAGTCATTCCATGGAAAGGCTTGAACTTTCGCCAGAACTGACCTGGGACACGGAATGAAATGATACCTTATCGATGTATTAACAAGGGCTGATTGTTCTCCGTAGCTGTTTACAATGATGCTGATGGCATCTAAAAAAGCGATGTTTGGCGTTGCTGTGCAGCGGGTGGGCAGCAGGTGGCGATGTTGCTCCTCCCACCGCTTTGCTGCGCTGTTGACGCTCTGCCCTCCTCCCTCCTAGTGGAAGACTTAGAAAGAAATGAAGGCTCTCCTTCCAGACCCTATTTCGTGACTCCGACCCTAATGAAACTTTTGATGGAGCGCAAAACCGATAAGAAGCATTAGGAGAGCCAGCTGGGCAAGCCGCCACCTGCGTCGCCTCCTGCTCCGCTGGGTCCGTCTGACACTCCCTGCACAGTGCTCCGGTCGGGGACATCCATATCCACGGCCTTGCTGCTTGCGTTCTCATCTTATACCAAAGCCCACACTGTAACCTGTGAAGCCATCAGAAGCTGCAAGGGGATTGTTAATAACATACAACATTTTTATACTAAGATCTTTCGTTTTGTATTTTTTTAACATAAAGAGGCTTGGATGTTTGGAAAAATATATTAGGTACATTCATATTTGTTTCAGTATTAACTTAATACATGATTTAAATCACTAATAATTTTTTTAAGATGACAACTAAAAAGACTTCTGCAGGGAAAAATTGATAATTAAAGCAAGATAAATGTTTTTAGGTCCCTTCCCCACTCCTGTTTGACAGTCAACCAATTAAGCAGACCACCTGCCTCCGTTTTTTGCCCAAGTAGAGGATGCTCCCTGTGAGAGCTGCCAGTCAGCCACCCGCCCTAACCACCCAGTTCTCTCGCAAGTGCCTTCCTGGCTGGTCAGTACTTCCCGGATCTTGTGGGCAAGTGTACAGACCTTGTTCGAAGAAATCAGACCCTGCAGTGTCAAGCGATGAAAGGTCTTCTCACGTTTTCAGCTTGTTTTCTTCTGTTTTGTTTCCATCTCGCTCACCGACTGGATACCTCTGGTCATTTCACTCCTGATATTCCTCACTTCCAGAGGAGCACATTGTGTGTGTGACTCCAACAATTCCCCTTGCGCCTTGTGGACATTCACAAATGTGTGCTACACGCAAGCAAAACAACCCGGGAGAAAATCTGTTGGCTTTGTCTTTGTTTTTAACTGAAGGAAGTTTTAAAGTAAAATCTTTTCTATAGTAGTTCCTTAAAAATACGGTAGGTCGGCCCCTACACATCTAGTGTCTTACCCGTCCCCAAGGGGATGCTTGCCCCTCAGAGTGTGGTAATAAGGGGCATGCCCGGTGCTGACGACCTCCGTTACACTTGACTCTTCCGTGGGAGCCTGTTTTGTATATGTCATTCCACTTTTTATGAGACAACCTGTTTACCTGTCGCTTTTTTTACTGTGCCAATAGAAGTCTTTGATTCAGTTTTAAATAATGTTCTGAGGAGTGCTAAGGTTTAGGAGAACCAGCTCCATTTAACCCAACTCAGACTTACAGCGGGTCAGCCGCATGGTGGACATTAGTGAGTCAGTCAGTAATAACTTAGTATCGTTTATCAATGATCTGTTTGTTGGAAGGTCACTTTAGATACTTTTATACCAAAAAGTTCCCACTAGCGCCTTGCGGTGTGGGCTCACCACCCCTCCCGCCCCACGCCTGGTGGTTTGGGCTCTCCCGAGCCCATGGCGGCGTGGGTTATATAATCACTGTGTCTCTGCTATGCAGGAACACTCAAAGTGTATGCTCTAAAATACCTTTGGTAGCTAAAATGGTTAATATTTAATGAAATTTGTTGTTGCTCATTGTATATTTGGGTTTTTTCTTCTAATAAAGATTTCAATACCAGACAGATAAAAAGGCTGCCCTTTGATTTCTTTAAGCTAGAAAAGAGCATTTGTGTGTGTATGTGTCTGTCTATGTGGGGGGGGGGTTGCACATGTGTGCATTTGTGTATGAAGAACAGAAGACCCTGCCTATTCCTATTCCTAGAACACTGGTTATTTCTCCAACGTCATACCTGCCTGCATACCACCATGCTCCCCACCATGTTAATAATGGCCTGAACCTCTGAACTGTAAGTGAGCCACTCCAATTAAATGTTTTCTTTATTAAGTGTTGCCTTGGTCATGGTGTCTTGTCATGGCAATCGTAACCCTCACTAGGACAGAGCCTTTGGAAATTGTTCTTAAATTCTATCCAGGTGGGGTGATTACCTCCATTTTTTGGTTCTTGATTGAAGAGCATGCTTTATAGATTAGTCTTGCTTGGAATAAGATATGGGAACAGAATTGAACCAAAATCATTGCTGCAGTCTGGGATACCTTAACCTGTCTCCCAGTTTCTTGCAAATATTATCCTGCATGTCTGTGCTTTTCAAATATGGTTGTAGGGTTCCAATGATACAACATAATAAGCTGTTAACTAAAATATATGATCAATATCTTGGATGCATTGAAATGCACAGCTTTCTGTCTTACAATCTAATTTCCATTATGCTGATTTAGTTAGGAAGAGAATTATATATCAAATAAATCAGGAATAAATTATTTCTTCAAAAATTATTTCCCATATATGTTTTTAATCTTGGAGCTGAAATGGAGATTGCAGACTTTCCTCTCTGGATCCAGCTGAGTTGCTGGGGAGCCTCAATGAATCAGCAGCCCCATTAAGACAAAGGCAAATCCATTCACTCAGATTTAGTTGTACCACCTGATATCAGGTAACTGGATAAAGTCACAGACAAATGGCCCTCTCAGGACTGACCAGGCCACTGTGAGGCAGTCCGTTCCCCACTGGCAGCTTCCCAGTTGCTTAGGAGGTAGTCAAGGCAGCTGAGAACCTGGCCATAGCTTCCATCATGGCTTCTCTACAGGGTGAATGCGGGCTGTCCCGTGACACATTTACAAGCAGCCAATTAAATTTTATGAGGTGAAGTCACCAAATTCTTTAAATTTAACTCTGGCTTTTTTTCTTATATACTTACGGCATACATCACAATAATTCAAACAAGTGAGGGAACTGGGAAAGCCCTTGCTGTTCTGGCACGATGGCTTAGCAGGGGGTGGGGGCTGGCACTTCTGATCAAGTCTGGAGCCATGAATGTGATCCCTGGAACCCATTAGAAGTGGAGGGAGATAACAGACTTGAAAAGTCAGTCTCTCTCTCTCTCTCTCTCTCTCTCTCTCTCTCTCTCTCTCTCTCTCACACACACACACACACACACACACACACACCACAATGAGCTCCTGCACTTGCTCATCACATACACATATCATATACAGGTACATTAGACACATATGATAATAATAAAATAAATTTTTTTTAAAAAAAAAACTCTGGTTCTTCTTCGTCTTCTGGCCCCTTGCTGTAAAATACTGCAGTGTGCCAAAGGTGAGGGCGGCTTATCAAAGAGAAAGATGTTTATCAATTGTATAGAAACAGACGTATTAAGACAATCTTGGGATTGACACCTGCCACATTCTTTTACCCAGAAGACTGCCTCCTGATGAGCAAGTGTGTGTGTGTGCACGCACGCATGTGCACACACACACACACACACACATGCACGCGCACACAGAGAAGAACACAGGTGAGATGGTGGGCAAAGCCCTGCTTTCCAGGTGGAGAACAGAAACCCTAAGAAATCTCCAGGCACCACAGAGGGCAAGAATTCAGGCATCAGGTGCCTTTTGACAGACTCGTAGGTCTGTTGCAAAGCGGCTCTACAAATGAGAAGCCAGTAGTTAAACAAACAAAAATAGTTCTCAAACATCTGACGAACAACACAAAGCAGACTGTAGTCCATGAAGCTAATCATGTAGACGTATTTAGCCCAAATAAATAACAGAAAAGAGTGACGTCTCAACCCGGCTCATGGTTGAGGAATTTATTTTTATTTATTTATTATTATTTTATTTTATTACTTTAAAAAATACCTATCCAAGTTCCCACTCCCTCCCCTCCTCCCACTCCCTACACACACACACACACACACACACACACACACACACACACCCCACGCCCTCCAATCCTAAGAGAGGGCAAGGCACCCTGCTCTGTGGAAAGTCCTAAGGCCCTGCCTACTACATCCAGGTTGAGCAAGGAATACATCCAATCCCAAAAAGCCAGTACATGCAGTAGAGACAAATCCCCACTGTCAGTGGTCCCTCAGTCTGCCCCAACTGTCAACCACATTTAGAGGGATTAGTTTGATCCCATGCTCTTTCACTCCCAGTCCAGTTGGAGTTGGTGAGCTCCCATTAGCTCAGGTAGACTGTCTCAGTGGGTGAACCCTTCATGGTCTTGACTTCCTTGCTCATACTCTCACTCCTTGCACTCTTCAACTGGACCTTTAGAGCTCAGTCCAGGGCTCTGATGTGGGTCTCTGCCTCTGTTACCCTCTGTTGTTGGACGAAGGTTCTATGGTGATATTTAAGAGAACTTTAAAACACACGCCTCCCCTTTGCAGAGCCAAAGATTTGCGGCCCTGCTAGGCATCTCTCTGTGCTCTACCCAGAGAGATTCACCTTCAGCCTTTCCCACTCCCACCATCAGCCTCTTCCTCTCACTCCCTCACCTGTTAAAAATTCAGAGCGCATATCACCTTCAGAAGGAAATTCAGGTGGGAGAGGAAGGAGAAAGCCAAGCCTTGGTCCAGGAGCGTGGGCAGCACTTTGGAGCACCATGCCATGCTTCCGAGGCCTGAAGGACAGGAGAGCATCCAGAATGGCAAGTTACAGCTTGAGGGCAACAAGCTCAGACCCACAGCAGGTGAGCTGTCATTCCCAGCCATCCTGTGACCGTAGGGCCATGGTGAGCTTGTAACAGCTCAGAGAAAGTTGAAGCTCACCTACCTCCTTTCTCCCTGTGCTGAGCTGTGCCCATTCTTGAAGGCCTAGCGGGGATTTGACACATCCAACTGGTTCTGTGCAGTGGATTTGAACTGCTGAGGGCATATCACAAAAGTGGGAGCCCCTCCTGCCATTCCCTAGCTATGGCCAGGCCCAAGAGATGTGGGGGCTACGCCCCACCTCCCTACAAAGCTTCATTCCGGAGTCAGAATTCTTTAGTGGTCTTCTTGACCACGGATGAAGAACTCCACTGAGTGGGCAGCGGGATCTCACTGGGATTTCGGCCCTCACCTCACACCCTTCTCATTTTAACTTCTGGCATTAAGCCAGTGAGTGAGATGGCATTTGGATGGACCTGACCCCTTTGCTCGTTCCCTGCGTAACACTGAATCCTACATAGCATCTAAAGACAATGCTGTGTAAGTAGATACTGTAGCCTTGAAAACGGAGGCCTTCCATCCACACTTCGTGCTTCTGAGGTGGTTACTCTCTGCAGACTCTAAGGATTCTGCCTAGGCCAATGGCAACCTTCCTTTATCCTGGATCACATACAGGGCTTGCTAGGCGAGAAGTCCCTGCCAGAGAGAGGCTGCCTGACTAGAACCAACAGCTCCAGCCTCACAGGAAGGCTCTTGTTTCTCCGAGAGAGAATGAGGTGGATTTGCTAGCAGAGAAGAGTCCATACCATAAAAGCAAGATTCGAGTGGGTCCTACATTTAGGTGTCAGTGGCTGTGTGTGTGTGTGTGTGTGTGTGTGTGTGTGTGTGAGAGAGAGAGAGAGAGAGAGAGAGAGAGAGAGAGAGAGAGAAGAAAGAGAGAACATATTTCTTTTTTTTTTTTTTGTTTTTGTTTTTCGAGACAGGGTTTCTCTGTGGTTTTGGAGCTTGTCCTGGAACTAGCTCTTGTAGACCAGGCTGGTCTTGAACTCACAGAGATCCGCCTGCCTCTGCCTCCTGAGTGCTGGGATTAAAGGCTTGCACCACCGCCCGGCTGAGAGAACATATTTCATGCCATGTTAATAACTATATGTTTATTTCAACTCCCCACATGAACTGCCGAAGAGACAAATCATCTGCCATCTGTCACCCTGATCCTGAAATATCAGTGTCTTCTGGAAGGTCAATATCCCAGCTAGTTTATGTCAACCTGGCACAAGCTAGAGTTATCAGAGAGGTGGGAGCCTCAGTAGAGAAAATGCCTGCATAAGAGGCAGCCTGTGGGGCGTTTTCTTAACTAGTGACTGATGGGGAAGGGCCCAGCCCATTGTGGGTGGAGCCATCGCGGGCTGGTGGTCCTGGGTTCGGTAAGAAAGCAGACTGAGCAAGCCTGTAAGCAGCACCCCTCCGTGGCCTCTGCATCAGGCCCTGCCTCCAGGATTCTGCTGCTTGGGTTCCTGTTCTGACTTTTTGTGATGACCGGTGGCGTGGATGTGTAAGTCCAATCATAAGCCCTTTCCTCCCCAACTTGCTTTGGCCGTGGTGTTACATCAGAACCATAGTAACCTAACTAGGGAGGTCAACAGAGATCAAAGATCAAATTTAAAGTAAACCAAATCAAAGGAGCAAAGTAAGAGATTCTGTAATCATAGAGCATGTTCCTGCCTGTGGTCTGACTGGGGCTGGGGGTAGGTTTTTGTTTATTTATTTTGTCGTGCTAGGCACAGGATAAGAAGAAGAGGTTATCTGGGTACTGTTGGTGGTGGTTTTTTTACTTTTTACTCTTTTTCTCTTGGTCGGGGGCGGGGGACCCACTACCCAACTCCCAAATAAATCACACCTCTGCTTATTATTACTTGTAAATACCCGGTCTTAGCTTGGTTTGTTTCTAGCCAGCTTTTCTTATCTTAAATTATGCCATCTATCTTTTCCCTCTGGGCTTTTACCTTTCTCCTATTTCTGTAAATCTTACTTTAACTTTTTTGTTTTGTTTGGTTTTGGTTTTTGAGACAGGGTTTCTCTGTGTAGCCCCGGCTGTCCTGGAGCTCACTCTGTATACCAGGCTGGCCTTGAACTCACAGAGATCTGCCTGCCTCTGCCTACTAAGTGTTGGGGTTAAAGACGAGCGCCACCACGGCCCAGCAACTTTCACTCTTACCCTGTGGCTTGCTGTGTAGCTGAACGACTGACCTGATGTCCTTCTCCTTGTTACTTTCTTCTTATTCCCCAAGATTTCTACTTCTGCCTCTCCTTTCCCCTGCCTTGCTATTGACCGTTCAACTCTTTATTAGACCATCAGGTGTTTCAGGCAGGCAAAGCATCCCAGCTTCACAGAGTTAAACAAATGCAGCATAAAGGAATGCAACACATCTTTGCATCATTAAAACAAACGTTTCACAGCAGAAACAAATGTAACACATCTTAAAACAATATTCTACAATAGGGTACAGAATATGTTTTCCAGTTCATATAAAAATTAGATATTCAAATAAAAAACAAAAAAGACCCAAAATATGCCAAGTGTAAGCAAAATGTAGTTTTGTATCTTCTTAATTATGTTAAATTTTTTCGTAAATTTTTAAATTTAACAGTTTTTAAAAAACAAAATGCTGGGGCCTTTATCCTATTAGAAACCTCGTTTTAGCTGGTTATGGTGGTGTATGCCAGGAGGGTTTGCTGAAGGAGGCAGAAACAGGAGGATCATGAGTTCAAGTCCAACCTGGGCTGCATATTTTTAAAATCTCTTTTTAAACTAATTTTAGTTTACTAGTCACAGAACTTTTAAATTCTCATTGCCTTTGCATGTGCTCAACTCAGTGTAGAAACTGCTCCTGAACCAACTTCCCCACGGTGAGCCATTGTGAAATAGTTTCTCCCAAATGGTACCTAGTGGATCTTTTTATGTATTTTAATTTTTATGTGCATTTGCTTACATGCATGTCTGTATAAAGGTATTGGATCCCCTAAAACAGGAGTTACAGACAGTTGTGAGCTGCCACGTGGGTGCTGGGACTAGAACCTGGGTCCTCTGGCAGAACAGCCAGTGCTCTTAACTGCTGAGCCATCTCTCCAGCCCTAGTACTTGAATCTTAAAACAGAAAACAAGTCACACATAGAGCGGACTGGCTGATGAGAACTGTCAGACAGGAGGCCAAGAAGAGCAAGGTGGAGCAGGCAGTGTGCTGAGGACATGGAAGGCATCCAAGGCTATGAGGTGGGGGACCAGAGCAGAGGGGTGTTCTCGGGAGCCTCAGGATGGAAGGGCCAAGGGTTGTCTGGAAGACAAGAAAGGAGATCCGTGGCTTCCACATGCAGAGTCAGAAGGGCCAGCAGGAGGAGGACTCAACCACGGATGTCACAGAAGATCAAAAAGTTCTCTTGCTTGTTATCTCAGCCATGAAGGTCTCTAAAGGCAAAAGGAATTACCCAGTATGTAGCAGAGTACCGAATGTCACTGCCCTGACGTCATCTAGTCCCATCTCCTGTAACGGGAGGAAGAGCGGGTCTGACGGGGGGGGGGGGGAGACTTTGGTGGGAAGAGCACTAAGGCAAAAGGTTCTGCGTTGCCCAGCTACCAACTTAGAGTCTATGGCACCTTCCTGGTACCTGAGAGAATCATCTGCCTCAGGAGGCCAGGTAGTGTCTGAAGAGAAATGTTAGAAACCTAGAACAACAGAAAATGGCTCAAAGACAATGCTGATAATGTCACAAAACAACCTCTTAGAAAGGTAGACACACCAAGGGCTGGTTTCACGGTTATCTCAAACGCCACAACCTTTTAGAGACTCCCTGGTCTTGTACTGAGGTCATTTCTGCTGGTCTTCCTATTTGTTTGCCTTCTTGCTTTCATGTTTAAGACAGGGGATTGCTAAAAAAAAAAAAAAAAAAAAAAAAAAAAAAAAAAAAAAAGACAGGGGATTGCTGTGTAGTCCAGGCTGGCTTCAGATCTTCAGGTGTCCTGCCTCCACCTCCCGAGCACTGAGATGACAGGCATGCACCTACGTGCCTGACTGTAATGACGATCCCCTTCCTGCCCTTTGCATCTTGGCACGGTTCCCTTAGGGGAAGGCAGGGAAGGACATCGCTGCTGCTGTTTCCTGAGGATAAAAATCTTTGCAACTCAACTCTCTTGATCAGCTTTGCAGCTGAGATTTCTGTCTAGTGGAGTGGAGTCCAAGGCACGGCTGTGCCCGGCTCCCTGTCTTCATGCCAAGTGCCACCTGCACCTCCTACTCACACTTCCCGGTGAAATGTGCTCCAGCTGTCTTTCTCTTGGAAGGTGCTGGCACGCGCCCTCCAAAATATCTCCTCCCAGCTGGAGACAGCAGGCCAAGGGTGGGGAGCAGAGGCAGGGCCGCCTTCAGGGGACCTGCGTATGGGGACCTGTGTTAATGGTCTTGTGGGTTGCCTTGATTTTCCACACATCTGACCAAGTCAATTTCCTGTCTTGGACCCTTTTCCATCTTCTCAAATCTCAAGTTTTCTGCTCTTCAATCTTGGCTTGGCTCAGAGGGTGATGGATTTTAATTTTTCGGCTTAAAAGGTACCAAGTGTTCGCCTTTGGGAAGGAGTCCAGAGCAGTGTCAGGGGAGAGACCTAAAGTTTAATTTTTTCCAAATGATAAAATTGAGTCAATTTTTTTCTTCTCTGCTCTCTCTTTTCTTCTTTAATTTATTAAAACTTTAAAGACACATAAAAATCAACATTATAAGCAAACAAGTTATGATGTTTAACAAGTATAACCACTGCCATAATTAATTCCTGTAATTCCTTTGAACAAAACATTAAATAGACTTTGTTAACACTTCCACTAACATAGAACCACTATTAGCCCAAGAATTGGCTGATTTTTTTTCTCTGCCCAGAAAGGATTGTGTTACTCATTAAGACATTTTAAACATTGTAATGTTCTGTTTATACCTAAGAGAAACTTCCAGTTCCTGAATACACAGATATAAATAAGCAAGATCAACATTTCCATGGTCTGATACAATTGACCCAACAAGTATACCTTTAGGTCTTCCCCCACTTTGGTCGAGTCCTGGTGATGTTTGGATAGTTTGTTTTAAAGAATCTTGATTTTATTAGTGTATTTGAGTAGTTATTTATTTAGAACAAAATACATGGTATCTGTTTTAGACACTGTATTTACATTCCGGCATGCAGAAAGCAACCTTGTGGAAACAAAGGAAGAACGGACGCAAATGTCAAGCCTGACCATCACATCCAGTCAGTTTCCAGCCTGAGGAGGAGCAAATTACAGCATAAATGTGAGATAGTGTGCTGCGGCATGGCCATCGGTGCCAGAGAGGGAGGGAAATAATCTTGATTAACGAAGCCTAATCGGCATGATTCTGACAGCTAAACAGTTCCCCGCCCCGAGGCAATTTAGACAGTTTTGACCCGAGAGCTCCAAAGAAAAGAGATTCTGAGACTTATTTGGTAAAGACTTTTCATATTCCTCATTCCCCTGGCCTCTCATTCCGAACCACCAGCTAAATGGAATTCTTCTCTGAAATGATTCTCTTGGGTCTCCAGGACAGAGTTAGCCATTCTCCTGTCTATCCCTCAAATACTTTACACATTTTGAGCCACGGTCACCTGATTGCATTAGTGACCCATCTGTCTGTCTTCCTTCTTGGGCAATGAGCTACCTGAGAAGTGACCATGACTTTTCACCCTGTACAGAGCCCTAGCAAAGAAACTACTTGTGGATGGGTGAAAACGAATGAATAAATGTTGTCATGCAGGGCTGGGGAAAGGACCCGATCCTTCAGTGCTTGCTGTGTGAGCATGAGGACCTGAGTTCGGATCCCATTAAAATCTGGGCAGAACAGAGCGGTGTGCCCTTGTCGCTGAGAGAAACGGCTAACAATCCTGGCATTGTAGAGGCCAAGGCAGACTGACCACTAGAGCTCAGTAGTCAGCCTGGCCAGTTTGGTGGGTGAAGCTCCCTGAGAGACGCTGTTCCCCAGAATGAGGTGGACAGCATCTGAGTGCGATGCCTGACACTGTCTTTTACACACAACTACACCTACATGCATGAGCTCCCACATGCACGTGTGGCAATACTCATATGAAAACATGTACCGCAAACATGCAAAAATCATCCAACAATTGACTAACTAGTATCCCTACTCATTTAGTTACTAGTGTCAGTTAGGTTACAGAGTGTCTGAAACAGGCAGTGCTACAGGGAAGTGCCCTGGTCTTTGGCCTCACATGAGTTACCGGCTGTTGAGGGATGAGCCAATGAGACATACCATTGATTTATTTTTAAAGGATTTTTTTCTTGATCGACAGACTATACATGAAATAAGGGAAGTCAGTTTTCACTGTCATTATTTTGATATCACCAATGTTTGAAATTACTATGATAAAGTTACAGGTTTTTTTGTTTTTTGTTTTTTGTTTTTTTTTTTTATTTTCGAGACAGGGTTTCTCCATAGCTTTTTTGGTTCCTGTCCTGGAACTAGCTGGAACTAGACCAGGCTGGCCTCGAACTCCCAGAGATCCGCCTGCCTCTGCCTCCCGAGTGCTGGGATTAAAGGCGTGCGCCACCACCGCCCGGCAAAGTTACAGTTTTTATACAACTCGTGTGTGCACGTGTACACGGGCAAGTGAGTTTGTATATGTGGGTGAAGGCCAGGGGTTGATGGATATTTTGAAACCAGATGTTTCACAAAGCCTGGAGCCAGCTAGGCTGGCTGACCAGACAGTTCTGGAGAAGCTCCTGTCTCCACCCCCCAGCACTAGATTAAAGGTGTGTGCCACCACACTGTTCACACAGATGTAAGGGACCCAACTCAGGTCTTCATACCTGTGAGCTAAGCATGTAACCTCTTTAGCCATCTCCACAGTCAACAGAACTGTTTCTGAAGTTTTCTTGTTTTGGTCACAGAGACATGAGACCCTTAATCCTGTCATTTCTGTAAATGACACTTCAGTCATCAGCTGGGTGCAGTTAAGAGAAGAGGCTTCTCATTCCTTCCTGCTCACCTTAAGGCTCAAATCACATATTTGATGACATTGTTATCATGTGGTTTAGGGCTGGGCATGGTGGGATTTAATCCTAGCACTTGGGAGGCAGAAGCAGGAAGATATCTTGGAGCTCCAGCCCAGCCTGGTCTACATAGTGAGTTCCAGGCCATTCAGGGCTAAATTATGAAACCTTATCTCAAAACAAACAAACAAAAATAATAAATTAGTAGTTTGCCTCACTGAGCTAATAATGTACGTCCAATTTTCTCTTTAGATATTGACTTGATTAAATACAAGAAAACAAAACAAAAAGGGAAAAAAAATCATGATTTTCCCATTAACTTTCTGGTGTCTTGTTTTCCTTTACCTGAAGAAAGCAGCAGCCTGCTTGTATGTTGATAACTGCTGGGTGGTGCAGGCGGGAGCCGGCTGTTTCCCATAAAGCTATCGGGGAATCACACCAGAGCTGTCTAGAGAGCACAGACTATCTGCTTCCCTCACCAGGGGGTAGTTCCTGCTGACGTGCTGTGTGTGTGTGGGGGGGGGGGTTCTGGAGAACAGGCCAAGATGTCAAGAATGGTTACTGCTGATAGATGCCAAAGTCAACGCTGTAGAGAAAGTGGAGAGGGGGGAAGCTCCTCTCTTTGAGGGAAAACTGGAAATGCTGTGGATGCTTCAGGCTGAAGTCTTGGTCACTCGTGTTCAGAACAGACGTTTTGTGACAGAGGTTCTCGGATTCTGAGGCTGATGATTGTGGGGAGGGAAAGGAGACCTCAGTGCTGGCAGCTGTTACTTTGTGCAGACTAATTTCCCAATGAGAAGCATTAAGAAACTGTCCTCTTGAAGTCCCTGAGAGAAAAGTCCTTTGATGATTAATATTGGTTGGCAACTTGATCGAATCTCAACTCCCCTCAGGTCTGTGGGTCTTTCTGGAATGGGCTAATTGATGTGGAAGTCTCTCCTGAGTGTGGTCCAGTTCCGCGTCCTGGGGTTCTGGACTGAACACGAAGAAGAAACGGAGCTGAGCAGCAGCAACCGCCTTCCTGTGCCTCTTGACCATGGATGCAATGCTACCTGCTGCTCACAAGTTTGCCAACGTGAATTCCCCTCCCCTGAACTGTGAGCCACAGTGAACCCTTCCTTCCTCGAGCTGCTTTTCTCGTGCTTTGTAACAGCAGTGAGGAAAGTGACTGACGCCTGTCTCAGGGGATGAAGTTCTGGACATAGGCAAAGAAGCTGAATGACCCTGGAGGCTGGGCTTAGGGGAGAGGGGGCCTTCGGGAGTGGGCATGAGCAGTGTGTCTCAGCCAGGCTTCCCTCCATAGGAGAAAGCAGGAAGAAGGTTTCTAGGGAGAAACAGTCAGAGTGAGCTGCGTATACTCAGGACAGGGGTATTCCAGACCTGAGACCTCTGAGACAAAGGGGGAACTCTGAGGGACACAGAAGAGAGAGATCAGCACCTGCAGGATGAGAAAGGAAGCCAGCACCGAGCGGCTACAGCGCCTCTTGTCTTCTGTTTCCCTTTCTTTCAATTATGCCTAGAAGGCTCAAAAACCCCGTGTGAGGAGAAAGAGCAGGAGGCAGCTGTGTGCCTTTGACATCAATGTGTTAAACTACAAGCTTGAGGCCATGCCTGTTACTCTAAGTCTTAAGTCTGTTTCTTCCATCAGCGAGGAAGCAGAGAAGACACCGACCTGCCCACTTCCACCTGGCACTGGCAACGACCACACGTCCTGAGCAGGTGGAGAGAATAGGGGTCAAATGCCAACCTCAGTTTCTTTTTTCACCCAGAGACTTCGCTCATTCACCACACTGGCTTTTCCTTTCACTTCAGGGGAAATACACCCCGTGACTCGAGCTCAGGGACCTGACTTTAACCCAGGGGCTCTTGTAGCATCTAAGGGACGCCTCTGTACTAAGCACCGTGACCGAAGGTAACGTAGGACGAGGATACAACTGTCTTATTGTTTAGCTCTCACTCCAACCCTGAGGGCCAACATCTCAAGGCTGGATCTTGAGGAAGAAACCGACACAGAGACGCTGCTCCTTGTCCAGCTAGCTTTCTTAAACAGGCCCACCTGCCTAGGGATGGCACTGACCATTGCAGTGGGCGCTTGTCCATCAACAAGCAATCAAGAAATGCCGCATAGACACAGTAACGGGCCTGTCTGACCAAGGCAAGCCTTCAGTAGAGTTTCCTCTACCCAGATGACTTAGGTTTGTGTCCATTGGCCCTGAAGCAAACACAGTGGTTACATGTTACTTATGTGAAATGTTTCTTGGAATCATGTAATCTGCTGTTACAGTTAGACACCAACCACACACTCACTAAGTTAATATAACGGGCCCCCAAACCTTAGCACAACTCACTCCATGATGGAGGTGCCATTCAGGTGGTAAACTCAGTACATAGACTTTCTATTGACTTAAACCCACGTCTGAGCAGACTTCTCTGGTCAATAACCCACAATAGTTAATAAGTAGAATTAATTTTCACAGGCTCATTTTTTTATCCAATAAGTATTTCCAATATTGGAAAAGATAGCAGTCATAAAAAAGGCATATAAAACTAATTTTTTCTAGTTTCAAATACATCATGATAGTTTTTCCTTGTCTGAACTCAACTTTCTTTCTTTTGGTTTTTTTGAGACAGGGTTTCTCTGTAGCTTTGGAGCCTGTCCTGGAACTAGCTCTTATAGACTAGGCTGGTTCAAACTCACAGAGATCTGCCTGCCTCTGCCTCCTGAGTGCTGGGATTAAAAGCATGTTCCACCAAGGCCTGGCAAATTTAACTTTCTGAGTGTTAACACAGCAAGAGCCATTTTTACCTCCAAAAGAATTCTACATCTGTTCTTCCTTTGAGGCCATAATTGTGAAAGTCAGGAGCTTTTGTTTGTTCATTTGTTTGTTTTATTTTTTGCTTTAAAAAAAATGCAGAGGACCAAGGGAGGATAAGTGAAGTTGACGAGAAGCTTCGCCATAGAGAGAGGCTGAGCTTCCAGACAGCGAGGGAAAAGATGTGTGTGTGAGCGAGTGTGGTGTGGGTGTGGGTGTGTGAAAGGAAGCTGACATCAAGGCTTTCTTATATCTTGCTCAAGCCGCCCAGACAGCGCCAGCTCTGTAAGGCACGTCCCTGAATGCCCCCTCCCCTAGGTGAAATGGCCGTGGTGTTTAAAACCGGACTTTAGAAGAATGATTGCTGGGGAGTCCTTAGCTGTACCAGGGGCGGGAATGGGCATCTGATGTCACCAATGCCCTTCTTCAGTGAACATGGGTTGTTCCAGGATCCAGTAACTATGTCACCCAACAGCAAATGACTGGACCTTCAGCAGGGCAGAAAGTGTCTCCTGTTGAGGATCCTCACAGCAGAGTCTGGCTCCTGAGACCAGAAAGGATGGTTGCGGTCCTCAGCTGGGTTGGTAGGAAGGACACACTGGTTATGATGAGGCCTCTGAATTACTTCAGTAGAAAAGGTGACGTTCTAACTCCCCTCCAAGTTGGTAAGATCGTTTAGGATTTTTGTGTTTGGGCTTGGGCTTGGGGTAAGAGTGCCCAGGAAAAAGCATCAGCCTAGCATATGTGGAACCCTGGGTTTGAACCCCAGCACTGAAAATAAATATAGTTTTATTGCTCGTGGCTTATATTTTTGTAGCTAGGGTAGGGTAACAGCTGAGGTGGAGCAAAAACGGATGAGTTTGAGATGCTGACTCAGCAGCTGAGCCGCTTCACGGGTAGAACTCAGATAGCTGATGTTTCCTCTTCAGAGCCCCACTACCCAGCTCCCAAATAAATACACAGAGATTATGAAAGCCCTGCCTTAGCTTGGCTTGTTTCTAGCCAGCTTCTCTTAAATTATCCTGCTACTGTTTGCCTCTGGGCTCTTACCTTTCTCTGTTCTATATACATCTTTCCATCCTTCTTACGCCATGGCTGACTGTGAGGCTGGGTGGCTGCCCCTGGAGCCCCCCTCTCCTTCTCCTTTTCTCGCTCCTCCCTCTTCCTCCTCCTCTCTCTCCTGTTTGTTCTCTGTGCACGCCAGCCCCACCTATCCTTTCTCCTAGCTATAGGCCAGCCAGTCAGTTCTTTACTAAACCAACCAGGTGTTTTAGGCAGGCAAAGTAACAGTTTCACAGAGTTAAACAAATGCAACATAAAAGAATGTGACACACCTTTGCATCGTTAAACACATGTTCCACAGCATAAACGAATGTAACACGTCTTCAACTAATGTTCCACGGTGACTGAGTCTACACAAAGATGAAGTAGGGATGGTTGAACACTCGTGGGATACAGCCAGGATTAGTTAAGCCCTTGAGACACCATGGGGCACATGCCAAGGGCTCACCTGACATAGGTGTTGACTTTATACTGACTGACGTGCATTTCTGTTGTTTTGGGGTCTGGCCCATTGCTCGTTTCTTTTCATGGTACTAGAGACAGAACCCAGCGCTTGGGTATGTCAGGCTGGTCCTTTATGTCCTGGCTTCTTCCTAGTCCTTGCCAGTGCCACATGAACCTCCTGTGACTGACCTCAATAGAGAACTGTCTTCTCCAGTGAAAGTGGGTGTGGCCACAGGCCAGGCATGCTCAGTCTGCACCCTAACACCTGCAGCTTCTCCAAAAGAAAGGAAGACAAAAAGGGAATTTGGAATTTTCCAGGGAAGGCTTCCAGCTGAGAGCTATTTTAAGGCACAAACAGGTAGCCTTGTGAAGGAACTTTGCATCTCATCAAGGGATCATCTGGTTCTCCAACAGAGCCCAGAGAGTTCCGCAGAGATGCCAGGAATGAGGCCCAAACAAAACTGATTCGGTTCCTATTTCTAAAGAGGAGCCGTGAAGGACAGGGGCTCAGAGAGGAAAACGCGGCAGATTGGATGAGTGATTCCTAAAGCCTGTTCCAAACACCAAGGCCCCGAGGGTGATGCAAAGAAGCGGCATTAATATTCCAGGCAGAGGAATTCAGGCGCATGCTCAGGAAAATGTGTCCTAACTGCATCCCTGCTGAGCCTCGGAGTCTGCTCAAGAACATGGTGGAGTTTTATACCCAAAGCTACGGAAAATGAGAAAAACCTGTAATGCTGGGGTGTGGTAGTGGGTCAGGGGAGGTGGGGGGCACTGGGAATGCTGGGGTGCAGGGGAGGAGGGAGAGTGGGTCTCTTACACTAGTTCAGACAGAGGCTGGCTGCTTCCTGAGGCTCCCTTCCTCTCGCCTGGCTTGGAAGGCAGGCTGTGGGCAAGGAAACTTCAAAAGGATTTATATATAAACAGTTCTAGAACTCTTTCACCGTGCAATGTCTGCACCTCAGTACAGTGGCCCAAACAGCTTTGCAAAGACAGCACGCTACACTTTCTAAGAACCAGCGTGGGTCCTTAGGACAGGCTATGGAGTTTGTTAGTGTGTTAGTGTATGCACAAGGGCACACAGAGCGGGTCCTTAGGACAGGCTATGAAGTGTGTTAGTGTATACACAAGGGTATTTAGGACAGGCTATGGAGTTTGTTAGTACCTCACTGCACAAGGGCATAAAGGCGACATTGAAGTGTTCTTGCCAGGAGAATGTTTCTATGCTTCGAGAGACAGAAGGGGAGGAGATTTTTGAAATCTCTCTGATGCTAGAAAGTTCCCCTGAGGACACCTATCCAGGTGCCCTCCCCTCCAGAAACACCAATCACACAAACTCTCCTATCTGCCCGTCAGCACAAAGTTCCCATGCTCCCTCTCTCCTTGACACTCAGTCTCTCATCTCTTCTTCTCTGAGTTCTCTTGGAAGTCAGAGAAACGATATGACATCATGGGGAACCGGAGGCTGTCTGCCCATCCTCACAGTGTGGGTTGTACTAGAAGAGCTGTCTTGAAGTTCTGGCTCCAGCTTGGGGTCCATCATCTTGATGCACAGACCTGTGAGCTACTTCACTTCCCACCGGCTTCCCTTGGCTGGACGCTGACATAGCCAACCTGAATGCTCCTCCCCCCATTTGGAAAAAAGAGGCTGCTTGGAATGTACCTAGTATAACTGAGTAAACAGCAACAAACCATTAGGCTGTGTCTCTTGTCACTCAGTGACTCAGAATTCCCACCTAAAAAAAAAAAGAAAGAATAGAAAATGAGGCTTGAGCCAGTGTCTCTGGGACTGGCCAAAATGTCTGGATATTTGGAAATACTCAAATGCTGGGTACCAAATACATCCATCCTATCCAAAATCACTGACTCACACCTTGGCAGCTGAGAGATGCCAAATAGCATTTAGTCAGAGATTTCATGGGATTAAAAAGAGGCAGTGAAAGGAATTTTGCTATAAACAAAGTAAGTCCAATTGTTTGTTATGATTTTTAAACCCCCAGGGCCAGCTAAGTTCTCAGCATGCCTCAGTTGGTTAGCTTCCCACGCCACCTGCCTGCCACTCTTCCTCAGTTTCAGCGGAACATATGGGCTGGGAAAGAAAAGTCAAGAGACCCTGGCCCAGGGCTGGAGAGATGACTCCGTGGCAAGCGTGCCAGCTCTGTAAGCATGACGGCCTGAGTCTGAATCACCAGCTCATGGGGACAGCCAAGCATGGATGCCTCTGCTGAGGCCAGCAGACCTCCAAAGCTAGCAGGCTGAAATGACGAGCTCTTTAGCTAGAGATCCTTTCTTAAGGCAACAAGGTACAGAGGGATAGCTACCCAGCATCCTGCTGCGGCTTCTGCAGGCTTGTGTATGGCCATGCATCTCTGCATAAATACCACACACACACACACACACACACACACACACACACACACACACACACAGTGGGAGGCATTACTGTATCATCTATAGAGGGAAAAGGACAATAGCTTATCCCCATTACCCTATGACATTAAACTGTGGTTACTTTTAAGTTCTTAGCTCAGAGCAGACCTGATCGTGGAACAGTCCATTGTGGAGGCAGACACCATGTGGACCTGATGAGGCTGAATCACTCACCACAAACCTGTGTTTCCTTCCGCCTCCACAGCCTCAGGGTTCACAGAATCCCCCTCAGGCCTAATGAGACTTCTAGTCCCTTCCACAGTGACAGCAAGCCAACATCTCAGTACCACTGTTTCCAACACTCCTTTCAGTCCCCAGAAAACTTCCGAGTGCTTTAAACTAACAGCCACTGAACTAGAGCAGTAGTTAAGATGCGCGGGATTGTGTAACATTCGCTACTATTTGGGAGGGTCTATGAAGACAGCCAGCGTGGTCCACGAAGAAGGCGGGGCTTAGAGTTAAGGCTATAGTTGGATGGTAGCAAGCTCATCTCACATGTGTGAGGCTCCTGGGCTCCATTCTTGTCTGCTTGTCTGCTTGTGACAGCTTCTCACTGTGTAGCCCTGGCTGCTCTGGAACTGACTATGTAGACCAGGTTGGCAGCAAAGTCACAGAGACATGCCAGCCTACTGGGACTAACGGTGAGCCATGCACCACCACACCCAGCCCTGGATTCCATTGTTAAAATTTTTTTAAAAAATCTTGGTTTTGTTTTTTAAGGTCTTTATTTGGTTTGCGTTGTGCTTCGCTTGCTGTCTGGCTGGGAATTCTTGTATTATTACAACATTCTATAGGCCCCATATGTATCACTTGCCTGCTTCCCTGGGCCATTAACAAAATTTTGTATTATTAACTCATTTAATTTTAATAAAACTCCAATTACATCTCAAGGCATCCAGTCTAAAATCCACTCTTAGACTTGAGACTCCCAGAGAAATCCTTAACCCCAGCCAGCAGTGAGGCAGGAGCTTTGGGTGGGGTGCGACACACTGGGCTACTGTGGGCGCAGGGTAATACAAAGGTGGGGGCCCAAGCAGAAAAGGCTGGTCTTTTCTCTTGGCAGCATAACCTGGAATTTATGCTGAGAAGGCAAAAATGGAGTTGGCAGGGCTGTCAAGCTCCCAGAGGCCCACTGAGTTGTTAGACCAGGATGTAAGTGGGCCAGTCTGGTTGCCAAGGTCTGGGAGCCCCCAAGTTCTTATTAATGGGCCCCACAGCTAAGCGGTGATCTGCAGACATTGGACAGGGGCCACAAGAGGCAAAGTGAGCAATCCTGTTTCCAAGGAATTGGCCTCCTTTGGAAGAGTGTAGGTAGGGCTGTGGGCTAGGCCGTGGCTGATTAGCAGCGAGCTGATTAAGGGAAGCTAGAGTGGCTAAGGAACAGCTGAGCCTAAAGAGCTCCAACCCGGATAGCAGAAGAGACTCTATTCCATTTTAGCGTACAGGGGCGAGCAGCTGAAGACATGGCTGTGCCGGAGTGAGTTCCCTTATTCTAGAGCCTAATGTTTTCCCACCCAAGGGCCCCTCTCCTGCTCTACTTGGTCCCTTATTCCGGGAGCTACTAATTCTTTCGTAGGGTTCCCAGTGCATCGGGTACTGTGCTTGTATCGTTAGCATGGCAACCCTGTGGGGTGGGCGGGGGCATGGTCATTTTTACAAATAGACTAGGTGAGACGAAGCCACAAGTTCCCACAGAAAGGTAACCGCAGACCTGATGGGTCAACCCTGCTTTTCTTCTCACTCACTGCAGCCTGGAAGAGCAGGATGGCTGGAGGGAAGAGAGAAAGCGTCTGATGTGGGAGAGGATGCGAGATGAAGCCAGAGGGCTCCAGGTGCAAAGTGGGGACTGTCCAATGGCAAGTGCCTGTTGGGACCACAGGATGTCATATTTTCTTCTGAGTAGACAGAAGTCATGGCAAGGGGGTTCGAGAGAAAAACATCCATGTCTCAGTGAAGGGGAGGATGGGGAGCTGGAAGAAAACGGCCAAGAGAAGGTGACTTACCGCATGTCACTAGTGACACGTGAGTCACAGGTTCTAGAGATGGATACATGCTAAGTTGGTTTTGGGTACTCAAGAGGCAGGCTGGAGTTCAGACATGACCTATCTTCGTTTGCTCTATGTTGTTATTTAAAAAAAACACTGTTCAAAAGCCACTTGGGGAGGCAAGGATTTATTTCAGCCTGCAGCTTATCACCCGTCATGAAGAGTGGTGAGGGCGGGAACTCACAGCAGAAACCTAGAGGCGGGAATTGGAGCAGAAGCCACGGAGGAATGCTGTTTACTGACTCGTTCAGCTTGCTTTCTTAGACAACCCAGGACTACTGCCTACAGGGGTCTGGCCCTCCCAAATCAACCACTAATTAAGAAAAAGCCCCTAACAGATTTCCCTCCAGACCAACATGGCAGAGGAATCATCCCAGTCAACATTCTTTCTTCTAAGGTGATTCTGGAGTGTGCCAGGATGACAATAGCTAACTAATTCTGTCATTGTCACACTAACTCCAGTGGTCTGTGGTCACAGGTAATAGGAGAAAGATTTCCAATAACTGTATCTGAAGACAAAGTTGTGAAGATTCCCATTGCATAAAACTCACGACAGAAGGTGTGTGTGTGTGTGTGTGTGTGTGAGAGAGAGAGAGAGAGAGAGACAGAGACAGAGACAGAGAGAGACAGACAGACAGACAGAGAGAGAGACAGACAGACACAGACAACACAGAGATACACAGGGAGATAGACAAAGAGACAGAGAGGAAGACAGAGAGACACAGGGAGACAGAGACACACACAGAGAGACACAGAGACAGAGATATAGAAATACAGAGAGACACAGAGAAACAGAGACACAGAGAGAAAGAGACAGAGACACACACAGAGACACAGAGAAATACACACAGAGACACACAGAGAATCACCTCTTTTCTCCAGAATGAAAAGTCAATAACAATTTCTGGAGTATGGAAAAAGCCATATACATCCCAAGACCTCAGTCCTCTTTGAGGACCAGGGTCCACAGTGAGCTGATGGCCCATAACAGCTACTGCTGGTGAGGAGAAATGGCTCAGGAACTCTAGACAAGAGCTGGTGAGGAGGCTGCACACTGCGGCCACATTTATACGAGGAAAGCCAAGTAGAAGATTGAGCAATTACCCCCAATAACTACAGGCTGGGGTGCCTGCCAACTTGGGCAACTTGGATACAAACATGTGTGCTGGCTGCTTCCCTCAACAGAAATTACTAGATAATCACCCAACTGTCTGTTTTGCTTAGATAAAGAGAACAAGAAACAGGCCTCTACCCGAGGCAGGAACTCCCATGGGCCACAGTGACGTGGGGCTGAGGAGGCTGGTCCTAGGAGTCTACCCACCTGCGTGGACATGTTAGCCGCACGAGGTAGCGGGTAGGTTCTGGGGACCCTGAGGCTAACCATCCTTTTCCCACATTCTCCAAGTTAAACGTGAGACAGACCTTAGGTGGGAAGACAAGTGTGTGTCCCAGGCATAGTCTTTGAGGAGACGCCGGGAATGCAGGAGCAGCGGTTGAGCTATACGGGGTGTGTGTGTGTGTGTGTGTGTGTGTGTGTGTGTGCGTGTGTGTGTGTGTGTGTGAGTGAACTGGCACATGAGCGAGGTGAGCAAATCTGAACAGCCAGTAGGCTCATTGGGGAAAAGAAAACTGAGGAAGGGAGAGGGACATCTTGGGGGAAAGAGGGACCATTTTTCCTCCTCTAGTGGCAGGAATTAGTTTACCGAGAAGTCAGAACATCCGATATCTCTGAAGCATAGGGCACATTTTGCAGCACTCTATAAACACCTTCCTATCGCAGCATAACAGCTATTGGAAGTGGGACTATCATTGTGCCGTTTGTATGTACGCGAAGCAGAGGCAGGCCTGGGTGTGCAGCCCAGTGAGTAAGGATTTGCCTAGCATGAGGCCCCAGCATTCCCAGCTCCACAAAGGGGCAGAAAGGAGGGGGGGAAGGGAGATGAAGGGAGAAGGGTGAGGGAAGGTGCACACATGCACACACAGACACACACAAGAGAGAAAGACGATTCTAAGGCAATCTTTTGCTAACTTATCCCCAGTGACAATGCCAGTCACTGTCATCAGCATCCAAGCATCTGCCATACTTCCCCAGGTCTGCGTCAGTTTCTCCCAGGGCCTCATCCCTGGCTGTTACCATGTAGATATCCTCAATGGACGGCAAGACCTGGTGCTTCACTAAGGCCAGAGTTGGACTCCAGAGCAAAGCCCCAGCAGAACAGACTCCATGACAGGGCTTTGGCACTGCCCTTATGCACCCTGTTCCTGGCCCCCTGCCTCTTCCTTCACCAGTCTCCACTCTCCCCAGCCTTTACTCTGCTTGAGCTCAGCACCTGCCTGAGAGCCCTAAGTTCCCCGCACACTCTGGCTGCTGCAACACAGCCTTCTCTCTCCTAGCCTCACAGGAGCAGAGACCCTTCGCAGGGTGGTGGATTCAGGTCTGAGATCTCCTGATCTCTTCCCAAATTGATTTCTCACCCACAGCTAGTGCTGAGATCTCCCCAGGAAGCTGCACAGCTGGCTGTGCCCTCTGAGACCCACGCCCATCCTGAGATATGTGCCTATCATCGCCATAAATGAACAGAACTGTTTCCTGAAAGACAAATGATGAGCTGGGGGGGGGGGGCTGCCCGCACTCCACACGCAGGCTCTCCTGGGGAAACCTCAGCCAAAGACAAAATGTGTGGTTCAGAACCACGGTGGCAAAGGATCAGAGCCTTGCCAGTGTGTCTGAAAGAAATGAGCTAAGCACGGGTCGTGGTTCTCGGGAGACTTCACCCTCGTTCCTGGAAGTAAATATTTTGAAATCAAATTTGTAATAATGGTTTCCATTTTTTAAATATGGTAGCACAATTTCTTTGAGTTAAATTTTTTTTCTTTGAAAACATTCAAAAGACGCCAGTAAACAAAATTACAGGCTTTCCAACCCAAGTCCCAGTGGGTGCTGGCATCTTGATGGAAAGCTCTAGGTGGGGAAGGGAATGGGTGCTTCCCATTCAAACTGAGGCTGCAACAGGAGAAGGCCAAGGGCGAGGAGCTCGCTGGTAGCTTGTTGTCCACTTGTGAGCTTGCTGAAAGGAAGGGCAGAGGGAGCCAGGCTTCCACAGGACCCAGTGGCTTTCTGATGCTCCAGCAGCTTGGCTTCATTTGCCTCATCTGTCAGCACCAGCCCACCCCAAACTATGGGATTCTGTTTTTAAACAGCTTTTTTTTTTTAAGCTCATTTCTCACCTTACTCTCATAAAATCTTTCTGCTAATTTGAAAATGAGCATCAAGGGAGGCTGGATCCTCAGTGGTCCAGCTGGCTCACATCCCTGTGGAAGGTATAGGAAAAGCCTGAACTGCCACAGGATGCCAGAAACCAGCTGAAGGAAGGAGGAAGAGCAGCGTGAGCATCTGAACTCTTCGGGAAGATGATGCCAGCCCAGGAGGCTCAAGCACCGTGCAGTATTTGGATGGCTTTCTCAGCATCCTCCACAGAGTGTCCACCAGGTCTGAGGGAAGGCCCCTGCCCTTCCCTTCCCTGTTTCCTGACGGCCTTTCTTCTTCCCTACTTCTCCCACCCCTTACATGACCATATATACACACAGTCTGTCTCTCGACTCTGCCCAGTTCCCCTAACTCCCATATTCAATTCCACGATTAATGCATGGTGGTCATTGCAGAAGGCTATGGTCTCTCTCTCTCTCTCTCTCTCTCTCTCTCTCTCTCTCACGCACACACACACACACACACACACACACACACACAGAGAGAGAGAGAGAGAGAGAGAGAGAGAGAGAGGAGAGAGAGGATTTTTTTTTGCTGAGGTTTTTATGACCTCCTAGCTGGAGTCTGCCTGCCTGGGATTTTTTTTTTTTTAATGAAGCTCATACTACTAAAAATGTATGAATACATCCTCCAAAGAGCACTGTACACCTATGAAAATAACCCGCATAATTCTTGCATATAAAACCAAAACATTAATAATTATGTTAATCAGAACTCCCTAAATTTCCATTCCTTCATTAATTAAGCAGGGGAATATTCAGGAAGATGCCAAGGCCCAGTGCTGAGGTGCGACCATAATCACCAGCCAAGCACACAGAATCCGAGGGTGTAGAGGGCAGTGTGTAAATGGAAATCTGATTTCAAGTGAATGACGGCCCTGTGAAACAAGTCTTTTGTTGTGTTCATTCTAACCATGCATGCAAAATATTGCTGGGGGGGGGGGAGTGAAAGATTCACTCGGGTATAGAATTTATTTAGTAGGTATTGGGAAGGGTTAAGGGTAAGGGGATTGTGGAGGGAAGAGATAAAGAGAGAAGAGGGTGAAAAGAGAGGTAAGGGGGCAGGAAGGAGAGAGAGAGGATAGAGAGAAGGTAGAGATCAGCTTGCCTCAGAGAGAAGGGGGTGGGTGAAACTTGATTCTTAAAGGGACAGGGTACACAGGTGGCAGGGAAGGTCAGCAGAATGATAAGGAGGGGTGTGTCATAGATGTGATCACCTGTATTTAGTGTTAGCACTTTTATAAGAAACTAATTCTCAGAAATGAAAATGAATAGTTCACACCAAATATAGCTCTGAAAATCTTCCAATTGTCCATAAAATTAGAATAGTTACAAAATTCATTTGACTGGCAGGCACAGCAGGAAGAGATCTGGGAAAGTCTCAGACTCTGATGAATGCAGCACACAGTTCCTGGGGGTATTTTAAGTCTTAAAACTTGGCTCACACAGCCACACTTCTAAAAGGAACAGTTTGAAGGACTGATGTCCCTCAGAGGTTCCTGTCGGTGGTGCCACTTGGGAGGGTGGGGTGAATAAGGAGGTGAGACCTTTGAAGGGGAAGTACAGCATGGAAGAGGAGGTGAGGGGGATGGCTTGGCCCCACTTCCTGCTTCCTCTACTTCCTGCATTGGGGAAAACATGCTTACTTCCTGTTCCTGATGCCATGCCTTCCCTGCCTGATCCTCTATCCTCCCTCCCAGATGGACTTTCTCCCACTTAAGCTGCGAGTTCAAACGGACCCTTTTTCTTCCCTTTTTGTTGGTTGGGGTATTTCTATCACAGCCACAGAAAAGCAGTAGATACACTGGGGAAACACGGATGTTCCATTGTATCCATTGGGGAGTCATGGATGGTTACATTGTATCCATGGGGGGGAAAAAGCAAGCCGCGGATGGTTACATTGTGTCCATTGGGAAGCACAGATGGCTACATTGTATCCATGGCGGAAAAAAGAAGCTGCAGATGGTTACATTGTATCCATTTGGGACCCACTGATGGTTACATTGTGCCCATAGGGGGAAAGCCGGGGATGGTTACATTGTATCCATGGGGGGGGGGAAAAGACTCTTGGATGGTTACATTGTATCTATTAGGGGATATGGATGTTACATTGTATCCATAAGTATAAATTTCCCAGACCCTGGTCACGTAGATGGCCCTGGTTAAGCTCAGCGAAGCACAAACCAAAATGAACAATTATGAACTTAAAGGGTTGTGGGGAGGAAGGGGTTAGGCAGAGAGAGTGGGGAGGTGGGTGAGAGTGGTCAGCGTGTACGCGTGTGAAACTGTCTAAAAACAAATTTAATCAATGAAAAGATGGGTATAGAGATGTCTACCATAACTGCCGTTTAGATAGAGAGCAAACTGACTTATGGCTGAGTCAGAAGAGCACCTGCCTAGAATGCATGAGGCCCTTAATTTGATCCCTGGCACAGAAAAAGAAAATAAAATAGAGAGTAAGGGCATAGACTTAAAAGGTCTTATCTGGAGGAACAGAACTCGCTTCACACACTGCCTTGGGGCTGCTGCAGGGCACAGAGTGTTCAGTGTCTACACTTGTAACACAGCTGCGAGATTAATGATGGACTCTGTCCTGAGGAGCTGAGGGCTTAACCAAAGCATCCAAGGCACTCAGGCATGCGCCAAGCGCTCAGTGTTGGATGACACCCATCTCTAAACTTACTGTGCCACATGGCTTGGTGTACCAGGGACACTGGCGAAATACCTTAGACTGGGTGGTTTAGAAGCAGCAGGATGTTGTCCATAGCTTTAGAGGCTGGGATGTTCAAGACGAAGACACTAGAACATTTGGGGTCTGCTTGGGGGTCACTTTTCATAGATGGACCGGGCTACACATCCTCAAATTGTGCACAGGCAAAGGGGTAAACAGGATCCCTAAGGCTTTGTGGATAAGGTCACTTGTCTTGTTTGCAATGGCATCCACCCCACCACCTGTTTTCAGAGACAGGCTTTCTCTGTGTAGCTCTGGCCATCCCTAGAACTGACACTGAAGACCAACCCGTCTCAAATTTAGAGACACTGCCAACCCTGCCACCCTTGCCTCTCAAGTAGTGAGAAAAAAGTTGTATACCACTATGCCCAGTTCCAGCAGTTTTTAATCGGTTTTTATATATATATATATATATATATATATATATGGCGTGACAGGGGACAGTCTCATTAATTACAATGTAACATGAATTATAAGAATTATATACAACCTTCTTTTTTAATATTGTGATACTGTAGATGGTTGTTGTGTAGATGGTTGTGGTGTTTGAACTTGGGAGAGATAACAGTTATAACTCTTTATATCAATTAAAATCTTATAGATGAGTATTTTACTTAAAAGACATGTATACAAGTTTCATTAGTAATTTGTCTATAGAATTGCTAACAATTAGCAGGTACTCAATTTGCTACTACTATTCCAATTTATTAGGGCACATATTAATCTGGTTGTGTCATTTAGGAGGTCAGTGTAAATGCTTAGATTACGATATTGTCTTCATTAGCGCTGTCTTCTGTCTTAACCAGAGAAGCTTGTCTTGCAGTAGCTGGCAGTTAGAGCAGGCTCACGACCACCCAACTGTGACAAAAGTGATCGTTAAGCACTCATCCCCAACGAGACACACATGTCAATGCCTCCCCCAAGTTTAGGGAACACTGAGGATCAGGGGGCCCAGAGACTGTAAGAGATGGAGTGGGGAGGAAGAATGTTTTCTTCTGGGCATCAAGGGGCTGGTGCACCCATGAGGTCACTGTGGCTACACTCACCTGCACAAGATGAAGCCAACAGGATCAGTCAGCGTTCTGACAGGCAGCCCTAACTGGACTCAGAGAAACACAGCGATAAAATGGACAGGTTGGGGGGTACCTTGGGAGGAATGGAGGGGAGAACTGGATGTGGATGCGATCAAGACACACTGTGTACACATATGAAATTGCCAGAGTAGAAGATACTCTATAAGTAACTTCAGAAGACATTCTGTAAAAGGGGAAAGTCAGGTTATCCAACAGGACTGTGAGAACACAGTGTGTATTTCCACGTTTTCTATTGCTGTGTGTCGGTGAGGGCAGGGTGTCTTCTAGTGCTCTACACCCTAGTTATTTTTAGACAGTGTCTCTCACTGAACCTGATACTTGCTGTTGAGTGAGGACTGATGGATAGCAAGCTCCTAGGACCCACCTGTTTTTGCCACCACCCTTAACCCCCAGTGCAGGAGTTACAGTCACGTATGGCTAGGCCCAAATTTTATATGGGAGATTTGAACTCAAATCATCTTGCTTCCACAGCAAGCACCCATACCCATAGAACCACCATTTCTAAAGCCTCTTATTTTTCTTTTGGGTTCTGGAATAGCTACTTAGCCACAGGTGACTTTGAAATTCTGCTTTCCCAGCCTCTGGAGTGACAGGGTAACTATACCTGATTTTTGAAGGTTGAACACCGAATCCAGGACTTCAAGCAGAGTGGGCAAATGTTCTGCCAACTGAACCACCCTGGGCCTACACTTCCTTTAGACAGAGATAACCTTAGTTGTTTAATTTCAGTTCCTTCAGCTCCCGCAGGGAGCACACTGCGAACTTTCTCTACGCTAACAAACATTCAGTATTGCATGCCAGCCTAAAAGACTTCAACAAAAGTGTTTCTTTCCCAACTGCTCAGACCCTCCATGCCATAACAAATGTCTCGAGATCCCACCTAATCTCATAATTCTACCTCAGTAATTATATATACCGTGTGCCAGGAAAGGCTGCCGCTATCGGCTTTCAAATGCCTGTAACAGGTTTTGAAAGTATGAACCATGATTCTACCTCTTACAGTGTTTATTATGGGATACTCAGCTATGTGTGCTTATAATTTATAATCATATGGGATTTAACAATGGCATTTGTGAAATGTAAGATTACTATTGTTAATGGCACCTTGTCCTACTAACAAGCATGGCTTCAGGAGTGCTGAGTCGGTTTCCCTGTCTGAGTAGGAAGCTTGATTTGCATGGCCAAAGTTCTACCCTCCCAGTTTCATGGTTTTAAGGGCATTAAAATGCATTAACTGCCTCTGTGTTGTATGTCTCTACCAGCAGGGTCTGAGATCTTTCTAGAACCCTTGTTCGCTCTACCTACTGGTAAAATGAATATCTCACCTCTTCTCTGGTCTCTTCATGCCTGAGAAAGCTGTCATCTTGCCCCTCCCTCCCTCCCCCACCAAAGCTACTTCTCTACCTCCAGCTCTAACCCAGCAAGTCCTGTGCTCGCAGCTCGCGCTGGGTGAGGGAGCCTGAGCACTTCTGATTATCTTCCCAGGAACGCACAGACACAGGCTCCCGTCTCCTCCTCCTGGAAATCTGAACCCATCTCTTATCGTAAATAATCCCTGGTGCAGGGAATACAAACCTCATCCGTTCACAGGGCTTTGAATGTCTGCTGAAGAACTGTGGCTCCAACTCTAAGATCCATCTTTGGGAGTCTTACAAGCTCTCACAGATTCAGAGGGAAAGGGCAGTGGAGAGAAAAGCCTTGCCTTTGGGCCCCTCCCCGGCTAATGGCTGAGAATGTCAATCACACGCAGCTGGGGAAGGCTCTCAACCTGCCCAGTGCTGAGCCTGGCGGATCCACAGGAGCTTGCTGGGACATCTGGGAAAGGTAAAGCTGACATCACAGTTCCTTGCCCACCTCAGGCAGTGAGACCCAAGGAGACCCGCGTCAATCTCCCATCATCAGATAGAGTTCTGGCTGCGTTATCTGGACTTTTGTCAGAGGGATTCCAACTAGAGAAGCAGGTTGGAAAAGAAAATTGTCCCTCTTCTCGGGCTCGCAGCTTCTTGCACAAGGCAGATCATCTAGCTCCCTGTGCCCACGTGATGCATTCTGGTTGCATTTACGATGACTAAGATGGAATCACAAATACCTCACTATTACTTCCAGTGTCCAGCCAGATGTGCGGCCGTCCACTCCACTAAGCAAGCACTTAAGCTGAGAGTCTCATTATCTTTCTGTCCCTACGTGGTCCATGAAAGACCTGAAGAGAGTGTGGGGAGCTGGCGCTGTTCACCTTTGTAATTGAGAGAGAAGCATCTATTACCTAGGCTTAGGATAAAGTCCTGGGGGTTAGAACTAAGAACCCCTACAATGCAGTCACCTGGAAAACAAACAAACAAAACAAAAACAACCCAGAGCCCTGGTTCTAGAAATTTTACTCAATACTCCCGGCTTCTTTAAATAAAACTCTGAAGAAATATATGTTATGGCTAGATTTCATGTCTAGAGTAAGACACCCCAACGGTCAGTCTGAAAAGCATTCTGCCTTTAAGGCCACATGAATTTGACTAGTTAGTTTAAAAGCAATTAAAGGCCATTAAAGGCCAAGTGAGATGTTTTCACATACGGGTTGTCTGTTGTTGTTAAGTACAGTCATCTACAGATGGCTTTCCCAATAAAACAAACTCATGACCCTGCTCGAAACAAAACAGCTTTGTAAAAAAACAGATTAATAGCAACGTACTGGTGACAGCACACACAGAAGACAAGCTGGCCGCAGCCTTCACAAGGGTGGAAAGTGTTTAATGAACTTAGGATGGTGGCTTCGTAAAGTGTTATTTACAGCTAGGGCTCCCCAAGAGCAGACACCGCCGTGGGTGTGCTAGGCATGCTAGGACCGACGCGCCTTCAGCTCATCCCGAAAACACCGGCAAAATAAACTTCAGTTGCAAATTCACAGATACAATGCTTCAAGGTATAAAGTTGTATATAACAAAAAATACAGATAATATTTATGACAATAACTTACAGATACAAACTCATGAGAAACTACAGTTCCACAAAGGGCTGTAAACATTTTGCACATTGTCAGTCCAGTCTTTTAGGCAAAGTGCTCTTTTGATAATAAATTAACAGATACACGCTAGAGCCAACTATTTCCAGACAACACACAAAAAAAATGTTTTGACTTGTTTTCTTCTTGTAAACATAAGTTTTACAAAAAAAACAAAATGAAGAATTAATAAAAGTGTCTTGCAGGCCAACTACAGATACATACCTGGGCAGCGAAAGGATGTTTGAAATGTTTTGAATGTTAAATAAAAAAAATTAACATTAATATCTTTTCAATGGTATTTTATACATAATAAATGACAAGTTTATATCCTCAATCATTTCTATCCCTGAAAAAAGGAATTAGGTATGACTTATTGGCAGCTGGGTCATTGTATGGGGTAACAAGGGCTGGAGTCCAGGAGTTGCTGGTGAGCTACAAAATAGAAAAGAGACGTGGGCATCAGTTCTTTAGGGTGACCAATCGTGATTTAAACAAAGGCAAGGTGTCTTCCTCACTATCTCAGATGTGGGCATTAGTTCTATGTGGTATCTGGCATCAGATATAAGCAGCAGCCCACTGACTCGCCTTTGGGCATGGAGGCGTGCTCCGACTCTCTCCCGTTGACCGTACCTCACCCTGCACTGAGAAAGCTATGGTGTGCAGCTCCTACAGAGAGAGAGCTCCCGGTGCAGATGTTGCTTGTCTTTGTGTGCAGGTGTTCACGGAGGGGCATACCCAGGCTCTCCTTAGGAGCAGTCAGTTGTATTCTCCCTGAACTGCAACTCAAGGTTTTCCTTCCTTGGCCTTAGTCTCTGGGTACTAGGGTTACATGTAAGAACCCCCATGTTCAGCTAGCATCTGAACATGTTTGTCTCAGCAAGTACTGCAGTCTCTCACAGAACACACACGGCTCCAACAGCAGCGTAACTAAATGGCACAGTGGTATTATGGGCTGTTTTTTTTTTTTTTTTTTCCCTTAAAAACTTAAGATTCTGCTTTCAGCAAAGACTTCAAGCCAAGCCCCGCCTCTGAGAGCACTGGGAGAAGCGGTCAGTGACTGGGTCACGTGCTAGGAGGACATTTAAAAGACACCCACGTAGTAGGAAGTTTTGAAGTTCAGACCCAGAGAGGAAAGAAAGAAAATGGGCTTCTTGGTAGCAAAGATACTGCCGGGCTGAGATGCTGAGCAGCTTGTTTAGAAGTTAGACTTTGGCAGGGCAGTGGGGAAACAAACACAGGCCCTCTCTTGGGATTCCAGAGACGGAACTGGACTAACCTCCGAAGAACTAATGGGACTTGAGGTGATTTCCTGTCGCCCAGATTCGTACCACAGGAAACCACCGTTGTCTCTGATGAAAAGGTATCATCCAGAACCCCAAATTATTTATTTCTTACCCAAAATCTGAAATGAAGTGGATTTAAGGTTTTTTTTGTTTTTTGTTTTTGGCCTTTTTGTTTGTTTTGGGGGTTTTCGGAGGGGGGAGGGGCTGGCAGATAGTAAGAGCTGGCTCAGCTAAAGAGAGAGGGGAAACATCAGAGAAGATGCAGAAAGGGTGCAGATGCTGGAGCCATCAAACATGAGCGTTAGTGTGAGCATGGGCAACGCAACTGCTCAAGTCAGGAAAGAAGTGCCAAGCAGGCAGAGAGCAACAGAGATGAGGGTCCTCCACTGAGAGTCAGCAACCAAGTAAAAAGCCAATGGGTGGGGTTTATGCGTTTATATATATGCAAAGAATCTGTGACCTAAAAGATGACTTGGAAGGAAATGCACTAAAAATGGGAAGGCCAGAAAGTTACAATGTAAGAAATCATCACTGGCTCAAAAATCAATTTTGTGACAGGGTCTCACTATGTAACGCTGGCTGGCCCAGAACACTATGTAGACCAGGCTCACCTCAGACACAAGAGAGTCACCTGCCTCTACCTCTTCCTTAAAGGTGGGATTAAGATCTTTGCCACCACAATCAACTAAATAATTTTTAAAAGACACCGAGAGGTCCACTTAGCAAAGCCTCTAAGCAGAAGATACCTTCAGCACTTGCACTTATCGAAAGGCTTTATGTGTAGATTATAATCAGAAAGATCAGATTTGAAGAGACACCATCAGGCTTTATGTGTAGATTATAATCAGAAAGATCAGATTTGAAGAGACACCATCAGGCCAGTAGCCAGATACAGACACAGGGTCTTCGCGGGGTAAACAGATGTCCAAGGGTGAGGGCATCTTGTGAGCCATGAGAAGATGCTGATAAACATAATGAGATGGGACTACACTGTCGCCAGACTGGCCAGGATGAAGCGGGGGCAGCGGGCTCGGTGCTGGCGGCCACAGAAGCTCACAAGCTGCAAGCCGACCGGTCTGACTGCAGAGCGTCACACACACAACCCACGTATATATCAGCTAGAAGTCTGAACCCACAGCAGCCTGTTCCTAAAATACCCAGACTGCAACACGAAAGGCTATCGGCCATAAAACAGACATGAGTGGAATTCTGTACAGTAAGTCAGCAACACGGGTGACTCTCACACTCCACAGAAGAGAGAGATTCAAGATCGCACTGCCTGGTTCAGTTCCCATGAAGCCACAAGACAACCTGAGTTCAATCCCTAGGACCCTCGGGGATAAAAGGGTGTAACTGACTCCTGAAAGTTGCCCTCTGACCTCCACATGTATGCCATGGCAGCACACGTGCACCATACACACACATATGTATACATACATATAAATACACATATGTATATTATATATTATATATACATATATAAAGAAGTTTTAAAAAGGAAAATTAAGATACGACTTCTGAGCTCACGATCAACTCTGCAGAAGCAAACAAACCTCTGCTGCACCTCCATCAGGTGCCATTTACAGAGGACGCTCAGAGGCGAGCCAAGCCCAGCACGTAAGTGCGCTTTCTACATGTATGACTTACTTCAATAAAAATGTAGAAGAAAAAATACTCCAGTGCAGAGATATGAGTCAATATCCTTCTCTGACCATAGAAAATTAAAGTATTTAAATAGGTGTCCAAAACAAAACAAAGGGGGCTGGAGAGACGGATCCACAGCTAAAAGCACTGGCTGCTCTCCCAGAGGACAGAAGTTCAATTCCCAGCACCCACATGGGAGTTCACAACCCCTCTGAGGTTACTTTACACATGGAGTACACAGACATACATGCAGACAACACCCATACATATAAAATAAAAACAAAGGAAATTTAGAGAAAAAGAAGAAAAGAAACAAAAACTGCTGCCAGAAAATAATCCAAGTAACAAGTACCAAGTCCTCATTGATCTCTGCCCCTCAACCACAGAGCACCACGCTAACAGGCGGATGGCTTTGCTGTCTGCTGTACCCTATAATGTTTCTCAGCCATTGCGGAGGTAATCTCTCAAAGCCATGACCAAGATCAGCGATCCCATCCTAGACATTACCAGCTGAGGGGCGCTGCGCTACCTACCATCCATGTAAGTATGCAGCGCGGTCAGCATCGTCCCATCCTGGGGCACGTAGGCGGAATAAGCCATTTCTTCCAGCATGGGTGGAGACAGCCTGGATGGGGGCACCGCTGTGACTGGGGCGGAGGAGGAGTGATTTGGACTGACGTGTTTCTTGTGGCGGGCTCTGCAGTTCTGGAACCATACCTGACGGGGAGAAGGAGGAGGCCGTGAGGTCATGCACTGGCTTCTGATCCGTGGCCCAAGTCATCACCACACACCCCAGAAACAAACCTTCCCAAAGTCTGCAGATGGAGCTGGGAGGCTCTTCTGAGGCTCTGGTTTCTACCCACACACCACAGAAACCCAGTGCAGTGATGCATGCCTGTAATCCCAGCACTTGGGAGGAAATGGCAGATAGATCCTAAATTCAAGGTCATTTTTGGATACAAGCTACAGGCAAGTCTGAGCTATACAAGATCCTGCCTCAAAAAAAAATTTTTTTTTTTGGTTTTTCGAGACAGGGTTTCACTATGGTTTTGGAGCCTGTCCTGGAACTAGCTCTGTAGACCAGGCTGGTCTCGAACTCACAGAGATCCACCTGCCTCTGCCTCCCGAGTGCTGGGATTAAAGGCGTACGCCACCATCGCACAGCATCTCAAAAAATTTTAAAATGTCAGGGGCTGGAGAGATGGCTCAGCAGTTAAGAGCACTGGCTGCTCTTCCAGAGGACCAGGGTTTGATTTCAGCACCCACATGGCAGCTCACAACTGTCTGTGACTCCAGTTCCACAGGATCCAACATCCTCACAGAGACATATATGAAGGTAAAAACACCAATGCATATAAAATGAATAAGTTAAAAAAAGTTTAAAGAAATTTAAAATGTCCACTGACTGAAGAAACATTTTAGTTCAAGTATTATAACAATAGTCTTTTTTTCCTAAGCTAATAGTCTCTGGTGATTTACTTAACTGTCTAGTCTATGGGTTGTTTTTTTTTTTTTAGCACCTTTTAAAAACAGGTGAAGCCTTGAGAATTCTGGGAAAGTATCTCCAGTTTTACTATTCACATTTGGAAAAAAACAGAAAACAGGAAAGTTCTTTCAATCAGAACTTAAAAAGAAAGTACGGTTATATTCTTAGACACCTGCTGGATGCATTTCAAAGCTTGTTCACATTAGGAAAATCCCTACTGGGAGCTCACAACTTTCTCCAAGATTCTTGATTGAGCCCCTCCTAGTCACATTTATCCTGCTGCGTCCACTCTTTCAGTGAATACCTAGACTGTTCCCTGAGAAGCATGCTAAGGTCAAGTCTATAATAAGAACAAACTAGTCGTATTTAAAGCAGAATGAGCTACAAACACATCCATCTTGTAAGACCGCACAAAAAGCAACGTGCCGGTTATTCTGCTGTCTGTTCTGTAGCAGAGGTGAAGTGTTCCAGATGAATGAGGCTTAAATCCAGATCTGGGGCCCAAGGCCTGACTGCAAGAACACACCCGGGAGCTAATCTGTGTGTGTGGACTCTGCCATGAAAGGCAACTTCAACATACAGTGTCACAGGCTGAGGTATAGCTCAATTGTGGAATGCCTCTGCCTAACATGCATGCGCGCGCGCACACACACTTGGTCACCACATTCCAAACAAATTGTGTCACTGGAAAAATGAGAAAAGAAAGTGCTAAAAAAAAATAATAATTCAAGGAGGTTAGAATAAGCATTTTGGCATCTAGCAGGGTCCAGGCCAGGGAAGGGTCAGCAATATTATCTATGTCCAGGGCCACCAAGTGGAGCTTCATGGCATGAGAGGAGAGAGAGAAGGTGCAAAGATCTTACAAAGGGATAAAAGCTGGCCAGGTTTCAAAGACATACCCTGCCCCTTAGGGCTCAAACCCCCAGGGCTGTGCAGCCATCAACTCAAACCAAGGGAGCCAAACGTATCACTCATAGATGTACGGCCTGAGCAGGTGACTGGAGAAAGCGCAGGGAAAGTTCCTCGGTGGAGACTTGGGTATACACCAAGGAAAAACAGGGCGAGGTCACAGCGTCCTCTCTTGTTCTCTCTGTTCTCTGGAGACCACACCCAAAGTCTCCAGTGCCAGGTCCATCCACAGGCTCTTGAACGGCACATGCCGCCACTCCGAGGAGAGGACACTACATTCCCCACTGCTGAGGGGGCCGTATGCCACCTGTGACACCAGGAGTCACACCTGCCATCACGTCAAGAACATCCAACGTTCAAGCCACACATACTAAAAGTTCCAATCTGACAAGCTAATGCTGGACGGCAATCTGACTTGCACATGGTGACCTAAATAAAGCCTGGAAACAGCCTGGCCGACGCCTCTCTTGGGTCGCTATCCTTCAATAATAAGAACCGCGCTGGGAAGACCATGCTGTCTCCTTCGCTAGATTCATAGCGGTTACAAATCTGAACTTCTTGTCTCCACTGCACAATGAAGTCTGAAATTAGGAGGCACCCTGCAGGCCATGGAGTCCAAACTAGCCACAAGGAAACGTCACACACAGCCTGTCACGAAGAAGGTTCGTGATGAAGTCAACCACTCCTTTCCATCCACCCTTCCCAGGATAGCTATGCACAGATATCTGAGGAAGCCCCTCCCCTTGTCACGTCTGTCTCATACTTATCGCCTTTAATACTATGAGACTTCTAGATCTTTTAAGCACTCCTTTTGAACTGACCTCTTGTCAGTGCTTTTGTAAAAAAAAAAAAATAAAGTTAGTATTCTGAGCATGTGACCAGTGCAGAAGATATGTGACCTGACTCCTTAGGGAGCCTCAACACATCATACACCACAGTCACCAGGAGCCGCTGGAAGCCCTGTCTTCAGAGAGAAGCTGCCTCTTCCTAGGGTGTCCCAAATGCAGGGTTTACTTGTTTATCACAAACACTTCCTGCTTCCCAAAGAATAAGCACCTAAGGATCAACTCCATGCAACAGCACATGTGTACCAAAAAGGAAACCGTGACCCCAGGTCAAATATATTTTCTGCAGGTTATGATTAGTGCCATTCATTTAAAAAAAAAAAAAAACAACTCAACAATTCCTTTAAATGGTGTTCCATGTCCCTAGCCTCCCTATACCACGTCTCTGCTCAGGCAGTCACCTCTTTGATGAGGTAACTTCTTCAGACCCTCTGCTGCTTCTCCAGTCACGGTGCTGCCAGGCTCCCTCCATCCAGACAACCTCTGCCACCCTGTCCTCCCCATCAAGAACCTCCTCTGTTCCTTATACTCGCTCAGAGATTGTAAAGGATCAATCCAATTTCATGGGACCTGTTCACACAGTGGGTCAATACCAACGCTGCATAGCTAGCACAGGTAAAGGTGACTGCACTCCCCTCCCAACAGCCAAGGAGCTTTCTTCTGACTCCCCCGTTCCCAGGCACCCTTCCCAGGAGAACCTGAACTTCTAACTGAGCAATGATCTCCCTTCCGCTTCTCTGGTGCAGCCTCTCTGCGCTGCTTTCTTGACTTGCTAGCAGTCAGTAGCTGCCATCATTATGCAATTAGTAAAAATGTTTCTGGAATTTAGTTATAGGCCCACACTGCAGTCAAATCTCTTAAAAACTTAAGAGCAAACAAACAAAAACAAAAACCTCCCTCTAGTTTCCTGGTCACCGGACCCTCCCTTCTCCCCATGTTTTATCAGTTTCTCCCTTTTCTAAATCATCTATCGTGGCTTCCTTTCACAAAGGGGGCAACTCCAACAATTTCCCAGACTTTCCACACATGAATTCTATGGTATAGCATGTCTGGCTACAGCTCACTCTTCCCTAGCCTTACTCATGTCAACCCTTCTCCCTGAATCTTCAGTAAAGGCTAGTATCATCTTGTGGAGGGTTGGGCAGAAAGAGGGGGTGGGGGGAAATGGGGAGGGGAAGGAGCCGGGAAGGGAGGGCTCAGAACCAGGTCTGGCTTGGAGGCGAAGCCAAAGTCAGGTGGTCCTTTAACAATTTCCTCTGCAATGGAAACATTCTGTCAGCAGGAAGGTAAACAACTCGAAACAGCTTCAGGAAGTCCCTGAATTTGACCAGATTCACTAGGCCCCTCCCTGCCAGAATAGACAATAAAAGCTGAGCATAACAGAGAGACCAGATGCTGCCTGGAAAAAGCAGAAAGCATCCTGCTGAGCTGCTTGAAGAGGTTTAGACCAACCCCAGGCACCAGGAAAGGATGCTCTTTAACCAGCTGCGCCAGCCCTGGGCTGTGCAGTGTGCTCCAGGTTCCCAGTTCTGTGAGCTGTCACCCGTGCTGGGGTGGGCCTTGGTGATGCAGCTGTCTATAAGTCATTTCTGCCCCGGTAAGGAAACCCAATAAAGCTCACCGGTTCACCCCGCTGGACGTGGGTGTTTTCACACTTTGGTCTGTGGTGAGAAGACCTGTGTGCTGTGTCTTCCCAGGAAAGCCTTTGTCACACACGCTTTTACAAAACAGGCTCAGTGGGGAAGACCTGAAGAGGGATCTGGCATTCTGAGGTTTTTCACAAAAGAGCAGCATCCACACCGGTGGAGAGTCAGATGCAGAATTTCTTGTCTCTCTTGATGTACGTAAATGATCTCACCTGTATGACACGCCTGCTTAAGCCCGTCCTTTCTGCCAGCTTCTGGAGGGTCTGTGCATCTGGGTTGTTGTCCTGAGCAAACTGTGCTTGCATAACCTGTGGTTGTTTTTAAAATCAAACGTTGGGAGAAAACCGTTATCAGCCTGATCTTTGGTGTTTATGATGGAACAGATAAGACACACAATGACAATGTGATGTGTATTTAATTCCTGAGGGTCAGCGCAGCCGAGAGCAAATGAAAGAGCGGCTTACTTTATAAATCCACATAAACTCTGAGATCTTTAAAAATAAAACCACTGCAGGATGGAAAGCCGCCTCTCAACTATGCCATTAGAGATGTGACCTTTCCCCATCCAGTTTCAGAACTCCCAGATAAAATATACAGAATACAAGTCTCCTGCACTGGAAGCTCAAAACACAAACCACGCTGCATTTATCTCTGGCCTCTGTGGGTCTGAACAGCCTCAAGGCCTCTAACAGCTTTGGTTGATGCCCTGCTGTGGACATGGATGTTACGACACTGCGGTCATGCCATTGTTGTGTGGAGGGGCATTTGCTCCGCATGAAGCCACCTCTGAGATCTTAAGAGGAGACACATCCATTAGTCCACACGAGAAACCTTAGCAGAGCCCAGAGATTTAGCTGTGACTTTCTGCTGATCTCACTACGAAAGAGCTATGACATGTATACATTCACGTATGGCAGTGTTTGGGGAGGGTGATTTAAAGTTCCTAGAAGAAAAAAATACAGAAATGCCGATAATCGCCTGCAAGCAAAAGTAAGGGAGAAGGAGATGAAAGCCGAAGTCAGGGCCTTTGAATTCTTGGAAGGGGTCTGTGAGAATCAAGTAACACATTGGAATTTTATTACCCAAAGTCAATCAGCTGAGGGGAGTGTGAGATAAAGATAATACAGAATAGGGGCATTTAATAGGCTGTGCTTATCTGTGGACCTGGGAAGTGAACAGGTCAACACCCTCTGTCCCACTTACTAGCCCTTCCCGAGGCAGGTGAACTGCAGTCTCTGCCTGTTCCTGACTTCTCTGCCCCCATCTCTCTCCCCTTTTCCCCTCTCTCCTCTCTCTGTCTCTCTCTGTCTCTGTCTCTCTCTCTCTGCATCTTCAAATGTTGAAAGGTAGCCCAACAGATTGCTTCAAAAAAGTGGGAGCCCAGGGGGCCAGGAGAAAGAATGTTCCCCCCAGGGGGCGCTACACTCCCTGCCTGCCACAGAGGTATGCACTTCAGAGTCGGTGACTAAAGAACCCTTAACAATAAGAGGGAATGGAGAGATGGATAAAAGCCCAGAGTAGGTTAGAAATATCCTGAGGCTGCAAAGACGCCCCTAGCTACCAACTCTTCTAGGGTCAAGTGCAAGACTCCTCGTGTCCCATCCAATATTGCATTAATATACTCATTGGAAAGGGAGCTTAGCCTTTTTCTTATTGAAAAAGTGTCAAAATGGACTAGTGTCTGCAATCTCCATCCCTTCGCCCTTCCCTTCCGTACCCGAGGGACTGCTGTTCTGTAGCTGTGCGTGTGTTGGCGTGACTTAAGCATGACAACCCAAAGACAAAATGGCAAGCAAATTAAATACAGCTTGAGGCTGGAGAGATGGCTCAGAGGTTAAGAGATGGCTCAGAGGTCAGTGCTCTTAACCTCTTGCAGAGGTCCTGAGTTCAATTCCCAGCAACCACATGGTGGCTCACAGCCATCTATAATGAGATCTGGTGCCCTCTTCTGGCATGCAAGCATACATGGAAGGAAATGTTGTATACATAATAAATAAATAAATCTTTAAAAAAATAAATACATCTTTAATTTTTCACAAAGACAAAGCTTAACTGGTATTTGGGAATTTGCTTCTAAATTCATTATTGATAATCTGGTTTAAATAGGAGCAAAATCCCTCTAGGGATAAATAATAGAACCAATGTACACTTAGCAAAGACAGTTCATCAAAAAAATGGAACTTAAGTCTACCCTGGCCAATTAGAACTAGAATATTCTAAAGAAAATGTTGTACTCACTGTTCTTCCTTTAGTTAGTACTAGTGTTCAGTCTCACATAAAAAGAAAAACGGGGAAAAAAAAGAGAAAAGAAAAGGCCCTTTGGGTTTCTACTTGGTTTCCCTATTCTGCAGATGTCAAAGCTCCTGAATACCACCTCCCAAGTCCTTCTGGGATGATCATGGGGAAGCCCTGCAGAGGCAGCACTTTAACACCAAGAGGTCTACCAGAAGTCCAGAGTGTGTATACTCTCATCTGATCAATGTGATCTGAAAACAGATCCGTGTAGGAGCCAACCTTGGGTGTTCAATGTCGACACTGCTGGCTATTGTGAGCCAACCATGGCACAAGCAGGAATTTGAGTGCCCTTCTTATCAATGGGGCCACGTTGAGACACATCTGTAGACACACCCTCTGAATTGGAAGCTTCTTTCTGTGAGGTTCTGAGATGGAATTTCAGGATTTAGTTGCCCTGTGCTAACGCTCCTCTTCAAAGCAAGCACCACATGGGCAGGATCGACTCAGTGGTCATGGGTGATTTTATTATTACTATTTTGTTGAAGTCAATATTATTTGAATACATTCAGTTTTCCCAAAATGTGGGCGTTTGATAAGGTGAATACAGTACCTGGTTTATCAGACAATCTGGGAAAAGTAAATGACTGGGGGGGGAGGGTTGTTTGTTTTTCTTTTAAACCTGAGGCTGCCCCAGCTTTCTTGTTCTTTAGAGCAATTGAGGACTGCGCCTCATTTATTCTGACCACCTCGGGTACAGGATCAATACTACAGAATGCTGAATCCATGAGACCATGCTCTACAGAACCCGACTCTGATCGCTAATGATTCAGGTCACGTTCTTATGTAGCAATGCATGGTTTAAGTATTTTGTGAACATTGTAAGTTGTAATTATAAGCCTGTCTGCAAGCTTCAGAATTTTTCCTCTCTGTATTGCTGGGTTCTGGTGGAGAACATGGTCTCCTGGGAGGCAAAACCACATGAGAAGCACAGAGGCTGGACGAGTCTGTCTGAACCTCTCTCTCCTCTGCCATCCCCTGAACAGTCAGTTACCTTTGCGGGTGGTTCCTGCGCCCCTCGAGGAGGCCGACTACACTGAGAACCTGTGGGATTGGCTGAGGAGTTGACGATCTAAGCACGATGCCTGCCATAGGGCTTGGCCCGCAAAAACACCCACAAATATCCCACCTTATTTTTTTTCCCTGTAATTATCTTCTCACCAGGGATTGCACAGCTACCTGCCATGGCTTTGAAGCTCTACAGTTACAATTTTAGTAAGGAATTTTCACATCCAAGTTTTGAAGCCTGTAACTGTCAAAGTCCCAGCCACCCCCTCACGGAGCAACCACTTTCAGATACGATACGCGTCTACTGAGATGCCGTCTAACCCGGCCCGCTTCTGCAGACTGGGTGCTTTGCAAAGCCTGGACAAGAGTTCACATCAGCAACTGCATGTGCGTGACTCTCTCTAACACCCCCGAGGAGCATCCAAGCAACGAGACTCAAACGTAATGTTCTTCACGTATTAATTACAGGTCATGGACTTCATGTCTCCTAAGTAGCAAGCGATTGTCTACGTGCAGGGTTTGCTTCTAATGGAGCTAGATTTTAATACGCAGCATTTGGTCCATTTGCCAAGTCCTTTCAGAATGCTGGCCATGTCCAGGTTACCCCTCTAGTCATTCTTTAAGACCTCACTCTTGAAGTCCTTCTAGGGTAGAAGTCTACACTGCTGGCCAGTCTCTGACTACTACAAGTGCCTTCTCTTTCTTTTGCTAACAAGATACAATTGCCGCAGTCCTGACCTGAAGATGATATCATATGCAACACACCCAGTAACCTGCGGAAGAGGTGCACGAAATGCCCTTTATCCTAAAACAAATACCTCGGCTGCACTGATCTCTTAGAAAATACAACCATCCGGAAAAATTCCAGAAAGAATCATATGTAGACCTAAATACAAAGCAGGGAATATTTTCTTGAGAGTCTGCACAAATGAGACAATACATCCAGTGCAACTGTGATAACGATTCCATCTATTTTCAACAGGAAGAGTCAGCCTCAGCAGGGACGATGGAGTCACTGCCTCCACCCCTCACGACCGGATCAACCATTCGAGTCTCGTCTCCGTTGGGCGGGTTCGGTTCCTCCCTACAATTTTGTAGATTAAACAACTCACATGATTTACTGAAATGGCAGCACATCGGAGCCCCACGGCCTTGGGTGCCATCTCTTTCAGCTGAGTCTTCTGTTGTCATTACAGGTAATAAAACGTCTGCCTTAGACAGATGCTCTCAGGAACAACACTATGTCCTAACGTCAGTACCAAAGAAACCCTAAGGACACAAAGCTACCACGACTGGACTCTGTAGCACGTAACCTTTTAGGGCAGTAAGTGTATCTCTAGTCTCATCAAGTTGGATCTTTTAGGGAGTATAGGACAACCTTTCAGCAAACAATATTCTTGGGCAGCATGGCGATGGCTTTTGATTTTGCTTTGAAGCCTGTTCTCTGTTGTGGGGAAAGAGTTTGAGAAACCACAACGGTATTGTCACGTCTACCTGGAGTTGATCGGCTGTGAAGCTGGTCCGGGCTCTTTTGGCTGGCTTTGGATGATTGACATCTTGTTCTGTGAGCAGGGCTCCTTCCACACTAATCCCGTTACCTGCGGTTTAAGAAACAAACCACCCCGTTGGTAACTCAGATGGGTCCACACGTCTGCACAGCGACAGTTCCCTGACACGCTGTGGCTTCTTGCGGGGGCCATGTGCATCTTTTGAATTTGTAAAGTTTTAAAAACGTGTTGCAAATAGACTGGAAGAGATGGTCTATTTATAGCCTTGTACACTCTACCCAAAATGTAGTGGAAGTATATATTACAGGTCCACGTTAGGAAGGCAAATACAGAGAAATAAAGCTAAACCCAAACTCAGGCTGCTGCCACAAGGTACAGTGCAGTGAGGGACTCACAGAGGCCACCCCTTGCCCGCAAAGCAACAGATGGAGCTCTTTCTGGCACCACTGTGGACTTTATGACCATCACCTCCTTTATAAAAAACACCCCCGTAGACCTGTAGGGCCAGGTATGCAATTGAGGTGTAAGGTCACCGCTGGAAGGTTACAGAATAGACGGGACTGCACTCTTAGGCGTTTTTAAAAAACCAGATTTGGAGAAATATGAATGTGTAACATGGAATCTTATTTTGTTTAATAAAATTATGCAAATAAAATATGGGAAAACATTAATACCAAAAATAAAATAAAATAAAATAAAATAAAATAAAAAACACCCCCGAACCCATTTTCATCTCTTCGCCCACCGTCCTACAGACTCAGAGGTGTCTGGAAGCCCCACCTACCGTTCTCCACTTCTCTTTTTAAATTATCCAGCATGCAGTCGAAATGCATCCTGCAGAGAACTTTCTCTTCCACCAAGGCGAACTCCTCTCCAGTGGACAGTTGCCTCTTGCAGGAAAAGCAGGCAAAGCAGGCCAAGTGATACACGTTGCCCTTGGCCCTGCGGACCCAGTCAGTAGAGTGGATGTGCCTCCCACAGCGGGAGCAGCGCGTCCCATAGCGTCTGCAGCACACAGGGAGGAGGCATGGTGAGGTGGGCATCTGGCAACCGTACACTGACCCATCATCACGCTCGTTGGAGGGGTGTAAGTATTTGAGTATGGGGAAAGTGAAACAGGCACTTTCTCAGTGTTGGAAGCAGTTGAGATAGGGTCACAATCCAAATGTGTTTCGAAAACAAAACTGCCCCAATCAGGAATGGTGAGGAAGGCGAGTTTAATATTAAAATAATTGAGAGGAGGACTTTGAATAGCCCTTCTATTGGGTCATGTGTTAAGGCATTTATATGTTACCCAGAGATTCCAGATACTCATGCTCAGTCACACATATACACTCAGGGTTGAGAACCTCAAAGGGGAAAACTACACTAACTCAACATCGAAACACGGATCAACTAGGAATCTAGCTGAGGGGACGGGTGGAGCTCACGGTGGAATATGTACAGAGCCCACACAACACTGGGTTCAGTCTCCAGCGCTAGAATAAGCTCACATCCCAGTTGAGATGAATAGGGGGACCAGTGAATGCAAACAGATTTAAATTAGAAGTTATCAGAGAATGCACATTAAGTGTAGCCTTTCTCTCTCTGATCTCTCCATGGCTGTGTAACTGTTAGGTGTCTTCCAGGACGCACTTCTTTGTGGAGAGTTGTCTAAAACTTACAAACTTGGAATCTAGATTCTACACCCTGAAGGGCGGAGGGGGGGAAGTTTGCAGCATTCCAGCCATGACAAATGGCCGCACTGTCAGCCACAGAGAGTGGAAGTAGTGTCTAAAACTTCCAGAATGATCTGTAGGCGTTCTCAGAAAGACACCAGAGGCAAAGGGAATTTCCCCCCCTCTCTGTCACAGTGACTAGATACCCTTCTCTGTCTCCCAGCAGTCCCTGGCAGACAAGGTTAGCACATCTGCCTTTGTCTACCCAGGGACCCATCTTTAAAAGTATTGCCAATTTAATCGGAGCATTGAATTTTAAAAATGAACTTCAGAACATATACACACAAAAAATCCTAAAGAGATAGATTTTAATAAATCCTTTTTTAAAACATCAACAATTTCAAAGGGTGGTTAACATATGGTAATTTGAAATGCCAATGAATTAACTGGTGGTACACACCTTTAATCCCAGCACTTGGGAGTCAGAGGCAGGTGGATTTTTGCGAGTCTGAAAACAGCCTGTTATACAGAATGAGTTCCAGGACTAGACAGAGAAACCCTGTCTTGAAAAACTGAAGGAAAATAAAAGAAAGAATAGGAAAAAGAAATGGCATAATTCTGGGGAGAAGCATACATTTTTGGCAATTATGAAATCACTTCATTGTACAAAATAGACTCCGATATGACCATGTTCTACAACCTTTGTATTATATCCAGCTCCATCAATAAAATCGCTGTAATAACTTTTGAAATGGTGTTGGCACTGTACTGTTACCACCTTCGCTGTGCAGAATTTTGCAAAGAACTTTGTCCTATTTAAGAATGCAAATGAAGAGATATGACCACACTTAAAGTAAGGCCTGTAAGTTTTAGACAACTCTCCACAAAGAAGTGCGTCCTGGAAGACACCTAACAGTTACACAGCTATGGAGAGATCAGAGAGAAAAAGGCCACACTTAATATCTTGCACAAATACAGTCTCACAAGCCAAAGTCAAAGAACAAGGCCATAAATAAAAATAAAAGCAAGACTTCTGGGCAGAACAATTCAGTTTGTTGTATTTACGACAGTGGGATAGTTTGTTATCTAAACGCCTAGTATCTTCCGGGGAGCAATTCCCCATAATGTTTCTATTTTACTTCACCACTAACTTCAAACAAGGAATCCTGCTACCATCATGTATTTATTTCATCCCTAACTGCAGATCCCAAAATTCCCTGTTTTGAATATTCCCAACCTTTCATCCTTAGGATGGGAATATGACCCAAAATGAAGTTTTATGTAGCCCATTCCTAAAAAAGCCAAACACTAATTTAGTTTAAATACAAATTATTACCTCTCCCCCAAATTTTGAGAGGTTGAGCATGGTGCTTAAAGCCTCTAATCTTGGCACTTGAGAGGCAACACAGAAAGACTGTGAGTTCAAGGCCAGGCTAGGCTACATAACAAGCTCCGATCTCAAAAAAATATTTTGGCCGGGCGGTGGTGGCGCACACCTTTAATCCCAGCACTCGGGAGGCAGAGGCAGGCGGATCTCTGTGAGTTCGAGACCAGCCTGGTCT
>NC_022022.1:45631035-45649161 GCF_000317375.1 Microtus ochrogaster | reverse complement strand
AAAAAAAAAAAAAAAAAATTGAAATATATCATCATAATTGGCTTTCAGTAATCAAACTGTATGCAAAAAGTTCTGTTACAGATGTCTTTTAAAATAACTTCTTGAGGCATTTATTAAAATGAAAATAGCAATATACCTGAAGTAATCGAGTTTACAGAAAATGTCTTTGTCTTTAATATAACAGCTCGTGTGCCTTCCCAGGGAGGTTCTGCAGACGCTGCAGGAGAGACAGCGGACATGCCAACACAGATCATTTACCTGCAAGGGGAAATGAGGGTGAGCAGGCAGTCCACACCACCTTCAGGGCCCCCAGTCACTGACACGTGGGCAGGAAGAGAAAGGCTAGCCTCGGAACACAGGCTCAGGTTTCCTGCACCCAACCAGCACCACCGACAGACGGGCATCTGGCTATATCGTTTTCTAGACTCCAACAAGAAACCAGACTCCTATGGGGCACATTTCAAATTTGTTTTATTCCTTTGAAGCCTTCATGTCTTCTTTAATATTCATTTTCTCCTTCCCTCTCTCCTTGACCAGACCTCAATGAACATAGAGAAAACATTTATTCTGAAGTCCTATGTGCAGGCTTCAGTGTTCATCTTTGCTCTAACCCTTTCTACAATGAAACCTGGCAGTTATGGGAGTCAGGATACAAACCTTTCGATGTACTTTTTGGCCAAACAGTTGTCAACTGTGTACCATCGACAGGAATGACAAAGGCAGAAAATGCCTGGTAAAAATACCCTAGTAGAGAGAGCAAGCCGTCCACTTCCTGCCTAACACACCAGAATCGAGGCCGCTGTGCTTGCTTCTAACACAGACAGCTACAGAGAACAAAGTGCCCAGGCGGAGGTGTTGGGAACCTATGGAAGGATCTATCTTCTGGAGAAAGAAAGGGATCTGGATCCTAAGCACCCAGGAAATAAGCTCATTCGCACTTCAATATACACTCCATATATGTGCCCAGTGTGCATTTATACTGAGTGAGGCAAGACTGCATTTAATAGAGCAGGCACTCTAGACTGACAGAGGAACAGGGACCATCATCAATTCAGGAAACAAACCAACAAACCGTCACCGCAGCTACCTGAAGCTGTCACTGCCCCCCTTCAGTGCTTAACTGAAGGTTAGCCACCAAATGGAGGTGTGAACTGGGCTGTGCTGGCCTGCAGACATTGGGACTAACTGGGTTTATGCTTTGTAACTCCCGGTCAGAGTGTTTAGCTCTGATAGGACGGAGATACAAAAGACACTTTGGAGGAAACAATAGGCTTTCTATTGAGTTATGAGCCTCTTCCCAAAGCAGTGTTTTATTTCTGATGGAAATTAAAGTTTGGGTCTGGGTCTTTCTTCAGAAGAACTATGTAATATTTACTATATTAAAAAAAAAGCATAGTTAATTGGATTAAAATGAAGATATCCTGGAAGTGGAAATGCATTTTCCTCAGTTTCCCTCAAGTTGTTCCCCTCACTGCAGTCACACCCATACTTTTGTTTTGTTCTCCAAGGCAAGGCTTTAAAACAGAGCCCTGGTCTCTAACTCTCTACAAAAGCCAGACCTCTTGCCTGGCTTGACACCTTTCCTCTGGGTTTCTTCTGAAAAACAAAAGAAAGCTCCTTAACATTCTGTGTCTTTGCCAGGGAGTAAAGGAGGGTGGGAAGGATTCTGGAAAGCCTTCTGGAAACTATCCCTGAACTAGCATGCACCCAACAGGGCTCATCACCAGGCTAGGACCACTCCAGGGTGACAGGAGGGGCTGGCAGGGGGCCACAGCTGCAGGTAACTCCTGCTGACCCCTCCGTCTGACTCCAGGAGCCTGTCCCACAAGGATGGTGCTTTTCCATAGCCTCAAAGGATCGATCTGCCCTGGGTCAAATACTTTTTACCAGTGAGAAGTTTAGAGTCAAAGTTGGAGTAAGGAGTTAGCGCTTCCACTGGGGGTGAGGATGCTGAGACTTTAGAACTTCTAAATGATGCTGTGGTATCAAAATGCAATTAATTTATAAAGCCTAATAGACTATGGTTGTACGTAGAAAACCTTCCTAGTTGGACTCCTGTCCAACTACAAAAGAAAACTTTGCATAGCCCATTTAGATATAATTTTTATATAATATGGAGACAAACATAAGCAAATATAAAATTATACAAGATGAATGCTAGAGTCTGCAGAATTTCAGATTTTACCGTGTAACTCTTTCTACATCTTCTCTGCCAAGAAGTGTTAAAGTTTTCTCAAGCCCATTTCAGAAACACTCAAGACTCTGCTACTGAGAACTTTGTTCAAAACAAGAAGCAAATTTTGTCTCAGTGGATGGTTTTGTGATATTCAGTTTTCCAGGTAGCAAACTGGAAATGGGATTTTTAAAAATGCAGATTTAAAGAGAAAGCCAGGTTAGTCTGTCAGCTTCAAGAATCAGCTCACAACATTTAAGAATGCTTTTTCATCCAAGCCTCTTTCGGTGCCCTCTGGGCTCCAGAGTAAGAGTCCGAGTCCACCCAGAATTCAACTTTTGAATGTTGTCGTTAACTTAAACCCACTAATTCACTTTTTGAACTTTTACTCTCCATAATTAATCCTCTGAAAGCTGAAGTTTGGGGAGGAGGACGGAAAGTGAACTGGTTTGCAACTAATTTGGTATAGAAGAAAACATTATTTTACATAGCGGATTTTTTAAAAAAGCGATTGAAACCCAATGCGTTCAGATGAAGACACTTAGGACCAAGACCCTGCCTGCAATGGCAACCTGAGAGAATACCAACTCCAAAACCTTTCCACCCCCCACCCCCCCGCGCGCACAAAATTTTAAAAGTTAAACTGAATTAAGTAAGACAGTCAACTCTGAAACCATCTTGTGAAGCACTTGAACGGATGCTCCTACTGTGTGCGCCCAACTTTACATCTGTTTGGTTTTGCACCCCCACAAACACCCCCAGCACTGGCAGGACCATTGTGCTTAGCAAGATCTGGGAGGTTCCAGAATGGCTTCTAAAGCCTTATACGAACTTTGGCTTTGGGAAGGTTCCAGGTTCCTGTAAATAAACGCGAGACCGCGGTGATAATAACAGTCCAAACAGAAGGTCTTTTAGTCAGTTTACCGTGTTTGTAGTTATAGAAAGAGTCGAGCTGAGTCGGTTGACATACCGACGACCTGGGCTGTGCTATTCTAGGAAGACAGCAACGTGGACATATTGGAGAGGAGGGACCAGTTTGGAGAGTACAGGGTTTTCAAATAAGTGAAGGTCTAGGTTTGGTAAACAAACAAAAGCCCTGACAACTGGCAGCTGTTCCAGCCTGGGTGGCACTTCCCCGAGCTCTCCGCACACACCTGGGGAACTCTCTTTGATACAGTTTCACAAGTGAACCCTACAGTCCCTTATCGCACTTTCCCCTCCTCGCTGTGGGCCCTAGAGAGGACTACTTTGCTCAGAGGGTCTACGGAGCCTCGGCTGTCACGGGGTAGGGCGCTTTTCCCAGGGCCCCTCTGGGGCTCGCCTGCCCCCCAGTCCTACCTTGAGGAGGTATTTGTCCACAATCTCCAGGCCGCAGCTGCTGCACACACACTTGCCTGGAGGGCAGACGGAGCCCGAGGCCATGGACTGGGGCGAGGACGACGGGGAAAGCGGGGCCGAGGAGGAGCAGGAGTCCTCGTCCCCGGCTCCCTCGGGGTTCACCTGCAGGAACAGCAGAGCACTGGCCGCAGACCCCTCCTCCCTTCCACGTCCCACCTACCCATGGGGGGCACCCCGCGGGCTGTCGTCTCTCCCCATCCGCTCCCTGGGGTACCTGGGGTACCCAGACCTGCAAACCCCTGGAGTCCCGCAGCCCTGCGCCCTGCCCTGCCCAAGGAGCTGGGAAATCCCCCGTAGGCCGCCGCCCCACTCACCAGTCCTTCTTCCCCGGCGCCTTTGCGTGTCCTCCCGGCCGCCAGGGCTGCAGGCCTCCCGCACTCCTCCGACATGAGCCCCGGGCACTGCGCCGCGAGAGCGGGGAAGGCGGGGAGACACGGGTCAGGAGCCCGCGGCGTGCACGCCGAGCTCTTGAAGGCCCCGCACGAGGGCGGCGCGTGCAGCCGCGGGCACCTGAGCCCGGGCGCAGCTGGCGGGCCAGCGCGCAGCCTCCCTGGGCCGCCGCCGCCAGCGGGCGACTCGAAGACTGCGGGGCCTCGGCTCCGGGCTCGGGCCCCGCGCTCACCCCGGCACGCCGGCTCCCCGCCCCCCGCCGGGGGTACCCAGCTAATAACCGGCCTCCGCGCACAAAGCGATTGCTTTCTAGACGTCAATCACCCGGGAGTGGGGGAAACACCCGGCTAAAGGGGGCGCGGGGCGGGGGGAGGTGGAGTGAGAGAGAAGAAAAGATGACTGAGGAGGGGGTGGGGAGAAAAACTTGATTTCTTTAATAACCTCAATTAAAAGAGCAAGACACACACATATTTTTTTAAAGGGGGGGCTTTTTGAATAGGATAGCCCGAAAGGTGAAGAGGTTTAATCGGATACTTGAAAGCTAATTACAGTGGGATTTAAGAAGCCTGGTGTTTGTTCCGACAATTTGAATGAAAATGCTCCAGATTAAACGGAGCCAGCAGCTCTTTGGTAAACTTAAAGCAATTAGAACGGTAAGCGATTTACACTGGTTTCTTTAAGGTGTGAATTGCCACTTAGCGCCCAGTAAGTCAACATTTTAGCTACTAAAGGATTATCTTTAACCAGTGCAAAAAGCGGGTCGAATAATGGAAATATCCAGCTGAATTTAATTTGTCCCATTAAATTAAAAAAAAAAATCCCTCACCCAACAAGGGTCAGTATATTTTAGAGCACACAGGCGCGTGGCTCAAGTGTCCCCAAGCACTGGCTGCACTTTCAGTTTTGTTCTGCAAACGAAAGCAATCTCTCTGAGAAGTCTAGCTGCGGGCTGGTGGGTCCGCGGATTCCAGCGGCTCACGCCCACCGCGTTCCCGCCTCTTTGTCTCCTTCTCTGTCCTCTGACAGCCCCAGGTGAGCCAGCGGCCGCACGTGGGGTCTCCCGAGTGCAACTGCTCCCGGGCCGCGTCCTTTCCGCGGACACAAAGCGTCCAGACAGAAACTCTACCGGCCACCTTCCACGCAAACACGAAGCCAGCAGTGCCCCACCCGCGTCCTTCCGAGGTCCCCAGTCTGGGAGCCAGAAAATGCGAGCCACCCAGGGTCTTGCCTTCCGGATTCCCGCGTTAGACTCGCCTCCTACTGCGAGGTTTGCCCCTTGGGTGTTTCCAATGAAATCGTTTTATGGCCCTTCCTAGGAGCAGACGGACTCTGAATAACCCAAGTCCCCAAGTCGGTCGCCTAGGGTCCCGAGACCCCACAGGCGCCTGATCCGAGGCAAGAGCACCCGACTGCAGCCTGGACCCCTATCCCACCCCTGTCCCAGGCCGCCTCGAACAGCAAGTTAAATAGAATAAAAACAGAACTCACATTAAAAACAGAACTCACATGGCCCCGAGAGCACCTTAGGCTCCAGGCTTCGTCTCCCAAATTAGAGTGTCCATGCCTCAGGTTAAGTGAGCCCACGGGGTGGGGACAAGGTGATTACTACCTAACGCTGCTACGTAATAAAAAAAAATTGTCAGGTCTGGAGATGAGACAGTGACAGGTGGTTTTCCGAACCTCTGCTAGGAGCCTGACAACTCTCTTTTCTCAAGGAAACCGCTGTTCAACGCATCCTGCCAGGCGTCTGGCTCGCTCACCTTCTCGCGGGGAACCGCCAGCTCCGGCACGTCCTTTCCCTCCAGTTTACACACGAACATCTGATCGCTCTTCCAATACATGGCCCCGCAGGCGTTGCTTATCACATACCAGCTCCAGAGGGTCAGAGGCTGTGGGTGTCAGCAGTGCCCCCCTCCCGCGCGCCAAAAGCGCCAAGGAAAGCTAACACGCAGGATTGCAATGTTATAAGTGCGCCTCGGTCCAAAGAGGCCGCCGCAGTGACCGTGACCCCTCTCGGACCCACGTTTCTTAAGATTTCTCTCTCAGCTACTCTGAGGTCTGTCCCTCCAGGAAAAGAGAGAAAGAAGTTGTGTTTTCCAGAGGGTGGAACCTCACGGGGAGGAGGGGGTGTGGGGGAAAGTCTTTTCCTGGAGGGACAGCCTCACCTCCCTGCGGGAAAAACCCGCCTTCTCTACATGTTAAGATCTTTATCTGCATCAGACAGCTTACTCCAAGTTCAGTGTTAAAGGTGGGGGAAATGCGGATGGCCCATTAACGTGATTTCTTTTCTCTTTCTTTTTTCTTTCTTTTCTTTTTTCCCCCTCTTTTTTGGAATCTGCTTTCTGCGTCTGACTTGTTTTAAATTCTCTCTCCCCATCCAAAACCTAAACAAAGATTCGGGTTACAATTCTTTAGGCGCGTGCGGGAGGGGAAGGAGAGGTCTCCTGGGTTCCCAAGCGGTAGCCCTCCAGAAGTGCGCGTCGGTGGTGGTTCTATCTCCATTTGCGAAAAGTTTTCCCGTTAAGATAAAGAAGGGGCATCTGAGCGACTAGACTTGATTTGCGACTAAATTCGGAATCAAGGATACAAGAAAGACGAAAGTATGTTACTCACGAATGTTGTTTTTATTTAATTCTAGACAAAAATTTCTGCCATAGATGGAGGCATTCAGTACAGCTGCGCATTCCCGGGCTAGAGTGTGTGCCTGTGCGTGTAAGTAGGGGGTAGGAGTGATTTTGACCCGCATTGGAAAGTGTAGGAGCCTTTTGTTTGCTTGCTTGGTTCTTTTCTTTTTTTTTTCTTTTTAATAAGGTCTCACTTCGTTTATAGAAGATAAATTTGTAAGAAGTTATTTTTAAATGACTTTTGTTTTCTATTTGCCCTTTTAGATAAACAAAAGCGAAGCATTTGGAAATGACGTAATATAGAGACATCTTGGAGTCTTTATTTAATCAAGCCTCGTAAAAGAACCATGTTTTGTTACTTCAATTAGACAGAAATATGTGCAGTAAAACACACGGACATGAAATCTTAATCCCTTGTCTTATCTGTGCTGAAGATGAAGCTGAGAGACTGCCCAGACCTGCGATCAGCGGCTAGCGGAGGGATGGACAGTAGAGGGGTGGATGAAATGAGCCTGGTGCCCGAGTAGGGCTGCGACCTTGGGTTTCCTTCTTTCCTTTCCTTTCCCCCCCTTTTTAACTCCTTAGACACAGGGGACTTTTGAACACACACCGTCTCCGCTTTCCTTTTCTGTGGCTAGGTACCCTCCAGCAGGTCCCCATTAAATTTAGCGTGGGATAAGAGAGACCTAAGATTTAGAGTAACTTATATTCTGGTGGAACAGCGAAAAATTTGGGTTTCGACTGACTGCCCGAAAAGCTAAACTGTGTTTGTTTGTCAAAAGCAAAAATCAGGACTGGGTGAGAGAATTCACATAACGTATTTTCCATAAGATACTGCTTGGAGGTGACTTCCCGAATGGAAACAGAGACTGTTGAGGAAGGCTGGCTCCAGCAGGCCGTGCATAGGACCGAGCCCCTGGAAGAGGAATCAAAACTAGAATCTAGCTTGGAGATTTACTTACAGCCCTTGGTGCTATGGTTTGCAACGTGAATCTGAAGTTGCCTTTGCCTGTTAGCAAGAACGGTCTGAGCCGGTCATCTGGAGAGCCCGGCGCGCCAGAGCTGTTTGGGGGAAGTGGGGAGGGGCGCCGGCGTGCACGCCGCTTTTCCACCCACCCTCGCCTAATCAGGCCGCTCTCAATCAGGTTTTCAACATACTAATCTTGATCTAAGAGCTCCTATCTCTGCATAAGTGGAGGAAATGATTCGTGTTTCAGAGGCTTCCGGGCTTCGAGGAGGAGCAGGACGTCAGACTGCGGCAGAGGATCTAAAAGGCTAGTCTGCGCCCGCCCTGCTCCTGGCGCCCGGCGGGACTGCGACCTCACCGGCAGCATAATTGCGTGTGTCCAGTAAGCTCCTGGGGTTGTCCCGTGGTAAGTGTGTTTTCCCGGTGGAAAGTTCGTTTCCTGTCCGGGGACTAAGGCTTTGGCTTGGGGTGTGAGATGGAGATGGGCGGAGGCGAAAGCGAAGGTTTTCTCTTGGAAGGCCAAGGCTGAGCTTCCCGCGGGGTCCTGGGCCTAATGACCTTCTGACCCCTCTTACCTAAAAATGTTTTGCTTCTGCTCGCCCGCAGGCAATCTGCAGTTCGTTGCTCCTCGGGTCAGGCAAAGAAAAAGTTCGCCCTGTTTGAGATACAACTTACAAAACACTTTTCTTTTTTAAAATAAAAAAAAAATCATGAGAATTTTTAGTCCCGACTCCAAATGAGACCAACTTTGAACGAAACTCAGTTTCGTTTTTTCATGTAGGTGAGAAAAATAAATCGGCCGTGCCTTGCTGGTGCTATCCTATTGGACTGACATTTATAGAAGCCGCCGCTTATCAAATGAAAATCAGAAGCGGAAGGCCCACCTAGGGGGTCTACCAACATCCTCGAAGCCCGGGCTCCGTCCAAGGAAAGAAAGGAGTAGGAAGGAGAACCAGAGAGAACTCCAAAGAGGTCTGGTGCATGGCTGTGCGGCTCGTACCCAAGTTCGGAGGCACTAAGTGTGCCCTGTTAAAACCCGAGGGGTGCTGGAAGGGGTCTGGGTCCCGTCGCGCCAGGCCTTGGGTCCAGGGCTGGAGAAAGAGAGAACCCCAACCTACCCGACCCCGACAGCTTCCACCTCGGAGAAGAGCTGCCTAATTGGGCATCGAGCTGCTGTGAAATTTGCGGTCTGTTAATGAATGACCCACCTCCTCGGCTATTCCTATCAAAGGCACAAAACTGATATTTTCACACCTCTGCAGGAGCTGTTTATAAACATCCTGCGTTCGTGGGATGGAAAAAAAGGGGGTGGGGGCTGCATTGACAAGGTCTCTGGAGCTCAGTATTTAAAAGCTATAGATCCGAATTAGAAAATTATTACTTTAAATAGAGAAAGCCCCCACCAATTTAACTACTGAACTTTGAGCATCTGAGCTCCTGGTGCTAACTGCAAGTTTGGAGGAACTTATCCTGGAGCTTGCACGGAAGGCAGGCCATCCACTGGCTCTCAGCTTCCAGAGCTGTAGCTTCTGGGGCTGCAGTTCTCCAGAGGGTTGGCGAGGGCTATCCTGGATCGCGTCTACAGAGACCTAGGTCAGTCACAGCTGGGACCTGGGAGAAAGCCTAGGCGAAGTAGCCCGAGTGGCCTGAGCTTGGCGGCGCAACGCTTTCTTCAGCCCAAGTCCAGAGCGCAGTCGGCCCAGGACTCTCCGGTCCACTGCAGTAGGGGAATGCGTGACCTTGGCTCCGATGAAGGAGCCGCCAAGGTCCCTGAGGTGAGCGCTGAAACTGCAAGCGTGGCACTTGACTGTAGGCGGGTGTCTTTGGATTGTTGGCCCACTTCGTTTATTGTGCAGAGGAGTCTGAAAAGTGATTGAAGAAGAAAGATTGTCCAGAGATACTTTTTGCTTAAAACCGTGCGGCTGGAAACCTGTGTCCTTATTCAGTGACCCAGAGCGTGAAACCTGCTCACCTTGGGGCTCACTGGGCCCAGACTGTTTTAGACTTTGTCACCCGTAGCGTCCGGGGGAACTGAGTTGTGATTATTCTCGAAAGTGAAGGTCACCAAGAAGGTGCATACCGGGGTCTGAGATTTACGGTTAGCTGAGGCTGTGCTAACCGTAGGGTAGGGGAAGTTTATTACTAGACCGCACCAGGGACACTCGGAACACCCTCCCCTTGGTCCCTGCGCGACACCCCCATGTCCCAATGAAGACAAACTGGAGGTACACGGAGGAAGAGCGAGCCTGCACGTGTGTGTGAGCTAGTTCTTCAGGAAACCCGGCTCACTAACGGGGCCCAGAAATGAAGCAAGAACAGAACTCGGGGACAAGGAGCCCGAAATTAGGGGAGGGGCTGCCGGGAAGACTCCCGGGTTAAACGTTAGTAGGCAGCTCCATTAACTCATTGTGACATTCACAGGCCCACAATCTCACTTTAAGCACGCCTGCGGTTTAGAGCCGCGGGTGTTCTGTGACTTTTGTCGTGGCCAATAAAGCAGGAACCACGGAAACTTGACTGTTGTTTCTATAGAATCCTGCCTGCAAATCCCTGAAGTGCAAGGTGTAGCAAAACGCAATAATTGCCACCTCCTACCCCCCTTAGAGTTTTCTTTACAGATTCTAGGCACTCTCCTCTGCCATAGATCCAGTTTTGAGCTCCCTCATCTGGGAGGGTGGAGCTCTCATCCCGGAGGTGACTTCCCCACCCTACTCCTATCCCCATATCATCCCATCCCGCCCAAGACAATTCCTCATGGTTCCATAATTGGAATTAAACCCCAGCCAGAGTGACAGAAAAGCCACGCTCTGTCTGAATGCAACAGCCCGCTCCAGCAGAGTTTCTGTAGCCAGGAGTGGAAGAGAGCCGCGGTTCCCAGTATTTGATAAAGTTTGCTAAGGGAACGGTTTTGGGAGAGCCCAGCAAGCAGCACACAGCTTTCCTGTCCATGACACTCTGCAACACTCCCCAGGTTGTGCAAGTCAGCCCATGTCTTAACAGAATTTGTAAAATGATGCCTTCGCCATGAATGTCCAAAGAAAATGTCTAAACCATACTTTTAAAAAGTAGCGTTGTGTATGGATTTCAACTACAGGACACTTGGTTCTTGTAACCAAGGAAATGTTCCCCTCGAATTCTCTCTCTTCCTTTCTCCCCCCCCCACTTGCCTTCCTGGGGGCAGGGGTGTTAAAGAGCAAGACAATGTGATGTCCATTTAATGTGGAGTTTGAAGCTAGTGAGCCTGTAGTCAGACATTGAGGAGATTAACAGAAGAGCTCAGTTTTTACCATCTACAAGATGAAGAGCACTAAACAGTTGTCATATCAATAGAAATAACGCTCGGATAAGTGTTCAGCCAGTTCTTTGGGAATGCAGTTCTGGTCCCCCCCCCCATTCTTCCCTGGAGAGGTCTAGGAGCTGAGGCATCATCAAAGCCTTGTTCGAAAAGGTGGGAACAGTCCAGGTTCTCCACTGTCCAGTGAGATGCCCTTAGGGTTCCCCAGACAGCCTGAAGGAAATGTGTCTGTCCATGAGCCTCAGAGGCTCTGGGAGAGAATGGTCAGTCTGGAGCCCCTTCTCCTGACTGCAACTTTAGCCAAACCCCTCAATCCGAATTTCCTGAACTGCCCTGTTCTCCTGGGTTTATCTTGAGGCTAATCTTGTGTGTTTACAAAGCAGGCACCTGGGTTTCTGTGAATCCCTGGGAGGCAAGCATCTGAGAATTGTGAGCATGGCAGTAGATGCTGCTTGCCCCCAGCAGTGCTCTGATGCAAGCCTAGTTCAGCCTCCCCAGCAATGCTGTCTCCACCTTAGAATCCAGACCAAGAACATGGAAGCTGTGTTTTCAGACTTTTAGCCATGTGGCTCTTTCGGGTGAGTTCAGAAGGGCCAGCTTTGGTAAATGGTTTTATGACGTGACTCTTCTCAGAGTTCAGAAGACTTGGTGGGGACCTCGCAGTTCAGTCTCCAGCCCTTTGCTTCTGGGTCTTCTGTCTGCCTCTATACCCCCAGGGAGAGGTTCCTGGTATCCATCCCACATCCACCGTCATGGAATGGTTTGGAGCGTCAAAAAGGGCACAAGAGGGAAAAATGGAGTCAGTTCTTAAACCCACAGTAGCTTTTTGTCCTTTCCCTTCCAGCTGACATTTACACAAGTGGATTCATCCTGGGGGAATCAAGCAATGACTAGATCCCCATACTGATGGCAGTACAGAGGGTTAAGCCTCTTCTGCAATTTTCCTTTTGGACTTGACCACAGCTCTAACTCTGTAACTCTAAAGTCTGAAGAGTGCCCGTCTCTGGCTGTGCAAAAGTGGGGTGTCTCACCCTTGGTGGGAAAACCTTCAGAAACAGTTTCCTAACACAAACAGGAGTGCCAGCAGGTACTCTGAGAGCTCCATGGAGACCGGAACTGTGTGCTCTTCTGACTCTCTGGAACCAAGTTTAGTGCCTGGCACTGGGCAATACAAGTTCTGGCCAGCAGCAGGCTAGCTCCTTCCTCTGTCTGTGTTGTTCCAGCACTTTCTCCATTGTCCTGGCCGCTTTCTTCCTCAGGAACAGCATTTAACTTTTTTTTTTAAATCCCTCAAAGAACTTAAGCCAGGAAGGGAGTGGACAATCTGACCAAATGACTGATCTTCATTTACAGTGACGGAGCTCTTAGAATCTCAGTATGCAGTGGAGCTGGACACCTGCTTTGTCTTCCAGAGAGGACACAGGAGGAGCAGCTTCTGAACTTGGGGATACTATAGTGTATGATTGTAGGGACATCTAGGAATACTAGCATGGGTCATTATAGAGACACCTTGGATAGAGACTATGTGTGGTCAGGGATAGGATAAGCCTCTCTGGTCTCATTCTGCACACACAGAAATGCTGTGCATTTTATCAGATTCTGTCGCAAGTTTTGCTCCAGGAAAAAAGGGGGAACGGAGCAGATAGAGAAGATTGGAGCTGAGGCTATTGGGAACCAGGTGCTGCTGGAGGCAGGTGTGAGGTCTAACTCTAGATCTAGCCCACCTCCACCCTGGCTGTGTATTTCTCCAGAACTCCCCCAAAACCTGAAGTCTGGGATTCCAAGTCTTAGAAAGATCTGGAAGAGGCCTCTCATCCCTGATGGGGATTAATCCCTCCACTCCAGGGAACTCCTGAATTCTTGAGTTTTTCACATGCACCTAACAAGCCAAGTTAGGGCAATAATGATAAACATTTATTTTTAAAATATTTATCTATTCTTATTTTATGTTTATGAGTGTTTGTCTGTATGAATGTCTGTGTACCAAATGAATGAAGAGTCAGAAAAAGCTAGAAGAAGGAATTGGATCCCCTGTAGCTGAAGGTACTAACAACTGGGAAGCTGCTTTGTCAGTGTTCGGAATCAAACCTGGCTCTCTTTATAAGAGCAACCAATGCTCTTAACAGCTGATCTTTTAAGTGCAGAAATACTTAACTTTATATTATATCCATGCACCCAATTGGTTTCATGGTCTTGAGCAAAATGAATGTCTATTCAGTAGCACCTGCAAACTCAAGCAGGAGCTGCTGCAGGCTTTTGTAAATGCGGCAAAACCCAACTTTGAGAGTGGTCAGCCTCATGAATTTCAGTCATATTTAAGTTCTCTTTTTTGAAGGTACTCCAATGCAGTCCTATCCCCCCAAAGTGTGTCTTAGGGTGTCAGTGGGTAGAGACACTTAAGTTCCCCCTCTGGAACCTGCAGGTAGACTGGGAGACACAGTTCCTGCAAGTTGTCTTTTGACCTGTGCTTGCTAGCTCCCCCACCACACACACAAATAAACATAACTTTAAAGACTGTCTCACCCTCCACCACCTTCAGAGAATATTCGGACTCTCTTTGCATTCATTGTTGCTTTTCTGTCTTAGAGTCAAAAGGAAATTTTTGTTTAATTATTCAAACATATCTTTACTGCATCATGTGATAAACTTTCCAATGCTGCTTCCTCTTTCTTCTCTTTGGAATATTTCCACCTTGCACCAGTAACTTTAATGATTCAGTGGAGTGGAAGAAACTCTTCTCAATCAAATCTGAACCAGACACTAAGGGTGCATTAGCTTTAGAGGGGTTGACCCCAAATTCAATTCTCCGCTGGGGTGGGGTTGAATCAAGCTATGCAAATCTGTTCTTTTAACAGTCCTGGTAGAAAGCCGGTTCCCTGAAAACACCCTTGTCTTTGCTTCTTTAAAGCCCTCCCCCCCCCGCCAGGTAAGGCCCTCAAAAGACTATTATAGGCATATATATGTCCATTATAGGCAGCAGTTGAGTGAGGACCACATGGCTTCCCCTGCTGTGTCACCTGTCTCTGATGGCTGTGATACCCCCTACATAGACCAGAAACCCACAGCTCCAACAGATGCCTCTATGGAGAGTCTGGACACAAACCCATGCCAAGGTCTCAATCACTGTGCTCACCAGTAATAATTGTCTGTTCCTATGGTGTACTTGATTCCCGCCCCTCACTTTCCCTTGGAATAATAGAAGTGAGAAATAGCATCTGGTTTGGGCAGTGAAAGGTGCTAGAACACTGGGGGTCCTGAGTGCCAGTTTTAAAGTTCACATGCTTTGCCAAGGAGTGGCTGCAGACTGGCAAGTGACTTGCACTCTCTCACAGTCTGGGGTTGTAAATACTGTTGCTTTTCCTTGGTAACTCCCACACCCCAGGCTAGCAGGTCACCTCTTGTCTGGCTCCAGGCCCTTCCTCTAGGTGGGTTGCCTGAGCAGCCTGGATCAGCACCCTCTTTGCAGGTGACCTCTTACTTAGGTCCTGCTCGGGAACCACCTGGTCTCTGGGCAGTCAGGCAGTGGCCTCCAGGCTTTTGCCCCACCACCCACCCCCTCTGGCGGGATCTCTCTCCAGTGCATGCTGCGAGCATCCCCACACTCAGGATGTCCAGGAAGGCTACTGTGGCTTGGGATGATGGCTAGAGCTCTGGATGGGCTGGAGTCAACCCTGGGCAGAGAGAGTAGGGATCCTGCTTGGCTGGTGGAACCAGCCCCTGCCCTTCAGCCATTGGCCATGGGCTAGCCCAGCACCCAGGCTTGGGTTTCACTGCGAATGTTCCTGGTCTGGAAGCAGATGTGGCCTCCAGAGCTCCTTAAGACTTTTTTTTTTCTATGAGAAAGTCAATGCCCTCCTGAGGACCCCTAGCTCAAACTGGGTTTCCCTCAGCTCCACTTGCTTGTATTTCTTGCTTTGTCTTTAAAGAGCCGCAGACCGGCAGGCACTCACTCAGGCAGCGCCCAGAAAGCTTTAAAAAGCTGACTAGAGGCACCTTCTCCAGTTAGGGACAAGGCCTCATTAGGCTGTGGGGATTTCCTAGGTGGGCAGGCCCCGAAGTCCAAATCCTGCAGGAAGTTGGAGTCTGAGAGATATGATCTGCTTTGGACTGGCGCAGAATTCTGGAATCCACTCTCTCCAGGCACAGTTCTCCCATCCCCCCCCTACCCCGGCGGTGGGAGGGAGGTGGGGGGGGGGAGAAGGGGCTCAGGACTCAGGAGGAAGGGATGCTGGCCTGACCATCCTCTGGAGTGGCTCAGTCTCAGGGAGCATTTCCCTGGGGATTGCCTACTTGGTCTCAGTCCCCTTCCCAATCCCTGCTGCTTGGCCTTTGGTACTTTTTAAATAAAGCCATTCAGTGCTAGGGCAAATGGTTGTAACTTGATTAGGCACGCATGTACAGCTCTAAGGGGTGTGTGTGTGTGTGTGTGTGTGTGTGCGCGCGCGCGCGCGCTAGGCTGATGAGAATATGTTCTGAGCCAAAGATGAGCAGAGTCCTTAGGGCCCTGAGTTTCTTAAGTTAAATGAAGAACTTGTTTTCCCTTCGTGGGATTATCTTTTTAATATATTTTAAAATCATGTTCTTAATTTTGGTCACCTTGAGAGAAGTTTCTTACCAATGTGAGTAGAAGCCGAAGGGGATACATTTGCAAGGCCACCTTTAATCTGCAGAAACAATCAGTGGAGTTTGGTGTTCAACAAGCGACATGCATGCTTTCTTTGCTGCTGGCCAGGGTGTCGTTTTTAAAAGATAGATCCCTGTTCATTGTTTCTGCTGGGTACGGTGGTCATTGGAACACATCTGTTCCTGATAGCTTTTCTATGTCGAGCACACACTATCGTGTTAGCAAGATTTTACACCATCTGTTTAAAAAATTCTTGCCAGTGCTATTTGATGCCCGGTTGAACTTTAGCCAAACTTCATTTTATACTCTTCTCTTGGTCCAGAGCATATATAATACACTTTAATGAAATTATGCTTTCATACTTGCTGACAGGCATCAGAAACATATTTGCCCAGGTCAACAGTGGTCCAGCCAAGTGTGACAGGGAGGGACAGCCCTGAAACACCACAGGGGTAAAGATGCTGGAGAGAAAAATATTTGGAAGCAAAGCTTTTAAATTAAAATCAAGTCATCACCCAACTAAACATAACACACACACACACACACACACACACACACCACATACAGAGGCACACACACATATGAGAGAGAGACAGAGAGAGGAGAGACTATTTGGACCTGCATTGGGAACTATTGTATATTTCTGATGATTTATGAATGTCTTCATTATAAGCATTAAATTTAGAAATTTTATATTTTATATTTTTGACCTTTCCCCAAGTCTGTAATAACTGGTTTGCAAAATAATAAAGTACAATGGTGATATAATGTGATTATGTTAAATGTATCTTGAATGCAATCGGAGGCCATTGAGCCTATCTAATCAGGTATTTACTTTTGATCTTGTGGTCGCTCACAAAGGTTTGAGCTCTTCAGAGCAGGGCTAATATGACATTTCAAAGACTATTTGTAAATCTGTCATTTGATTGCTAAGTATTATGTTCTAGTGGTGGAATAACAGTAAGGCTGTAATTGGCTGGAGAATGTGGACACAGGCTGAGTGTTTTCAAACAGGCAGCATTCCTGGGACTACCTGTTTACAACAGGGTAAGGCTTTACTGTGCTAATTTCCAAAGGTGTTTCAGATTTAGGTCCAGAGATAGTCCTGAGGACTAAGTGAATTATACTCTGCCTAGGTGCCTGGCGATCAGTATCCCACTGACTGGGGAATGTTTCCTTGGAGGGACGTCTGCAGAAAACAGGTTGTTCATCTCTTTCTCCTCTGTGACCTGGACAGGCTGCTGTGACTTTAGGGTGTCCATCAAATACCAACTCAGGATGGAAACTCTGTTTATTCATAAAAATAAATTGTTGCTTTGATGTATATAGTTTTTAAATTGAATGTGTCTATGGTGATGTAGGTGACTGATATTATTTCCACAAGACATTTGTGGATGAGTACATTGTTACTGTCAGATGGAGTTGAGGCATTTGTGGGTGGGTACATTGTTACTGTGAGATGCATCTAGTTATAAAATGAAAGTGCTCTTGTAACATCCCTGTCCACCTGTATTTTTAAAAATTATTTATCAAGATCTCACTTTCATTAAACAGTTAGTTTGGATGTGTTGAAATGTAACTTACAGATTTCTTTGTAAAACAGCCAGTGTTACCAAAATCCAAACCCTGTGAATCTTCACACGTCTGGTTCCAATTAATCTGCTTAGACGATTTAATGGCTAAAATAACAAACCTGATTTAGCCAATCTGGAGTTCTGCACCAATTTTCCATGGGCCTCTTTAAGGTCTAATGCCTTTTCTTACACACATTAATTCATGGTTCTAGTCTTCGAAGAGCAGGGTTGGAAAAGTAAATAGCTAGATGCATTTTCTCTAACAACATCTTTACTGTTACCTCAATTGGGTAGAGTTGGAGAGAGTGCCTGGACAAGCATCAGTGATTACCGGGAAAGAGAAAGAGCGGTACCTATGTAACTATTGGGATTATTCGTTGAGCTTGAGTGCCTACAACATACCAGGTGTACAGATACTAAAGCAATACACGGGTGGTCCTAGTGCCCTAAAAAAAAAACCCTGTCTAGAGCTAGTCTGGGCAAAGGTAAAATTTGTTGATCCTTTCAATTCTATAATGTCTCAATCTATACCCTTGGTTCTCGAATTAATAAAACTATCAAATGACCTCATGTAATTTTCTCTCTACTTATATACATATATTCACACTTTGTGATGGCTGCCATTTGGGTGAATGAACTCTCCCTACAAACCATAGACTGTTACCACAGGCCATTACCACAGGCCTTGCTTGACCATAACAGACAGGCTATGTACCGTACACTGGAAGGAAGCCCACAGAAGTTTCCTGAAGTTCCTGTTCAGTTGTTGTGATTCCTCTGTCACAGTCAGTTATGTGGTGTGCTGGTTTTTCATTTTTGTTTTTTGACAGAGTATCACTGTGTAGCCCTGGCTGACTTATAACTTACCATGTTAACGAGGCTGCCCTTGAAGTCAAGACAGTCAATCAACAACTGAAGCCAATGATTGTAGGGATTTTGTTGTTGTTTTGTCCTATATTTGCTGGTCTAGATAATTAATTGTCCTGCAAACTGAAAGGTTGGATCCTCCTCTCTCCTTCTCCTTCTCCTTCTCCTTCTCCCTCTCCCTCTCCCTCTCCCTCTCCCTCTCCCTCTCCCTCTC
>NC_022022.1:45628880-45630935 GCF_000317375.1 Microtus ochrogaster | reverse complement strand
TCTCCCTCTCCCTCTCCCTCTCCTTCTCCTTCTCCTTCTTCTTCTTCTTCTTCTTCTTCTTCTTCTTCTTCTTCTTCTTCTTCATAGAAAGTTGTGGAAAAATCAGAGTAAAATTTTAGCTGTAATTTTTTTTCTTAGCTCTCACAAAGATAACAGCAGGTACATTTATCTACTATCTCTAATAATCCTGGAGATCAAAGCATAGGTTTATTTTTTTGACCCTTGTGGAAAATAGCAGAGGAGAAAGGAGCAATCATGTGATTGAATTAATTGAACGTCTTTTGCTCTGGAGGAACCCGCGCTAACTGTCCCCTGTTTAATCATGGTGGATAAATTCAGCCAGCGTCATGGGTGTTGCATTTTCCTCTGACTGGACATAATCACTGCTGTGTTCTGTAGTTACACAAGCCCTTTATTTCTACTAGATACGGTGAGGTCACACATACCACACCCTCCCCAACAACCACCACACAGGGGCTCCTGTAGCTGGGATGACCGCACTGTGCAGCTGAAGATGACCTGGAGTTTCTGGTTATCCTGCCTGCACCTCTGACGCAATGGGACGTCAGGCCTGAGATACCACAGCAGATTGATGTGCGGTTTGTGGAGTCGCCCCACCTCCCTGGACTCAGGGTTGGCAGGAGGCAGAAAGCTCAGGTAGAAGCCTAGAGTGGGCAACCTCTGACCTGCTCTCCACTTTCAGCCAATCAGATTTTAGCGGTGTGGTGGAAAGACTTAGTTTCTGAATCCTTGCCGCATCTCCCAGGTGAGGAAAGCATCATCAAACTAAGAACTAACTCAGTGGAAATCTTTCTGGGTTTTCGTGCTAAACTGCAGTGCTAAATCCAATTGTCTTAATAATAAAATCCTGGAGTCAGATATAGGGGTTGATTCTGCAATGTGCCAGGTGCTACAGATACAAGAGTAACACTAAAAGATTAGAGAAGCAGAACAGACCTCTCCTGAATCCTCAGACCAAAGGGGTGATCCTGTCCCTAGGAATCCTCAGACTCAACGCTGTGAGCTCCTGTCTCCTCCCTCCTTATATTCCTCTCTCTGTCCAGCCATATCACTCCTGTCTCTACCTCCCTAGTGCTGGGATTAAAGGCGTGGGATCCCAAGTGCTGGGATTATCTTTGTGTGATCTCTGTTTCTCTTTTAGACAGATTCAATCTTGTGTAGCTCAGGGTGGCCTCGAACTCACAGAGATCCCTCTGCCTCTGTTTCCCGAATTGTGGGCTAAAGGTGTGTGTCTCTACTGTCTGGCCTCTATGGCTAACTAGTGTGGCTAGCTCCACACTCTGATCCTCAGGCAAGCTTTATTTGTTACAGCACAAAGAAAATATCACCACAGGGAACCACTGTTCACAGAGGTTTCTTTGTGTCTCTCAAACTAGTTCTTAAGAATATCAGTCATGACATTCTGTGGAGGGAGATTTCTCAGATTATCTGCCTTTCTTTGTCCTCGTCTCTTCTCCTCCTCCTTCTCCTTCTTTCTTACTTTTTTTTTTTTTGAGACAGCATTTCTCTATATAGCCCTGGCTCTCCTGGAACATGCTACAAAGCAATAACCTCAAATTCAGAGACCCACCTCTACCTTTTTAGTGCTGGGAATAAAGGCCTGTGCCACCACTCCCCACCTCCTCTCTCTCTCTCTCTCTCTCTCTCTCTCTTCTTTTTCTCTTTCTTAAGCTTGTTGTGGTATAATCTTTTGTACGCTGTGAAGATGTGTCTATGCCAAGGTGCCTTCTAATTGGTTTAATAAAGAACTGAATGCCAATAGCTAGGCAGGAAGATGTGAGAAGGAACTTCTGACTTCTAGATAGATAGATAGATAGACAGATAGATAGATAGATAGATAGATGATAGATAGATGATAGATAGATAGATGATAGATAGATGATAGATAGATAGATGATAGATAGATAGATGATAGATAGATGATAGATAGATAGATAGATGATAGATAGATAGATGATAGATAGATGATAGATAGATGATAGATAGATAGATAGATGATAGATAGATAGATAGATGATAGATAGATGATAGATA
>NC_022022.1:45625684-45628745 GCF_000317375.1 Microtus ochrogaster | reverse complement strand
ATAGATAGATAGATAGATAGATAGATAGAGGATAGATAGATGATAGATAGATGATAGATAGATAGATAGAGATAGACAGATGATAGATAGATAGATAGATAGATGATAGATAGATAGATAGACAGACAGATAGATAGATAGATTATAGAGAGATAGATAGATGATAGATAGATAGATGATAGATAGATAGATAGATGATAGATAGATAGATAGATGATAGATAGATAGATAGATGATAGATAGATAGATGATAGATAGATAGATAGATAGACAGATGATAGATAGATAGATGATAGACAGATAGATAGATAGATAGATAGATAGATAGATAGATAGATAGATGATAGATAGAGGAGAAGAGGAATCCATGGGAGAGACACCGTGGACACTGAGAGGAAGCAGGAGGTACAAGATGGGAAAGGTAAGAAGGAACAAGACCAACATAGATTAATACAAATGAGTTGATGTAAGTTATAATAGCCAGTGGGACAAGCCAGAGTATAGGCAAAGCTTTCATAATTAATAATAAGTCTCTGTGTCGTGTGTGTGTGTGTGTGTGTGTGTGTGTGTGTGTGTGAGCTGGAAGCCAGAAGAAAATCTGTCTACATAAGCTTCAGGAATTCCTTTATTTGGAAACTTACATTTTTGGTTGTAAGCCTAGCCTTTAATGGCCGAGCCATTCTGCAGCCCCCATGGACCCAGGGCAGCAAGATCTCCATGATACAGGGCTATAACAGGATGTCCAGAAAGCTTACAGAGAGGGCCCAGCATCAATGGTGCAGCAGAGACCAGCAGCCTCAAAGCAGAGCAATGACTCTTTTCCTTAAATGCTTGCATGTAAAAGTGTGTGGATAAAGGGTTCACTGCAGGACTCCCTGTGTCACACTGCAGCATCCTTCACGAGATTTCCCGCTAGTTCTTTTTTTCTTCCCTCTTTTTCTCTTAAATTTTATTTTGTTTTATTTTGAGGTAGGCTGGAAAATGGGTGGGATTGGGAGGCATCATGTGAAAGACACAAAAAATAATTTTTTTTTCCCAAAAAGGAAACATGTATTCCAAGTCAGGACTTAACACTCTTAGCATTTTCTTGCTGAAACAATTCTCTCAGAATCAAACATGCTTAAATATGTTTAAACATATCCTCCCCCCAAACACATAAAGTACAGAGAAGAACCGAACTGGAGAACTTAAAAGGTCAGCAGAACATTTTCTATGAATCCTTAGGTAGTTACAACAGAATCATTCCTGTTTTGTTGACCTGATGATTTTGGTCCAAAGTTTTAGGATTTCTAGACCGTGCTTCTGTATCCCCAACGATCAGACTGGCTCCTTCTGCTGCTGCCATGTCTTGGTGCTCTTTGGGATTAGGTGAAGGAGACCTCCTTTCTATACAAGGGGGGCACCCTTGTTCTTTTATTCCAAGGTAACTGAGACAACTTGTGTAAAGGTGTATCTATCTGGCTGCGATCCTGGAAATGAAGTTTCCTGAGTGAAGTTTGAAGTGCCCCACCTTTCTAAGATTGTGTGTGTGTGTGTGTGTGTGTGTGAATGTATGCCACATGTGTGTGGGTGTTTGAGAAGACCAAAAGGAACATCTGATCCCCAGAATCTAGAGTTGCCCGTGGTCCCGAGACACTCCATTCAGCTGCTTGGGACGGAGCCCAAATTCTCTAGAATTTGCTCTTAACCACTGAACCATCTCTTCAGTCCCAGATTGGAGCTCATTCCCTTGCAGGTCCAGGAAGACAGAGGAGCATTCTAAAACTCTTCACCGCAGCGAGAGACAGCCAGCTTGATTCTGCAACACAGACTGCCATGGTTTTGCTCTCTTAACAGCGTCAGAACTTGCTGGCACATCCGGTTTTGTTTCAAAACATTCATTTCTTAGGAACCAGGAACAATGTAAACAGTGAAAGTTGTCTCTGTCCCAGGGAAAGCAGGAGCTGCTGAACATGCGGTGCAGTCACCCAGTACTGGGAACACTGAGGCAGGAGGATGGTGAGCTCCAGGCTGGGATCTAGAGCGAGATGCTCTCTCAAAAATAAACAAACAAATGGGGCTAAAAAGAAAAAAAAATAAGCAAAGTACAAGAACAGCAACTTCCGACAGAGAAACAAAGGCGGATTCCAAAGCAAGTTCTCAGTAACACTTAGCAGACAATTTGAAGTTCAGTTATAAAGGAACAAAGTCTAGGCACTCTGAATCAAGGACTCAGTTGCATAAGTAATGTCCCCAAACATGGTCTGAAATATGGTGGGACTGGTGACTCTGGGGTCCGGCTGCCTAGGAGAACAAAATACTTCCCTGAAAACTGGAAGCATCGCCGGCTCTATTCTGACCAGCTAGTCCATGTGATGGTTTGTTTTTCAGTCTGTCCTAAACTGTCAGGTTGGTTAGTAGTAGCTGGACCTAAATGACAGGAGTGCAAACATCCTTGAGGGCAGCTGTGTAAATACAGTAGTTCCCCCTGCATCCCTGGTCCTGCTTTCTCTGCTTATAGCTATAGAGTATCTGAAGGCATTAAATGAAGCAGTCAAGAAACCAACAATTCAAGGCTGGAGGGAGATGGTTACGCAGTTAAGAAGCTAAGAGTGCTTGCTGCTTTTCCAGAGGACAGAGTTCTGCTTGCAGCCCCACACAGAAGACTTCACAACAGCCTGTAACTCCAGCTCCAGAGGAATCCAGGACCTCTGGACTGACTCCACAGGCACCTCCAACACACACACACACAAACACACACATGCACACACACACATGCACACACACACATGCACACACACACATGCACACACACATGCACACACACACACACATGCACACACACACACACATGCACACACACGTGTACAAAAACATTCACACATTCCTCGGCCCCTAAAGGCTAACAGGCCATTGTTTGGGTGGCTTGTTTTTGTTCAGGATAGCTTCCCAATTCAGACTCAAGAGACTTACAGATTTCTTTCTTTAGGTTATTATTCTGCATTTTATTTTTTTAAAAATTATTTATTTATTTATTTATTTATTTATTTATTTATTTATTTATTTATTTATTATGTATATA
>NC_022022.1:45622894-45623639 GCF_000317375.1 Microtus ochrogaster | reverse complement strand
GGAACTCACTTTATAGACCAGGCTGGGCTCAAACTCAGAAGTCTACCTGCCTCTGCCTCCTGAATGCTGGGATTAAAGGTGTGCACCACCATACATGGTTGATATATATATATGGTCTAATTTTAAAAGGAAAACACTGAACCATAGCCAAGAGTGGTAGCTATGCCTCTATTCTTAGCACTAGGGAGATGGAGCAGGAGGATCTGGGCTGGACGCCTGTCTGTCTTAAAAGGGGGGAGGGGAAAGCTGGCCGATGGCTCAGTGGTTAAGGACACATGTTCCTAGAGAACAGGCTTCGAGTCCCGGCACCCACATGGAAACTTAGTACTGTCCATAACTCCAGTTCCAAGGGGATCCAGCACCCTTTTCTGACCCCCAAGAACACCAGGCATGTACATGGTGTATAGTCATACTTACAAAAGACTCATATATGTAAAATAAGACAAATCTAAAAAGAAAAGGTGATGTTAGGGTTTTGTCTCTAGTTGTGGAAATGGAACTTCATTGTAGGGTGGAGGCCTGGAACAGAAAAGGCCTGCATGGTAGCCGTAGCACAAGAAGTCGTTTAAGACAGTGCTGTGGTAAAATGTGCTACGTTATCAAACACAAATACTAAGAGGCTGTGGAGGGATAATATTTAAAGAGAATAGAGTTATGACTGAGTAAAGGCCATTGGCTGGAGGAGTTCCCACAGCATGACTTGGAGTGGGCTGCATCAATGAGACTTGGGCTCAATCCCTAGAAA
>NC_022022.1:45621923-45622794 GCF_000317375.1 Microtus ochrogaster | reverse complement strand
ATTAAAGGCATGCGCCACCATCGCCCGGCTCCTAGAAACTTCTTAAGAGAGAAAAAAGAAAGACGTGATATATTTCTTTCAAAATTTTTATCACTAAGAAATCATGAAAAAACAAGGAACTTTTGAATTTACATGAGTTCATTCCCTTTCAAATAAATTGCATCTTAAATATCGCACAATCATGGAAATTGTGCTCTTTGGACCACACTTTTTACATGTTTTTATTTTTAAAAATGTTTTATTTATTTTATGTACCTGTGTGTTTTGCCTCCATTTATGTATATGCTCACTGTCGATGCCTGACATCTGTTGGATAAGTGAGATCCTGCATGCCTGTGCCTGAGTTTATGGATGTTTTCCACGTATGTGTAGGTACCCTTGGACACCAGAAGAGGGTGCCTGATTCCCTGGAACTGGACTTACAGGATGTTACGAATCACTTGATGTGTGCTTGAAACTGAACCCATATCCTCCAAGACTGGTAGGTGCCCTTAACTGCTGAGCCATCTCTCCAGTACCAAGTATACCCCATTCCTTTTTGGCCACTTTATATGGGAAAGAAATGGGTTTCTTACTGAGGTTTACAATCAGTGATGTCTGACACAGCCCATTGTGAATATGTAAGTGTCTGGAATTATGACTGAGTAAATATGCTTCCCGCAGGCTATGGTGCCTAAGACAGTCGTTAATAGTCACAAGTGCCACTAAAAATAATTAAAAATGCTTCCAATATGTGAGAAGAGAAAAATCTGGATTCAAAACTACACAACCAAGAGAATTTCAAACATATTGAGAGGAAAAAAGACTGGAAGGAAATATAATGGCACCCAAGGAAGAAATTCATGAGGTTGCTCTTTTGGTTTTTAGTTTC
>NC_022022.1:45613336-45621823 GCF_000317375.1 Microtus ochrogaster | reverse complement strand
AGAGAGACAGAGAGAGAGAGAGAGAGACAGAGACAGAGACAGAGAGACAGAGAGACAGAGAGACAAAGACAGAGACAGAGAGACAGAGAGTCAGTGTGTCTACTTTTCAAAAATCGCTTTTGGTTAAAGAGTGTTACATTACTTTTTTGAGATAGTGCCTTACACTATAGCCCAAACTTGTCTTTAATTCATGGCAATCCTCCTGCCTCAGCTTCCTGGGCACTGGGATTACCAGCGTAAACCACCACACCTATTTAACATTATTTTTAAAATAAAGAGGAGAGACCTTAACAAAACAACTAGATGAAAAACAAGTCAACCTCCACAGAACAGTCTATCCTAGCAGAGACTGGTGGCCTGTGCCTACTCTCCCACCAGTGGCGAGGCCGAGGCAGGAGGGTGGTAAGTTCCAGGCCAGTTTGGGCTGCAGAGCCAATTTGAGGCCAGTACCATCTACTCTGTGAGACTTTCTTACATAGACAAAAACAAAACTCTGTCCTTACACTCTCAAATTTGTACAAATGGTAATTCTTCCTCTAGGTCGTTATTAATAAATGTTCAAGAACATCATTAAGATCTCGTATATTTCTAGAATGGAGTATTACATAGTTATTAACATTTTTTCCATTGAGGGAAATCTGGCATAACTTGAAACATGCTGTATGTAGAGTAGATTTCCCTGTGTGTGGACATTAAGTGTACGAAGAGAGAACCGGAACGTGATGACATGGCAAGATGGCCACAACAGGAAGCTTTTATTGTCTCTAAATGCTTTTGCTAATCCTTCCACAATGCCTACATTGTAATTCACTTACAATGCCTACTCTCATAATTGGAATAACATAGACATCGAATTTTTTGTAAAAAATATTTCCTAAGGTTTCTCTTTTACGAAAATGTGTTCCTCTTAAATGCAATGACTTAAATAATATAATATATATTTCTTATAAGTTAATAATTTCAAGAGTAATAATAGCCTTTCAGTTTCAAGTCAGAATTTTACTGATAGACATTGCTTTTTTTTTCTCAGAGCTTAAATCACGGGCTTTTTATAGAAGCATATAATCTTTTAGTAAAAAGTAATTGATGATTGCTACCAGTTCGACACTGGATCCCATTGTTCAATAACATGCTCACAAGAGAACAGCTTGCTGGATCAAGAAGGAGAGAGGATGTGGCCGCCCTGTGGCTCTATGCTTCTCACCACTGCAAACTTCAAGCATCAGGCCGACCCTTTCAACAGCTGAGACTACCACAGGCCTCTGGATTTGCAGGAGTGTGCAGAAGCAGTCTAGGGGGGATGGTGTAGGGTGTGACTATGACAGTGGCAGCTACACTATCCCAAAGGGCCATCCACAGCAAGGAGACACATTCTGAGATGTCAAAACAGTCAAGAGCTCAGTCAAGCCCTTTTGTTTTTGAATTTCGGGTTACTGTGAGACTCACTGTAGTAATCAGAGCGCAGGCTCTTCCAACGAGCTACTGTAGGTTGTAGAGAGGTGTCTGGGAAGGTCAGAGTCAGTGAGGTGTAAGTCAGCCTTATCGCAGACAGTCAAGTTCCCTCCGTGGATGTAAGTGCTTGGGGATATACCAGCTCACTAATTTGGGGGTTCTGATGAAAAAAATATGCTTTCTCTTTGAGCAGGTGATTAAAAGGAAGAGTTAGGGCGAAACAAAACAAAAAACATCTGAAACATGATGTTTTTGTTTTCATGCTGAAAATAAAAATATATAGTAGCATAAGTCCAAATCTCATGGTTATCAAGACACATCAACTTGAAATCAGCAGAATTCAGGTCCTTAGCTCTTCCCTTCGTACGTTCACGTCATCAGCTCAGCTTCTCAGCAGTGCTTTCCTGGTTCATCTGAGGCACATGTCGCCAGATAAAAAAATATTCTGTGTGTTCAACTTTGTCCTTTTGAATGAAATAGCTCTGTTCCTTCTGGCAGGGACTGGTTTCAGATGGTGGAGGATAAGACTTCAGCATTTCTAACTGTCTAATGGAGAGAGCATAAAGGAGACTTAGCTACTGTTATTTAACCCAACATTTTCCTCACAATTTTTTTCTGCTACAGGAAAAGGAAACCAATTCGATTTTTAGAAGTCCCACCCATAACCTCTTCTTCCCCAACCCCCCTACAATCTTCCCAAAGCCCCTCGACCAATTTTGTTCATATGATATTTCCCTTGAGGTCTTAATCGGTTTAGTCTGTAGGATTTCCCCTTCGGTGACATTATCAGAAGAAATTACCCTGTTTCATTACCTGTGGTCAATGAGGTCTGACGGGTTTTCCTTCTTGCTGGTCCGCAGTGAGTGGAGGTCACGAAGGACTCTCTGGGACAGGAAGGTGTTGTCTAGACGTGACCCTTTGAAGTTTCCTCCACGGCCATCTTCAGCTCACAGAAATTTCTTGTTGGGGGGTCATCTACCTCAAACCCCCAGAGCCCACCGACTGCTGCTGCACGGTTTAGCCATTTCACGTGCTGCCCTGTGGTGGAAGGAAAGTCGTGGAATTTGCCTGGAATTCATTCACTGACAGCCTTGGGTGGCCTTTACCCAAGTGGTTTCAGGCCAGAGGGAAAGTGTGTGTGTGTGGGGGGGGGAGTGAAGTTGGGGAGAAGTGAGGGGGCGGGGGAAGCTGGGGAGAAGTTTTGCAAACTGAAAGGTTTACAGGGAGGGCTATCTTGGTCACACAACAGTAAGTACTGCTTTTCTGAGAAACACTGCATCCATTCTGTGTTTGCAGTTGATATCAGGTAATAGTCAATCCTGACAGAAAAGAATGGCCTCCTAGTTATGTCTAAAGAGATTTTAAAAAGCTTGCTTTGTTTTTATTTTGTACTTTTACATCGCCCTATCACACAGTGCAGTTGAATCCTCTTGATAGGTACTACACTGAGCAAGTCTGCAAAGAGTAAATCTTTATTTAGTTTGAGCGCTTGGGCTCCCATGGTGCACTGCATTCTCACCAGAAGATAGCGAGGAGACAGGGCAAGGGCTGGTACGCAAGTGTTAGCACAGATCTTGACTTGCTTGTGGTGAATATGCAGTCAAAGAAACAACCTTGGGCTGGAGAGACGGCCCAGAGGGTAAGGTGCTTACAGAGCAACCACAGGGAGCTGAATCTGGACCCCCAGCTCCCACAGAAAACAGAAGACCGTCACCTGTGCAGTGGACTGATAGCTAATGCCCCACTCGGGGAGTCAGGGACAAGCAGAGCCCAAGGGGTCGCTCTGTCTACAGAAGTGAGCTGTGTGCATCTGCATCGGTGAGCACACCTGCACACCATCCATGTACACACACGTACAGAACACCCACATGAGAAAATGGTGGGAACAACCTGCTGCTCTTTCAGATTCTTATCAAAGAGCAAATCGATTCCTGGAGTCAGTCCTCACCAGATACTACTCCTCTGAGGTGGGGGCAGGGAATTATTTTTTTCTAGATTTTTTTTTTCTTCTATTAAGGGAAGGCTAAACGTTAGCACGCCTGTGTCGTGCCTGCCCCTCCCCACCTTTCCCACCTTTAGTCTCAGTGGCTCCTGTCACATGTTGGATTCACACTTGCCTTGTCAGGGTGAGGTTCAGGGAAGGCATGGATAGGATCCTTGGAAAGTCGGAACTGCCTTTATAGATTCCCTTGGGGGAATCGGATCCTCTGTAGACTAGGGAAGAGCTTTAGGATTGACTCACAGCCAAGGGGAAACGGAGGAGGGAAGACCTGCATTCACAGTTCAGGGCCACAGAGGGCGGTGTTGGGGAGCAATCTGCGCTGGCATTGTCAAAAGGGCGGTTCACCTGTGTGTGGTGTGGCTCTGACTCTTGGCCTGCTTCTTCCTCATCCGTCAATGGATGGCTTTCCATGTCTCTGTTTCTCAAGCCCGGGAATCCGCATTGTGTTTACCGTGTGCTTACATGTGAACGGTTGTTAGGGTTACAGGATCAACATACAGGGTTTGGGGCCAGGTGGTGCACGCGTGCGAAGGGAGACTCAGGCAAGCAGATCTCAAGTTCAAGGCCAGCTTGGGCTGCAGCGGGAGTTCCCTGCCAGCCTCCCGAACAACCACGGATTTGGAAATGAACTCTTGCCGCCACAGCTGAATTTAATAGAAATACCTTGGTGGGAAGGGACTTCCGAAGAAATCTGGCTCCTTGAGCTTTGCTGAAGTGTAAGCACCGCCGTGAAACATGGGAATAAATCAAACCCACAAAACACAGGGCCCGATCACTTTGTTTTAAACACCCATATACTGATTTATAACATTGTAACATTCTCTCGAAAAGCGTTTTACAGATGTTCCATTTAAATTTGATAGATGCTCTACTTTTTCCACTTATATACAGAACCAGCCAAACAGACACAAACAGACACCCCAAATTATACTTATTTAGGAGGTGCTTTCTAATTATTTTCCTGAACAATTTTTCTGTAGCTTGTGTGAGAAATTCAGATTTTAAACTGACATTAGCATTTGGGGACTGAGAAAGACAGCTTGACACCTGGATGAAAATATAGGAACAGTCATTCACATGATTAAAAAAATTACATTTATTGTGGACTTAGTAATAGAATTGAATTTTCTATTTCTCTTCTATTTTTAACTTACTAGAGTCTTGGAAATTTACCTTACACACATTATTAAAATTATCTATAAAATAATAAAGTTTTTTTTAACTGAATGAACATTTATTATTTGTTAATAAAAATCATAACACGTGCTCTTTAGTCAGAAGTATTGAAAATTAAAAGTAAGAAAACATTTTAATAGGAATATTGTTATTTTTTTAACTTCCCAAGAAGTCTGATTTCCTGTTTTTGTTTTGTTTTTTCTTCTAAGGCAGGATTCCTTTGTGTAGCCCTGGCTGTCCTGGAACTCACTATGTAGATCAGGTTGGCCTTGAACTCAGAGATCTGCCTCTGTCTCCTGAGAGCTGGGATTAAAACTATGTGCCACTACCGTATGCCTAAGAAGTCTCATTTCCAATATTAGAATTAAAATTATTTTTAACTATGTAAAATTTTAAATTAAAGATAAGTTATTGAGAAAATAACTTTAAAGGAGAGAATTATAACTTATTTCATATATATTTCTTGTCACTATTATACCTTTCCCTGGGCCACTGCAACTTATTTCTTATTTTCTAATTTTAAAAACTAATGGGACATTTCATTAATGCTCTATCATCTAGCAATGTGCACACATTTGGCTGACAACACACACACATGCGTGCACACACACAGACACATCTGGGCACGCACGTGAACACACACGCACAAGTCTTAATCATTCCAGTGATGTCACTGAGCCCCACAGTGTTCTGAGCCTGGAGGAAGTGCTCCTTGGAAAACTTGTAGCTTCATCTGGTAGTAATTTGTAATTTACCATGTTTTGGGCTCACAGCCAGGTCAGCTATTGCCAAAAGAAGGCAGACAGGGGAATACAATGATTATCAAGAGGAGACTCGGGATGTACTGAAGGAAGCAAACTAAGACAAACTAAAACAAAATCTGGGAAGCAATTGACTCCCCTGAAATAACTTTTAGGGGGCCAGAGAAAGAAGAGGACCCAGGATCTCAGCCCGACTCTGGCCTGGGCATCACAAGTACTATTCTTTAGATCCAGTGATTAGCTGGACAACAAGGAATAGGTTTCCCCGAACATTTTAGGAAAAGGAACTTCCGCCTGGCGGAGTGAGCTCTTCCCCATGTTTTAGGGGTTTGGGATGCAGCCTCTCATGAACTCATCCATGGTCTCCCTACTCCTCAGACTCATCAACACAGTGCGTAAAACTGCCACAGAAAGCATCGAAGGCCTTGCATAAACCTGACGAGAAGTTACCACATTTAACTATGAGATGAGAATTGCACAAGTCCCTAAATAGTGGATGTGTTTAAGAGTCTTAAAAACTGAAAAGATATCAAATAAAATAAAATAAACAAAAATGTAATCTCAGGAATATTTTTTAAAAGGCTTGAAGTTAGGGTCTTAAGCCTTTAGGACTGAAACAATTTTCTGTGTGGGTTCAGCAAATTCACCAAATCCTTGGGCGCCTTTTATGGTGGCGTTTGTCACAGTCATGGGTGGTCATCGAGGTCAGACGGTACTGGTGACCATGACACAGCACACAGAGAACACATCTACAATCTGTTTATGTAAATCGTCTGAGGGGGCTGGAGAGATGGCTCTGTGGTTAAGGGCATTTGCTGTTCTTGCCGAGGGCCTGAATTCATACCCCAGAACCCAGGGTAGGTGTCTCGCAATCTCCTGGAACTCCATCTTCAGGGGATCAACCCTATCTTCTATCTTCCAGGGGCACCTGCACACAATGAGACGCATATACACACTCTCTCACACAAATAAAAATCTTGGAAAAAATTGTTCGATATGTAGGTAATTTCTAAAGAAGAGACAATTTGTATGTGTATAAGAAACCAATAGAACAGGTTAGGGTTTCAGATTGATTGCTAGTCTAAAGTAGACAACTGCCATTATCACCTTGGTTCCTCTCCAGAGAGTGCCTCGGAGTCGCACTAGGGTGTCTTATAGTAAATGGTGCTTGACTTGGCACCAGGCAGACAAGGGTTGGGATCCCAACTCTACCACTTTCCTCATGGGTGACCTTGGGAAAGTCACTTAAACAGTGTAATGAGAACACATATTGTAATAACATCTCCAGAGACTATTTAGTGACGACACGGGCATATTGCTCTGATGCTGAGACAGCAAGCCTTCAGTTAATGGCTGCTGTTGTGATTGTAGAATGACTTCTTTTTAAAGATTTTACAATATTTCAGTTATATGTGTGCCTGCGTGCGTGTCTGTGCATGTATATGTGGGTGTGGTTGTGAGCTGCCCAATGTGGATTCTGGGACCCGAACTCATCCCCTGTAAGAGCAGCCAAGTGCTCTTAATCAGTGAGCCATCTCTTCAGTCCATACAGAAACATTGAAGTGAACAGTTCATGTTAATCTAATTCTTAACATTTCATAGTGGAGGAAAAAAAAAGAGAAATCCAATGCTTCATTTCCTTTGTAAAATTTTGTATATGTGTGTGCATGTATGGTGTGTATTTACTTATGAAGATGGTCTTGTGGGTTGCTCTTTGCCTTCTATAATTTTCTCAGCTATTTAAGTCAGTCTCTCTGACCTGTGAGTCTCTGAGGATTCTTCTGCCTCCATATCTCTTTTTTCCCATAGGAGAGCTAGGATTAGGGACAGGGCCACCTGAGTTCAAACTCAGGCCCCTGAGCTTGGAGGGCAAGCACTTTCCTGTGGGGCTGGACAGCCTCCAACATTTCGTTTGCAATGTGACATTTTCCTAGGGTTGTTTCTTGCCTGTGTCCTTGGTCGTCTTGAGATGGGTTTGTGTGGAGGAAGCCAGTGGACCTGAAGCTGTGTGAGGTGTTTTCAGGGCTGTCTGTGTGGGCTGCTCAGCTCTCAAAGCCAAAGTTACAGCTCAGAGCTTCTGCTTCTGCACAGAAACGCAACGGCTAACTGCCAGAAGGTTGAAGAAAAGCAGGTACCCATTAACCCTACTGTTGTCTAGACCATGCAAACTGTGGGCATAGCATGCTTTGGGGGGGGGGGGGGCTAGGGCCACATGCTATGGACTATTACTCTGATGTTAATTACAAAAAAACAAGTTCAACTTGGCTGTTAAATTCATAATTTTTATAACAGCAAAATCTGTCTGAAAGCTGTTTGTGCTAATATTTTAGGAATCATCTCAGTGTTTTGGACATTGGCTCAGATTCACTAATGCCAAGGATTTCCCTGTAACTATAAATTGAACAAGGTGTCTCACATTAAGTAAATTTCCAAAATTTCAATAGTTTAAAACAGGTATTTTTTTTTCTTAAAAGTTCACAAGAGTTTTGTTTGAACATATTAACAGCAATTAGCTCTTTTAGCCTATTCATGCCTCTTGTGACCATCCATGAACATCACAGACAAAATAGGGCCCATCAGATCATGCCTGGATAGAAGCCCTCTAAGTCCCTGCATTATTAAAATGAGTATCACACACTCCCTAAAGAGAAATTTGCTCTAATAACTATAATTAAGCAGCATGCTTGAGCCCAAAGAACTCTACATCCCAGATGGCCTGGCAGATATTAGAGACTGAACTACCCCAAACCAGCACAGACTGTCCTCTAAGACACGGCTTTGAATGTTTGACATTATTGTTTTATTAAAAGAGAATCCTCACTTGGGACTGTTTGGAGAGGTAGATGTTGTGTCTGTTTAACGAAGCATCCGGTACACCGCGCTGGCCAGACTCCAAGCTGTATAGAATGCACTGGCAGTGTAAGTGGGCTGGCTTGAGTTTGCACTAATAAAATGTGGATACCCAGAGTGGTATAAGTTTAAGCTCAAGTTTTTTGTTTTTGTTTTTAATATTTATTTATTTGTTATGTATACAATATTCTGTCTGTGTGTATCCCTGCAGGCCAGAAGAGGGCACCAGACCCCATTACAGATGGT
>NC_022022.1:45599023-45612869 GCF_000317375.1 Microtus ochrogaster | reverse complement strand
ACCCCGTCTACACACTGCCGCCTGCACCCTGTCTACACACTGCCCCCTGCACCCCGTCTACACTGCCCCCTGCACCCCGTCTACACTGCCCCCTGAATCCCGTCTACACTGCCCCCTGCACCCCGTCTACACACTGCTCCCTGCACCCTGTCTACACTGCACAGAGCCGTTTTGTTTTACGCTCTGAAGTGGGGCACCGTGTGTGAAGTGGCAATAATTAACCGTTGCTCTCCGCGTTTTCTTCTGAATGCAATCCCACCACTGAGGTTTAAGCTCACGGTTTGCAGAGATTCATACTGTGAGAATTTACCATTTGCTTTTTTTTCATTAAACATGGTATTATGCATATTTTCTAGGTAATTCATCCACCACAATATTTAGATTTTACAAGAGAAAAGAAAAAAACAGAAATATCATAAAATTTATAAAGTAGCCTTTAAACAGTAAGCGGTAAGTTCATCCCTCCCCTCTCTTCTCTCTTCTCCCCTTCCTCCCACTTTTCCTCCTTCCTTCCCACCCGCTCTCCCTCCTTTCCCTTCAGGGTCTCACTCTGTGGCTTAGACTGGCCTCCTGCTTTGGCTCTGGAATACTAGGAATTCAGGCACCGCCAGCATGGCTGGATGTTTCTCTTTATGTTAATGAACACATATGTAGGATCTGGATGCGTTCTGCCGGGTATCTGTTATCTGCAGCGGAGAAACACAGCACATCCAAACTTAGGGTCTTAAAGTAACCGTAAGTAAATATTTATTATTTCTCACAGCCTCTCTTGGACAGGAAGGATTCAGGAGTGTCTCCCCTGGTTCTGGCTTGAGTCCTGCAGTGAGGTGGAGGTGGGGATGTTGGCTGTAAGGCAGTCATCTGAGAGAGCACACTGCTTACTGTTGGCATCTCCACTGCCCGGAGGAGTGGCTTCCTCGGGAGCTGCTCAGCTCAGTCATGTGGGGTGAGAACCTCCACAGCTCCTCCAGTACTGCCTTTTCTAAGTGTTTTCAGCATGCAGGGCTGGCTTCCTCCCCTCACTGTTGAGGAAGGAGCCAAGGTGGGAACAGTATTGCCTTTTATGAGTGGCAGCTCATTGCCCGGCTACTGCGGTGGCAGACGGTCTTTCAGCCACGCGTGCTGTCTGCCCAGGTGGGTAATTCCATCACCTGGAAGGCCAAGGCAGGAAGGTGGTTGCAAGTTTGAGGCCAGCTTCAGCTACAAACAAACAAAGGAACAAAACATTCTTAAAACCAAACAAACACGACAACTAACTTCATTTTGCCTGTGTTTTGTTACCCCTGCGAGACCCAGGCTAATCCCAGATGCCTTCACTGTAGCTGCCTGGGTTTCCTTTTGAGTTCATTTCGCTACATTTTCCTAATAAAAACCCGACTGTGGAAACGGGAATGGGAAGCACATCTTGTTCTTGTGGAATGCACCTGGAGCCATTGTCACAGAAAACCGTCAGCTCTGTGAATGACAGGGAGGCTATGCCATTTTAACTCAATAGTATATTTCTGTGACCTACCAAAGGGCCTGGATAAATGGATGTGGTCCAGCTTAGGGGGCAGGCCTGTTTGCTTGATCCTGGACGTATTGTTATATTTTTAAATATCAAGATGGTGTTCCCGGGGAAGCGTGAACATCTGTACTTTCAAAAGTGCAACCGCCTGGCGCACACCCTTAATCCCAGTTCTGGGAAGGCCGAGGCAGGTGGATCTCTGTGAGCTCGAGTCCAGCCTGGTCTACAAAGTGAGTTCCAGGAGAGCCAGGACTGTTACACAGAGAAAACCTGTCTCAAGAAGAGAAACAAAGTGCCACTGAACATTTCAAAGTGCTTTGTAAGCAATCGGCGAGCCTATTCCTACATCACTGGAGAAAGTCTACCTTCGACTGAGCTAACGCCCTAGTGCCCTGATACAGCATTTCTTTAAAACTCCGAAAAAGAAAAGAAAGCTGCATTTTCATGGGAAATAACCACAAGCTAAGGCCAGCTTCCCAGTTCTCACAAAAGCTCTCCACAGAGTTTATATGCCTTTCCAGGAACCTCACTTCCCACTCCCCACACCAGTGATCTTTATCCTTTGGCAATCACTGGGTTTAGACCTGTCCCGAAATCAGAATCTGTCACCACATCCACATGCACGTTCGGAGGCCAAAGAGGCCTAGATTGTATACGGTAGACTCAAGGGTGGTGTAAGTGTAGTTTAATCTTTTTCTACTAAATTGTATGAAGTGAGAACCAGTGTCCAAGGTAAGAAGTTTGCTTTCCAGTGAAGCTGTTTCTTAGAATCGGCTGGGGTGGTCTTAGCTGTTACATCACAGCAAGTGCAGCAGGCTCGCTCTTGTCACTCGGTAATTATTGCTAAAGCTGTTGAAATTTTGATATCAGTCCAGCTCACTAATTTGACCGCGACTCAACTAGGCCAGATGTAGTCCATGGACCGAGTCAAAGCGAGGAGCATCCACGCCGTAGAGGAAGGACTACGTTGACAGAAGAAGGCAAATCATAATCAAAACAAGAGCATCTTGAGCTGGAGAGATCTCAGTGGTTAAGCACACAGGCTGCCCTTCCAGAGGTCCTGAGTTCAATTCCCAGCACCCACAGGCTGGCTCACAACCATCTGTAATGAGCTGGTGCCCTCTTCTGGCCCTCTTCTGGTATATATGTGGACAGAATACTGTATACATAATAAATAAATAAATCTTTACAAAAAAATGTCTTAGCCAGGCTACCTGTAGCAATGTATACAGACAGTTCTCCATGGCACCTTCAAAACACCTTCCCAAACTCCATTTGCTCATATTCTGTTCTGAAAAGCTTGTTTCTACTTAGAGAATGATCAATAGGTGAGACTCTACCCACTGCCTCTGGAAATAAAACCAAACAGATAAACACAACCTCACATTTCACTGTGAATGGACACGATGCGCTTGGGAATATTATTTTCAGGTGTCACTTTTGTTTCTGTTGCATTTGTTTAACTCTGTGAAGCTGCGATGCTTTGCCTGTCTTGAACACCTGATGGACTAATAAAGATCTGAACGGCCAATAGTAAGGCAAGAGAAAGGATAGGCAGGGTTGGCCCATAGAGAGCATATATAGAAGGAGAAAACCGAGAGAAAGGGTTCGAGGAGAGGTAGCCAGAGAAGGAGGAGGACATCAGGGGTCAGCCACCCAGCTACACAGCAATCCACGGAGTAAGAGTAAGATTTACAGAAGTAAGAGAATGGAAAAACACAGAGGCCAAAGGGTATATGGGATAATATAAGTTAAGTGAAGTGGGCAAGAAACAAGCCAAGCTAATGCTGTGGGGCAGTGGTCTTGTACCAGTTTAATAAAATGCTGATTGGCCAGTAGCCAGGCAGGAAGTATAGGCGGGGTGACCAGAACAGAAGAATTCTGGGAAGAGGAAAGGTTCAGTCTGCAGGTGTGACCCAGATGCAGAGGAAGCAAGATGAGAGCATCTCACTGATAAAAGGTACCAAGGCACATGGCTGACACAGACCAGAATTATGGGCTAACGTAAGTTATAAGAGTTAATAAGAAGCCTGAGCTAATAGGCCAACCAGTTTATGATTAATGCAGACCTCTGTGTGTTTCTTTGGGATTGAATGGCTGCAGAACTGGGCAGGACAGAAATCTCTGCCAACAAGCTAAGGCCAGGCATTTATGAAGAATAAGCTTCTGTGTGTAATTCATTTGGGAGCTGGGTGGTGGGCCCCACAGAAAAGTCCAAAGAACATCACATCACATCACAGTACTACTGTGCAATGCCCAGAACTCAGCCTCCCAGGAGCTCAGCCAGCCAATGTCAGTCCTCAGGAGTCTGTTTGCTTGAGGTGCAAACTTAAACAACTATTGCCCTGCTAGGCATTGTGATAAGGATGCTATGCTATTGATTCTCGGTCGGTCCGGTCTGGGGAGCAAGCATCTCTGCTTGTCTCTTACTCCAACCTCCCATTTAGACTTGCTCTGAGCAATCAGTTACAGTTGTAAGTATGGTGATCAAATGTTGCCAGCACCATGGTTTGAGCAAATTTTAAGTTATCACATACCAGCTGGTCCAGCTCATCCCATGTCTGAGAACAGTGCCCAGGCTGACAGAGGAACAAGAGCTACAGTCGCCAGATACTGCGTTAGCCTGGGGTTGGGGACCGTTCAACTCAACAACGTGTGACAAAGCAGTTCCCTGAATATAGGTGGAGAAAATTTTCAGAATTACACAATTTTCCAGTTCAGGATTTAAATAGGAGATTCACGGGCGAGGGGCGGACATCCTGGGAGGTGTAGTGGAACTTGAAAGCCGTGACAAAGAATCCTGCCATCTGCAGTGAGGACTGTTTGCTAGCAAAGAAGGTTTGTGGGCTGGGGTGCAGCTCAGTGGTGGGGAGCACGCCCAGGCACAGGGCTTGATGCTGGGCACAGAAAACATGAGAAACAAACAAGACTTTGTTCTGCTGCTTGTTTTACCTCAGATGGAAGGCTGAGAAGCACTCCTGTATACATCGGTTAAGAAATCAGCTTCTCTGATGCCTCTGACATTTGGTGGGTTGTGAGCTGTTCAGATTTTGGAGCGGGGGGTGGGAGGAGGTACTAGTAGGCCATGAAAAACCATTTGGGAGGATGATATATTGAATGAAAAATATCACAAGAGCACATATATCCAGATTTCCGACCCAGGCGTGTATGGGAGAAAGGGCCTGCTTTGGGACTGCTCAAAATGACAGGACCAGGATGGGGAAAGATCCTGGACCTCAGAGTATTCTATCTTCTTGTCACCAACAGTCAGGATACGTGCAAATAATTTTTTATATGTCTTCCCAAAGTGAATATATATTTTCACGGTTTCAAAATATAAAATACCATCTCTGGAAAGTTTAGAAAGTGCCGGGACCTGGGCCAAGAGGGTGTGAACAAGTGATAAAAAGGCCTGTTTTTCTTTAAAAAGATAAGGAGAGATTAAAATTTCCTCATTTCTCTATGTCAGTGTCAGAAAGGGAAAAATAACTGAGAGGTGATATTTTCAACCAGCAAGAAAGTGCCCTATTCAGTAGTGTAGCTTGCCAACTGGATGCTGATGTGTAAGAAAGACTTGTGTTTGGGGGGCTGGGAAGAAAGGGTGAAGTAGCCTAGGAATAGGCTGTTCACAGAGACGGAGCCAGGAACAATACTGGCAAGAGTGGTCATATCCCCAGATAAGGGTGTTCGTTGTCCAGCCGAGGGCACACAGTTAACAGACCATATGGAACAGGAGGAGGTTAAGCAGAGGATCCGGAGCCATTCACTGGCGAGGGGAGGGAGCAGGCTACATGACTACAATAAAGTTCTTTTGGCTAGCAATTTTATCTCAGAATTTGGTGCTGAGCTGATTTCTCAGATAGGTTTGAACTGATGGTGTATCTCTCTTTGTAGGTGTAGCAATGGTGACTCCCAGCCGGGTTAAGCTGGCCCGTAGGACTTCATAGTGAGTGCCTCCAAAGAGCTGATGCGTCTTCACTGGACGTAAGCATTGGGTTTGTTTTATTTCTGAAAGAGAATTTGATGAATGAGTGATGAGTGGAGCTTGCTTGAAAGCAGTTTGTGGTCCACATGAGGCCGAAGTTTTTGACTACAGCAAGTGAATGTCTGTGTGTGTGTGTGTGTGTGTGTGTGTGTGTGTGTGTATCTACATGGTGCACTGGGACAGCCTTGGGAAAGACACCGTGTTTAAAGACAGGGTCTCTTGTATTGTTGCTGTCTACTCTAGGTGAGATGTTAACTCACCAGGAATCATGAATGAGCCTGTATGTGCATCTGTATCAGGGATAATAAGTAGCTAGACAGACGCCCAGGAGAGTTCAAGGAGCCATATGTATGACAACGTCACACCTGACATCTTGGAGATATTTAACGACAGGTTAATAGCTCACCCACCATCGCCTCCCCCACTGCCATCTCCACCCTTGCCGTCATCCTTGGATGAATGAATGTTGTGTGATTCTCTGAGCCTGGAGTAGAGGGCTTTGCAGTTTCCACGGAAACAGAAACTTCACAGATGTTTCTCAAGCTGCCTCTCTACCCAGGAAGTTTCAAAGTACTTGGAAATGGGCAACATCCACATTGTGGGCTGTAGTGTTGCCGTCGGTGTGTTTATTATGCTAAACTCCCTCGACCGTTCTATTATTTATTATTCTCGGCTTTATTTAGAACGGTTTAACCTGTGTATAGTTCAGCTGTATTCTTTGTTAGTATAGCAATTATAGATTTTTCTTCCGTTTATAAAGATAGAAAGAGGATGGGGTAGGGAACGAAAAAGTTTGTAGCTTAAATACCCAGGTTTTTATTTTCCAGCTGCTAAGAGGAGACGGACTTTCTGGGGAAGGCACCTTGTTTACTTTCCTCTGAAGGATTTTTTTTTTTTTTAAACCTGAACCACAACTTTCAAAGTCATAAAGATCTTTGGCACTAGCTTTCTCCCCCTTGCAAATAGAAATCGAGCTAAAAAATAAAACAAAACCCATCACATATTTCTTCTTAGACAAACGAGCAGAACTTGTAGATTCAGGAGGGAACACGAATCTAAAGGAAGAGCATGATCAAATGAAGGGAAAAGAGAAATCTGGAATTTCCTCTGCTGTGAGCCTTTGTTCCCTGTGGAAAGCGTTTGTGTTAATGGAGATGGCTCTAATTGTGGATTCATCCATGGCAAGACAAAGTGTCAGAGCCAAAGTTACATTTTAAGGTTTAATTACTGTGCCTAAGGAATCCTCTGATCTGCAAGGACAGACAGTTCCTGAGATGCTGGAGGCTGTTGTTTATGGGAGACAACAAGCGCTGTGTTTCCACTCCCCTAAACTGTCTTGTTTGACCCCTCTGCACATCGATCACGGCTGGGTTACAGGCAGAAAATATGTCAGGATACATGCTTGCTCCTGATTGGATGTAGCCTGGAGGTGCATCAGCATGCATGCTTACTCCTGATTGGACCAGCTGGGAAATGCAATGAATTATGGGATTTCCTTCTTAAACTGCTGTTAAGTCACGACTTGGCGCCATTTCCCAGGAACCTGGGTTACAGCCCATCTACTCGACCAGTATTTAATTAAACCTTGCTTCAAATTTGGCCCTAAACTGTGGTAGTGTTGGAATTAACAAAAGCTCCACAGAAAAGTGTACGATCACAAAATAATCCAGGTTTAGTGGCGCCCTAAGATGTGGAGTAGAGGGTTGTGGCTCTGTAGGTAGCCTGTTTGGCAGCTGGTGGACAGAAGCACGCTTGGAGTTTGGCTTCCTCTGCCTGCTAGCTTTATGCACTCTTTTTTATTTTATTTTTGCCTTGCCCGTAGGCCTGTGGAGGCAATCATGGCTAAACGATGGTGCCTTCTCATCTCAAGTGGGCAATTTGCATTTCTGAGGATCTCCAGGCTGCAAGAGCAGGTTTTTCCTGCGCCTTCCAGGAATGTTCCTTCTAGAAATTTACCTCATCTTTATCAGGGAGTGGTGGGGAAGTCCTTCTGCATATGTGTTGCTTTTATTGGTTAATGAATAAAGAAGCTTCTTTGGCCTGTGATAGGGCAGAGTAGATCTCTAGGTGGGGAAACTGAACTGATTGCTGGGAGAAAGTAGGCAGTGTAATGAGAAGCCATGTAGTGCCCGGGACAGATGCTTGTGCTGGAGCCCCCTTACTCGTGGGGATGTACAAATTAATGGATGGGTTAGTTTGGGATGTAGTAGCTAGCTGGGAATATGCTTACGCTGTTGGCTAAACAGTATTGCAATGAATGCAGATTTCCGTGTGATCTTTTCCTGAGTCTGGGCGGTGGGAAACGAACAAGCAGCCTTCACCAACAAGGGAGGGACGTTGTTTACCTTTTAACTTCCAAGAAACCCGAGACACCTAGGTTTGTATTTAATAACTTTTATTCCCTCTATGATCTGGTCACTCAGGACTTATAACCTGTGACTTCATGAGCTATCCCGGGTCACATGACTGCTTGCCCGTTTTCCTTAAGGCAGAGAAGGCAGGGCAGAGGATGAGCTGTCTTGATCTGCTGTGTGGTTCAGGCCAATCATTTTTATGTTTGTTTCAAAATTGTGTGTGACGTACGCATGTGTGTGTGTGTGTGTGTGTGTGTGTGAGCACATGTGTGTGTGTGTGTGTGTGTATGTGTGTGTGCCCGTGAGTGGGGTATGTGCATATGAGAGCATCGTCCAAGGAGTTCATCAAGAGCATCAGACCCTCTGAGGATTATAGGGGGTTGCTAGCCATCAGATGTGGGTGCTGGGACCCAACCTCAGATCCTGGCAAAAGCAGGAGTCATACTTTACCCCTAGTCCATCTCTCCAGCCCCACCAACTTTGTGGCAAGGAAGGTTGTCATGGCGCTTCAGTCCTGCAAGCTCCCTGGACAACACCACTGACCAATACTCCCCTCCTTCCTGAACCAAGATGGCCTGGTCCATGCGCTCTACACCTATGGCCACTGTGGATATAAGGATGGGTAATCCGAGGCTTTGTTTCTGAGGGTTCACTGTGTGCAGCCAGAGACTGACAGTGCGTTTATTGTGTTATGTCTGTCAGTTACTCCACACTGTATAGCACAGTAATTTTTCAGGCTGTCCCTTGTCCAGAGACTCTGGCCTTTGAGTTCCTGGGGGTGCAAATGCAGAGGCAGGCTGTCCATGCGCCTGCTGTGTCCCCCACCTGTGCAGCACCACCCACACTCCTGCTGTGTCCTACAAATGCTGAGGCAGGCTGTCCGTGCTTCTTGGCTGTGGTGTGAACACAGCCACCACCTGTCCAGCACCACCCATGAGCTACAGGCCTGTGGCATCCTAAAAGCAGAGTGAGCACTACTCTGTAAATTTATCGAAGTTAATTTGAGCCATTTGAACACACTGTGTGGGAGGCCTGAGAGCTTAGGTGTACCTGGACCCTCACTTGGGCCCTGTCAAGAGAACACACCTCACAGTGGGGTGATCACAGCCCACTGCCTGCCATCCGGTCACCAGGTGTGTGTCAAGGGCCAACAGCCAGAGGACACCAACATTTCCAGGGACAACCGCTCATCTCGTCCCCACTGTTGACTGCCTAATGGAACAGCTGCCAGTCTGCTGGCTGGTTGGTCCTCGGCAGTTTCCACAGTTCTGCTGTGAAGAAAATCTGGATTAAGTGGTGAGCTACTGCCAATGAAGCTGCTACCTGCTGTAAATCTCTGGTTATCTAATGGCCATGTAATATGGTGGGGTGTTTGTGAGTGGACGAGGTCAAGAGCAAGTTCTACCATGAAGATGGTGTTGTGCTAGGTGGCACTCATGAGTCCCATGAAAGAAGGGGGTGGGGCTCTAGAGCAGACCAGCGCCTAAGATCTGTGTGGAAGCAGCCGAGGTCAAGAGGTCACAGGGGACACTCACAGAAACCACAGAGGTGAGAGGGAAAGCAGTGGAAAGTTGTTTCATGGAAGGCAAGGAAGGCTTTAGAGACGGATCTGTGTGTATGTCTACTGGGACCTGTTCCAGACCCATGCATCTCTGGACTGTTAAAGTGAACAAGAGCTCAGAACTAAGGCATGAGCACAGGATGCTGGCAGCAACTTCACCTGAATTGTCCAGTTGGGTAGTGTTGATAGAACTTACAAGGTCATTGCTAGCTCGAGCTTTCATCTCGTCCAGGCTGGCCTTTCACTCACTATGTTATTGGAAATGGTTGAACCGATCTTCCTGTCTCAGCCTCCCAGCTGATGGGGCTAGAGAAGTGTACCATCACACGGAGTCCTATGTGGTGCTGGAGACTAACCCCAGGGCTTCTTTCTATGGGATAGCCTGGCCCCTTAATCTTGTAATTTTAATGATTAATGTCACTTCATATTTTTGAATCATGTTATTGCACATTGACTAATTCTCTTTTTTTTAATTATGAAAGCTTAGGCTTATCCCACTAGCTCTTTTTAAATTTTTTTTTATTGATTTTTATTGAGCTCTACATTTTTCTCTGCTCCCCTCCCCCTTCAGCCCTCTCCCAAGGTCCCCATGTTCCCAATTAACTCAGGAGATCGTGTCTTTTTCTACTTTCTACTTCCCATGTAGATTAGGTCTATGTAAGTCTCTCTTAGTGTCAGCATTGTTGTCTAAGTTCTCTGGGATTGTGGTTTGTAGGCTGGTTTTCTTTGCTTTATGTTTAAAAACCACCTATGAGTGAGTACATGTGATAATTTTCTTTCTGTGTCTGGGTTACCTCACTCAAAATAATGTTTTCTAGTTCCATCCATTTTCCTACAAATTCAAACTGTTGTTATTTCTTTCTGCTGTGTAGTACTCCATTGTGTAAATGTACCACATTTTCCTTATCCGATCTTTAGTCGAGGGCATTTAGGTTGTTTTCAGGTTCTGACTAATTCTCTTGAATCATAGAAACTGCATGTGTGTAAGAACTGAAACACTGATAATGAGCCCTTACTTATAAAAACATTGAAGCTATAACATTAGAAACAAGATGTTCATTTATTTTCTGTGTCAGAAAGTCAAAATTTAGAATCTAGTAAGGCATAAGACTTAAGTGATTGAGAAAACGTTCCTAATTTTTAAAAGAGAAACTCCAGGTTTTGTTGAGTTTTTAGCATCTGTTTGTTTTCAGAGACAAAAGACAAACTTTATTTAGAACATTAAACACACAGAAAAGACTTGTCCACACCCTGTTTGCTCCACTTAAACTGCTGCCCAAGCGTCCATGAAAGTCTCCCAAAGTCATCATTGTTCTCTCTAGTGAACATCAGTGTCTGTGTGAAAATTAAGAAAACAAGAAACAGGGCATTTAGAATAAACCAAGAAGATTCTGGATTAGATAAGGCCGGCCGTTCCATTTCATTTTTAATGTAAGGCTGCTTTAACTGACTCACAACATTGTTCCCCCAACGGTGGCCCCTAATTATTTCATCATGCAGGGGAAATCCTGGTAGGTCATATATAAACAGCCGGAGGCAGGACCCTCTTCATGGACACAGCCTGACATCTGACATCTGCCGGGCCTGCTGCAAGAGCATGCCACAATTAACAGGGAGGGACAGGCAGGCCCGAATGCCAGGGAACTGGAAGTCGAGCAAAGGGCTTTCCTAATCCGCCACGTTCCTCCACACTGAGGTGGTGACAGCCAAGGGTGACAGTGCTTTAGGGATCTGGACCTTTGTGGTCGTTTCCCTGGCTGGTTTCCAAGAGGGAGGCAGAACGTGTCTTTCCTGTCTTCCCTCCTGCCACCTCTCACTTGTGCATAATTCCCTGCGACTTTCAATGGGAGCTAAGTGCTCTTGGGGATGGCCGCATGGCCACATGGAGCTCTCGGTATTGTTAGCGCTACTCAGGGGCTGGGGTGGGGGTGCTCGGTGCGGGTTTCACTGACTAAATGAGACCCAGAGTGTAACCCTCATGCAGAATCTGCTGAGGGGCTGAGCCGGCACCTGCTTTAGGGGCTAATTGCCTCTCTCAGACACTTGGTTTTTATTTTGTCTTAGCAGATGCTAAAGAGAGTGTGGTGGTTCGAGTGGCTGCTCGGTTTCTTTATCTCGCTAGCTATGGGAAATAACATTTCAAGTTAAATTTTTTCCACATTTATTTGTGTGTGTGTGCGCACGCGCGTGCGTGTGTGCCTGTGTGTGTTGGCATGGAAGTCAAAGGTCAGAGGATGCCCGTGGGGAATGAATGTTCCTTTACTATGTGGGTTCTGGGAATTAAACTCAGTTTGTCAGGCTTTGGGGCAAGCTCCTCTACTTGCTGAGCCAATCCTAAGAGCCCAGTTTTCAGATTCTACCCCAGCATCTTAGAGATGGAACCCCAGTACCACATTACTGAGTGTCTGCCAGCATGCTTGCCTGGGGCTACAGATGATAGTCTCCGTGTATCAGCACGGCCTGGACCAAGGCTGCTGGTTACCAGAGGCTGCAGATAGTCTGTCTCTGTGTATCAGCATGGCCTGGACCAAGGCTGCTGGTTACCAGAGGCTGCAGATAGTCTGTCTCTGTGTATCAGCATGGCCTGGACCAAGGCTGCTGGTTACCAGGGGCTGCAGATAGTCTGTCTCTTTGTATCAGCATGGCCTGAACTAAGGCTACTGGTTATCAGCCTGTCACAGAATAAACCACGAGGAGACCTGTGTGAGTGTGTAAGTTGTCTGAGTTCACATAGTAAAGAGGAGGGCTAATGAAGAAAGTCACATGAACACAAGCCCAGAGACTCAGGGAAGTCAGGGCATTCCTGGAGCTCAGTGTGTTTAAGATAGGCAGGGAGGTTAAACACTCACGGTACCTGGAGTGTGTGTCAGACATAGAAGGAAGCTTGGCAAGGAAGTGAAGCGGAGCCAGCTTCTCTGGCAGCCCAGAACATCCAGAATGGTGGCTTGCCATTGTTATTAATTAAAGAAAAATTACTGCTAGAAGCATATTTATGAAAGATGGGTCTGGGAAAAGTATAAAATACATTGGAGAGGGAGGAAAGATCTGCTAGGGAGCCAGTTAGAAGCTGCTGGCATCAGGATCTGCAGCAATCACTCGCTGTTTCCTTCGCAGATAAATGCTTTGCAGGTCAAAAGAGAGAGCTCTGAAGTTTGACGTCTTGGTGGTTTGAACAACACTGGCACGACTTCCAGGTGAGTTTCTCCATCCTCTCTTTCCTACCCACTCCTCTCCCTCTCCCTCATCTTTCCCGAGTCACCTGAAACCAGAAACGACGGAAATCCCAGGCTTTGAGGCTGACGACCCTGCCAGAGCGCCAGTCTTTTCAGCACCTCCAAAGCGAGCACTTTGAAGTCCATGCCTTGTTAGTAACGGTATCACAGATATTTGTCCAAAATAATCACCAGTGGGGTTGTAAGGGAGAAAAATGCCCAACAGGCAAGGATTGGGAAATACATATGGTCAATTATGAATTGGTTTTAAAAAATCAGAACAAAACAGGCTGTACGTCCTGATAAGATGTATGCAGGGCTCAGGACACACATGCTGTATTAATTATTATTATTCATTCTGTGTTGCCACAAGTATACACAGCACTGCCTAAGTGGTTGACAGGAGAAGAATAATATCCCAGGCCTGGAGTGCTTATAATTTATGTAAACACATCCTCTTGTTTTTCCAGACCGTATCTCTGAATTGTAATTTGGCTTGCTTTGTTCATATTCATATTTCAGCTCTGGTTCTTATATAAGCTAAAGAAAGGAATGGTTGGAGGAAACACACATGGTTTTCCACAATGATAGTTCTTTTCCTCAGAACAAGAGCTGTCTCACTGAGAATTCTGGGTACAAAGAGCTCGTTGGATGGGGGGGTGTCCTCTACCTGCATAAAATGGAGCCTACTTAAGGCCCCCCGAGAGGAATGGTGCTCAAGATAGGTATTGTTAACGACCTCTGACTAATTAGGTATTAGAGCCTTCGCACCAAAGTCCTTTTCTGCTGTAAAAACAGAGAGGAAACTGAGTCAAAAGCGTCTGACGATACTTGCTATCTCTGTGCCCGTGCCTTTCGCTCCAATCTCACTGCCAGTTCCTCAGTTCAGTAACTTCTCTCCACACACACTTTGTTTCATTTTCAGGTTTGGTTTTTTGAGACAGGGTTTCTTTGTGTAGCCTTGGCTCTCCTAGGTCAGCTCTGTAGACCAGGCTGACCTCGAACTCATAGACATCTGCCTGCTGAAAAAGGTACCAAGCCACGTGGCTAACACAGATAAGAATAATGGGTTAAGGCCAGGCGATGGTGGTGCATGCCTTTAATCCCAGCACTCGGGAGGCAGAGGCAGGCTGATCTCTGGGAGTTCGAGACCAGCCTGGTCTACAGAGCTAGTTCCAGGACAGGCTCCAATGCTACAGAGAAACCCTGTCTCGAAAAACCAAAAAA
>NC_022022.1:45579366-45598923 GCF_000317375.1 Microtus ochrogaster | reverse complement strand
AAAAAAAAAAAAAAGAATAATGGGTTAATTTAAGTTATAAGAGTTAATAAGAAGCCTAAGCTAATGGGCCAATCAGTTTATCATTAATACAGACCTCTGTGTGATTTCTTTGGGGCTAAATGACTGTGGGACCTGGTGGGAGGACAGAAACCCAAACAACAAAGTCCAGAATAAACTGAGACTGTGTTTAGGTCTCCATCCTCCAAGGAGGGCTGCCCAGAGGACCCAGGTCCTAGTGGTCAGTTCTAATGAGGGCTATGGGGTCTGGATGCAAAGATAGTGAAGGAGATTAAAGTAGATGAGGGAGGAAGGGAGAGGTTTGGAGATGGTTCCAGGTGATAGGGCTTAGACTGGACGCAAGTGACATTCTGGTGAGAATCTGGAATTGAAATAATCTGAACTGACGATAAAGAGAAGAAAACGGGAAGACAGAGAACCACACCGAATCCTGGCTGCTTTCTCTAGCGCGCTTCAGCTGAGTTGCTGTATTGGGTCCGTCTGGGCTCTGTGACTGTGCTAAGTCATGGGTGAGCATCAGTACATCCATGGCGGAAAACTTGTGCATCTACAGACCCTCAAAGCCAGAAGCTGTTGTCTAGTATTACTAAGAAAGAAACCTCCTGAATTGCCATTGAATACAGTCATTGTGAAGTGTTAAATGGACCTGACACCATCATCACCTTCGTGCACACATGCTTTCTCATGCCCAGCCCATGTTCACTGAAGTTTTCATCGTCAAAGATACTGTAGCAAATGAGAAAGAAAATTAGCCACATGGGCGAGGTTTTCAGTAGTGGGCACATAAGGAAGCCAAGAGGCTCGGGGCTTCCCTGTTAACGTGATGTTTGAGCTGAACTGGTAGGACGCAGCAAGAGTGCAGGGCTGGATGGCATCGTGCCCTTGTGGCATAGAGAGGATCCAGGGTGGCTGCAGTGCTCGTTAACTGGATGATGAGCAGGGCGAAGTAGGATGAGACACCAGAGAAGCGGCCGGGAACCGGGCTGAGGGGTTGGTTTCTATTCAAGCTTCCTAAGATGGAAAGGGAGTAGCAGCGACATTTCCTGGTCTGTAAGGGGAAGAAACGATAGAGGAGATGATAAGCTGGGGTCATACTGATGGTGATGAGAGGACTGGGCACATTTGGGGTGTGTTTGGGGTGCACAGTGGCCTGCATGAACGTATGGAGTGAGGTCAGACTGCCATGGCTAAGATTCTCCAAATACAAACCCCTCTGAAAGGAAAATGTGACGGGTAATCCATCAAAGGTCTGCACAAAGAGAATCACCGTGCTGACATGTAAACTCAGGTCTGGCCTTATCCTGTGAGCTTAGGCCACCAAGTCTTTTAATATCTTTTCTTTCTTTCTTTCTTTCTTTCTTTCTTTCTTTCTTTCTTTCTTTCTTTCTTTCTTTCTTTCTTTCTTTCTTTCTCTTTTGAAAAAACACGGTATTAATACAAGCACATGACGCTCCTGGCACCATACTGTTGAGTTAAAGAATCTCCAGAACATACTGATGGTATGTTCCACTGTTTGACTATGACACTGTGGTGATCAGCACGCCTGTGATGTCCAATACAATCTCATCACAAACAGTGTGCTGTAGCACGACCTCACAGTTACTACCTATATAAGGAAAATTACTACTCATTAATAAAAAACTTAAACTATGGATAGACTATTACTAATAAAAAAATGAACAAGAGACGGGGAGGTAGGCAGAGAATCGCTTGCTTAAAAACACAAAGACCTGAGTTCAATCCCCAGAATCTTTGAGGAAGAGTACTTGTAATTCTAACAGTGGGGAGATGCAGGCTCTGCCACCCAACCTGTTATGTGTTAGTGACTCAGATACATAGACGAACAAACAGACAACAAATGGCTGCGGAGCTGACTCAGTGAGTCCAGCATTTGCTGTGCAACCTGGCAACCTGAGCTTGGACCCCAGAAGCCACATTAAAAGCCTGATGCAGCCAACCAAGTGTCTGAGGTGCCAGCTGCTCCTCTGGGAGATGGGGTAGACACAGAAAGGTGACACAGGGAGGTGTAGCCTGGCCTATGCAGTGGGAACACAGGAGACCCCGTCTCAGATGAGGGCAAGGACAGTCATCTAAAGTTGTTCTCTGACCTCCAAACATGTGTTGTGGCACACATGCCCCCTCCAACACACACACATGTGCCCCCCTCCACAACTTCAGCAAAACCAAAATGGTCATTGTAAATGGAAAGCTAAACAGGGAGATTAGGAGATAACTCGAGAAAAAAAAAATCTTTCATATAAAAAGTAAAACTGCTATTTTTTTCTTTTTTCTTTTTTTCCCCCAATCATGTCTGCTTTATTTGACTATTTGTTTTCAGGATTCCCCGTTCAAAGCCTGAAGTGTCTTTTTGTGTCTGTATTGAAAAACCACACACACACACACACACACACACACACACACACACACACACACACGCAAATGCGCGGCTGTGATAGTTCCCATGCTGCCTGGCTCTTATGAAATTCATTTTGCATACATCACACACATTGATATTCAAATATTCATGGGGAGTCCGCAGCAAGCTCAGTGATTATGACCTCAACAATCACCCTAATTGCCCCAGCCTCTCTCCAAGAGTGCACCCAGGAGCTACCCTTCTGGCTGCTGATTTACAGATTCTGCCTTTCCTCTTCTCTCCTTTCCCAGTGAGCAGTTTCAGACTAGAGTCATGGTCTCAAGTGCTTTGGTTACATCCCTGCTTTGTGAAAACTGGGGATTAACATCATGGGTTTCCTTGTAAAAATTCCTTGAGATACCTTTTACTGTTTTATGGTTACCTGCAGGATTGGTGTTTATTATTAAAAGTGTTGTTTAGTTAACACCAAGCTTAGACATGGGCTCTTTGTTCTTCTGCCACATAGGCTTAGAACCAAAGCAACACTGCCAGGCTGTGCAATTTTTGCTGGAAGAAGGCACTCTCAGGTGGGTGAGGCTCAGCAATTGATGGGAATTTACCCTTCCCCAATTGGGAAGTTAGGTCTTCTCACCTGACAGTGGATCTGTAGGGAGCCTGCTCAAAACCAGTCAACTTTAAAGAAAATCTTAACAGAAAACAAAGACTTTGGGTGAATCACATTTAGGTTATGTCTGTGACGATAAGCAGCATTTGGATATGTAGGACTGGTTCTCCTGTGAATATGTGATGTGGGATTCCCCTCTGTATGTTAAGAATATGTTTTATTACCATTGGTTAATAAAGAATCTGCTTCAGCCTATAGCAGGGCAGAGTATAACCAAGCTGGACAAGATGTATAGAGAGAATAGGCAGAGTTGAAAGAAGAGATGCCATATAGCTGCTGAAGGAGAAAGATGCTAGAACAGAACCTTACCCGGTAAGCCACACCCTTGTGGCGATACACATATGAAAAGGAATGGGTTAATTTAAGATGTAAGAGTTAATAAGAAGCCTGAGCTAATAGGCTAAACAGTGTTGTAATTAATATAGTTTCTGTGTTATTATTTGGGTCTGGGCAGTCATAAAATGGGAGAATTTGTAAATTCACATTTACAAATATGAATACAATAAAGATTCTGAACTTCCTGGGCAGGAGTGGCACATGCCTTTAATTACAGTGCTCAGTAGGCAGAGGCAGGCGGATCTCTGTGAATTTGAGGCCAGCCTGGTCTACATAGCAAGTTCCAGGACAGCCAGGCCTACACAGAGAGACCTGTCTTGAAAAACCAAAAAAAAAAAAAAAAAGATTTTGGGCTTTATTAATAATTTTCCAGATAGTTTCTTTATCCATGAAATGTATACATACTAAAGATTCTAAAGTCATCAATGATGTAGCTAGGTAGGAGTCACACCTGGTTAAAAGGGACTATAAAACAACCATCAAAATATTGAGTCAAAGGAGAATCAATTAATTTTTGCACAAGAGGAGGAGGAAGGTCCGTGAAATCTGCATTGGAAGGGACGGAACAAATCATCTACACATGTGTGTGTGCATGTGCATGCATGTGTGTGGGTGTGCATGTGTGTGTGTGTGTGTGTGTGATGCAAGAGCGTGTGGGAACCAGTTCAGTTCATCTTCTGTGTGAGGCTTGAGAGGTGGTCTCTCACAACACCTGAAGCCAGCCCCAGACATCCTCCTGCCTCAGCTCCCACAGCACTGTGATTGCAGGTGCACACAGCAATGCCTGGCTTTTCACCCAGGGTCTGGGGATTTGAACTCAGGTCTTCATGCTTGCTCAGCAAGAGCATTAACCTACTGAGCCATCTGCCCAGACTTTCACTTGTACTTTTTCCTTTTTAATGAGTGTTAACATTTCTCAAAGACTGTAAAAGATCAATATCAAACAACCTGGAGTTATTTTTTCCCCCACAACAGTTAGTTTTCCATTAGAGACTGAGATTTCTTCTGCATATTTTTATTTCATCAGGCAGGTAAGTGCTGGGACTTGAACTGGGGTCCTCTGCAATAACAGATGCTCTTAACTGCTAAGCCATCTCTCCATGCCCCTGCCCCAGAATTGGAAACATTTTAATTTTAACATGAGAAAATGACAAAACCCATGCATCTGAACAGAAGTGAGCTTTTAAAATTGTGACAGATCTCAATCTTTAATTTTTCACATTTATTTACGTGTGTGTGTGAATGCACATGTGTGTGTATGTGTGTGTGTGTGTGTGTGTGTGTGTGAGAGAGAGAGAGAGAGAGAGAGAGAGAGAGAGAGAGAGAGAGAGAAGGGTATGCATATGTGTATGATCTGGGCAGGTCAAAGGACAGCTTTTTGGAAGTTGGTTCTTTCCTTCCACTTTGTGTTTGAGGCAGAGTCTCTCAGTTTCTCGCTGAGCTGTGCATGCCATAGGTGCTGGATTACAGATGGGAGGCCACTGAACCCAGGGGTTCAGGGATTAGGGGATCAGGGTTACCAGCAAGAGCTTCCCCTCATCCATCTCACTCACCCCCAGGTCTCTTTTATAAAGGAAGCAATGAAGGGGTGTTCCCAATTCAGCTTTTACCTTTTCTAGCACTGAATCTTTACCTCAAGGAAGCACAAGTATTCTGAGTCAGGCTGTATCATTTCTATGCATCTATATGTTGCTTTGTATGAACATATCCAGAATGTATATGCGTTTACGCATGCACACAACTTACAGGATTTAGAACGCTGTTATTCTATTCTATGTATTTGTGCTGGATAGTTTTCTATCAGCTTGATACAAGCTAAAGTCATCCGAGAGAAGGAAGCCCCACATGAGAACACATCTGCATAAGACCCAGCTGTAGGGAAGCCTATAGGACATTTTCTCAATCAGTGATCAGTGGGAGAGAGCCCAGACCATGGTGGGTGGGGCTATTCCTGGGCTGAGCAAGCCTTGAGGAGCAAGCCAGTAGGCAGCATCCCTCCATGGCCTCTGCATCATTTCCTGCCTCCAGGTTCCAGCCCTGCTTGAGTTCCTGTCCTGACTTCCTTCAGTGATGAACAGTAAGGAGGAGGTGTAAGTAGCACAAACCCTTCCCTCCCCAACTTGCTTTGGTCATAATGTTTCATCAGAACAAGGATGAACACTGGCAGTGTTGTTTTGAAATTTTATTCATCAACATTACTTTTCACCTTTTCATTTATGAGCATTAATTTTTGAAATCTCCTCATACTAACACACCAGCTGCAATTAATAGTTTGTTATGCTCATGTAATATTCAATGCATGGAAGACATCTTGTTTTCTCTCCTCAGCAAGGGCTCCTGAGGCTATCATCAAAAGCACTTCAGTAAATATGGCATTTCATGTATTCTTGCAGATAGATATGTGCAATTCTTATCTAAAGGGCTCTGTGTGCATGTCTTGCAGTCTGTAGATTCTAAACTTAGCTCTTCAGAATGGCTGTGCCGTGGTTACAGCCCACACCGCAAACTAAAGAACCACCCCCAAATCCTCACCAATGGTTTCCCCAAGTTTGTAATATTTTACCAATTTAGTAAGCATTGCTTTAATTTTATGTGCTGGTTTGTTTGTGATGTTTTCTTTTCATTTTTTCCTCTGCAATATCTTTTTATCTGTTGGCTTACTTGGTTTTTCTTTATTTGTAGGAGTTAGAAACTCCTCTGGATAGAAAGTCTCTTAAGATTACAGAGTTCAGCCATGTTGGTCTGCATCTGCACTGGGCTGGTCATTACCTGTGCCTCTAGAACTCTGGTATCAAGGAGTCAACCATTTCAAAGTCCGTCTGTCTTTCCTTCTGTGATTTGTGCCCCATGAGGGAGAGGGAGTCCTAAGAAACCCTTTCCTAATTGCGGTGGCTTTTTAATGTGTCACTTTGGCTAACTAAATTGCATTTTCCAGCGTTTCCCTGTGTGTGTTTCCAGTTAGGGCCGACCGCAGCAGTGATCTTGAAGCGAGATTTGCAGGCTGGGGTGGAGCATAGCCTCTATGGAGCTTACACACTTTGATGGGTGGTGGCTGGGTCACCTCACTGATGGAAAGCAGCTGTGAGCTACAAGCGTGATAATACACACGTGTGTGCATGCATGCGTGTGTGTGTGTGTGTACATGCATGTGCATTTGTGTCTTAGCCTGTGCACATACATGTGGGTCCTTTTAGCTCTGCCCTCCATGATTCTCCTGCAGTGTGGTTCAGCTTTAAATTCTTAAAATTTTATTTATTTTTATATGTATCAGTGCTTTGCCTACATGTGTGTCTGTGGACTACATGAAATCCTGGAACCTGCAGCGGCCAGAAGAGGTCAGATCCTGTGGGACTGGAGTTGTAGGTGGTTGTGAGCCGCCATGTGGCTGATGGGAACCAAACCAGGGTTCTCTGGAAAGACAGCCTGTGCTCTTAACCACAGAGCCATCTCCTGAGCCCTAGTTTAGCTTCTTACATTTGTGCTGCTGAGTTGAACTCAGGCTCTCACGATTGATCAGCTACCACTCTGAGTACCTAGCCATCCCTGTGTATAGGTGTCTCCTGACTATAGTAAATTTTGTGTAGATCAGATTAAGGTGAATTACTGTTACCTCTAGACTCCAATCCAAGGATGCTTCCCTGTTAAATTAATAGAACTTAGATTTTGGAGGAGTTTTAGGTTTTCAGAAAGATGGAGCAGAAAGCACAGACTCTCACCATAGAGCCACACCACACCCTGGTCTGCCCATACCCCGTGTCCCTTAGCAACATGTTACATCACTGGGTAATTTATTGATGTATGTACTGATAAGGGATGTAAAAACCAGTTAACTTGAGTGGTTTTTCCTAGGGTTTGTTCTCTGTGGGTCCCAGTGATTGAACTCCTGGGTTCAGACTTGGCAGCAGGTGCTTTTACCCATGGAGCTATCTCACCAGCTCCATTTTTTTCTTATTGCATTCTCTAGGACTCGATGCTGAATAGTATGGTGAAAGGGAGCCTCCTGGACCCCATCACAGATATGTAAGAACACCGAGTTCCTACTTGGCCTTTTCATGCTTAACATTTGGGCTTTCTATCAAGGTTTCACGTGTATCTCATGTACAGAAGTTCTCCTGACTACTTTATAACTTTCTAGTAATCTACTTTGTTCTTTGAGCACCAAGCCCTATCACCTGTCACAATGACACTTTTGTTTATCTCATAGAAACTGTTTCACCTTTGGTCTCTTTCCTTGGTCCCATTTATTCTCATAGTAAGCGTTAAAACGCTACTGTTGGTCACTGGCATCTGTTTTCCATTTATGGTTATGTTAACAAAGAAAGGAAGCATAGAAGAGCCAGGACTTACTGAGTTTCCATACACAACGTTTTGCATTTAAACTCTTCTAGAGATGGCAAGTAAGAATGAATTTCCGGAGAAGACCATGGTCAGCGTTTCATTCTAAAGACCTTTTTTGAGACTTGAAGAAGATTAGGATGGCGTTGGCTCTTAAAACTTCGCGCTCACGAGAGGAACATAAGGAGGGTTCAAAGTTCACACTTGCAGTTCCCTGACACTTAGCCAAAGTGGGGCAAGGGGCCATCTCACCAGTTCTTGAGGTGTGCAACCTTTAGCCCATGAATTTTTAGTTGTATTTAACTTCGTTTCTGTAAGTGTAGGTTATAAATTGAGACTGAGAAAACCCAAAGAATTTGAAAAGAAGTGCCACGGGCTTAAATCAATGTCAGAGAGGCCAAGAACAACCAAGAAAAGAATGGTTGGGACCCTCAGCTTCTGGTCAGCAGGACCCAGCTTCAGACTGGTGTCCAGATATGAACCATATCTTCTTTCTTCCCTTGTCTTCCAGTGTTAAATTGAACTATATACATCAATGTGCATTCTTTGAGGAATTTCTTAAACACTTTAATACCCTTGCTAAAACAGTGTGATAACATTTGAGCCTGTAGTAACTCAGTTGGTGAAGTAGTGGTGCTCTGAGGAGCGGCCCTGGAGGCTGGCTTCTCGATTCCACACATGGACTTCCACACATATACACAGAAGCATAAACGTATTTCCGTCTCTTCCTCAGCAGTAAGGTCCTAGCTAGCTTCAACACTCAGGGTCCTACTTTCCTTGTTTTTCTTGTCCAGTCATTTAACTGTCGCTCTTGTATGAGTGCCTTTTTTGTTAATATTACTATTGTTTTGTATCTCAAGTTGCCCTTTATTTTCACAGTGTTCTACTGTTGGGGTTCTCATCATTTCACGTCATTAGGATACTTGTTCTATGATTGGTTTTACCCTCTTGCTTTGTGATTTTATATTTACTTAATTGTGAACCATTTGAACTAGTCTTGAGAGCTTTTTTTTTTTTTTAAAAAAAACGTATTCTACAGTGCCATGTGCTAGCATGCACTTTACAGCGGTTAACAGTTGCTTCTTCTACACGCTTACTTGTATTGTATGCCTGAGACCCAAACACATCTCCACAGTTTCTGTAAATGTTTACTGGGGAAACTTTTTCTGGGTTTTGGTGTGTCTGCATTTTTCCCCCTCAGTCATCATACGTGGTTGACCCAGGGAGCATGTTAGATTTAGCTCTACTTCTGGAAAAAGTGACAGCTGGGCTTGGTTGTAGTAGATCTGTTTCTGGATTTTAAGTGGATCATTGTTTGTCAAGACATATTCTTAAATGATGCTGTCATGGTTTTGAAGCAAAGGAAAGCTCTTTCTTCAAAGCTACTTCTGTTGGTGAGAGGGAGACAGAGTGATGAGTGTTGAGGCGGAGGTATCAAGATAGCCGTGTTCATCTAGACTCCAAGGGATATCTTGTTCCAAGCTTCTGACTCTCGGTCTGGTCCTCTATGAAGGGAGGATGGCCAGACTGTCAGTTCCTGCTCCAGTTCACCAGGACACGGTTATGTTTGCGTTCTATTTTCAGTGTTATCAGCCACCTGGCCACAGGGAATAGCGCGTTCTTAAGGAGCTGTGATGAAAGCTTCATGGCTTCAAGCCAAGCTGAGAGTCAAAGAACCTGAGGTTATTTTGTTCTGAAGAAACGGGAACTCGAAGAATGTGTAACAGCCCATTCCATGCCTCAGCCCTGAGGTCATCCTTATTGACATAATATTGAAATGGAGCAGCCACCTGGGATGTCCAAGCATTTGCTTCAGTGGGGTTTCCATGACAATCAATCACAGGTGAGAGCTTGATTAAATCAGGATTGCTAGTATCTTATTTCCCATTGAAAAGGAAGTTAATTTTTTTGAAGTCCAAGGACGTGGTTACACCAATCCTAAGGTCCAAACTTTGTGGGTTCATCTCCTGAATGAGTTGTAATTTCAGTTTTGTATCTGGTAAGGTCACAGATTTGTGTGTGTGTGTGTGTGTGTGTGTGTGTGTGTGTGTGTGTGTGTGTGGTTTCATTTTGTAGAGCAGGGAAATAAGAGTGAATACGGAGCCGAGGGGAAGTAACCGGAGTGAGCGTGGGAGGGGACAGCACCAAGGGAGATGATTTCAGTCTTGCTAACTGGCGAGTCACCTTTTGGAATATTCCATTCCATGCATAATTAAGGGTTACACTCAAGCAGCTTTCTTTAACTGTTTAGAGTCTGATGCAAGTCACACACCCTGTTTCTAGAAGAAAGTGTTTGTAATGTTAAGCCTGAGATTCGCAAGAGGAAAACCAGTTCCACACTTTCAAGCCAGATCTGAAGCAAGCTTTAATTAAGTACTGACCAGGATAAGCTCTGGTCAGGTTGACTCCTGAATTCCCAGGAAGCGGTGACAAGATACGTGTCTGTAGGAGCTTTTAAGGGCAGAAACCACACAGTTGCCATATTTCCCAAATGACTTTGGTATTTTCCAAGAACTACAACTCCCAGCATTCCAGAAAGCTACCCAGTCCTTGGGCAGGTAAGACTGACAGGTTAACTTTTTTTCTTACATCCACCCCCCACCCTTATCTTGAGTTGTATCCTGAGTTAAATCCCCAACTGTGTGATGAGTGCTTATTTATATTGGGATCTAATAACCATCAGCTTAGTGGTACCCAGACAGGAATTATCATCTTGTTGAGGCATTGATGATACAGGAGCCAATAGAAATTAGCAGAAGCAGGAAGACCAAAGACTCTGTGATGGTTATTGTCAGAGTTACTAATTAGGAGGAGCCTAAGAATGAATGGGCCACCAGCCATATTTATTTCATCTCAGGTCCCCTTTTTATAATGTTACTTTAAATATAGGAAGATTATAATCCCAAATATTTTATATAGAAACAATAACTTTTTCTTAGAACCATATAATACCTCTTTGTTTTCCATAAAGCAGGCCAAATTCCCTGTCATATTGCAGAAATGTTTTAGCTAATGAATCTACCTGTTGATAAATCTGGGCCCATTTTCTTGATATGCCAATTTGGCATTATAGGTAGCCATTTTGTTCTATATGCTATGTGGAACTTTGCCATTTGCAGCATTCTTTTCTGTGCATTGTGCGTATTGCTTTTTGTACCATCTTACATGGTAACAGAACAAACTTTATTTGTTATATTTGTAAATGGAGGAACTGAGGCCCAAAAAGGCTGGGCAGTTTCCCTTGGTCTCAGTGCTATCAGTTCTAGAGCCAGGCTTTCAGCCCTCCAGTTTCTTGGCTTCTTTTCATGAGGAAGGAATGCTGGCAATATGGAGAGAAGGGAGTTCAGCAAGTCTTGGTTGAGTGATGCAGGCTAAGCTAATTCCTGTATTTTCATCCCCACTGAAACCTTCCAGGACAACCTGGACACCTGCTTAGAGCTACTTCCAGCCTCGCTTGTTAGAGGTATTTACCTCTTTTGCTATAGGGCATTCTGCTTTCTCACACACGTGTTCACAGATTCTCTTAGGTAAGGCAAGGGGATTAACTGTTCTGACAATGGTCCAGGTCCCTGGATGGATGTGAACAGTGTGTTTCGAATCGGTGAGTCCTGGCGGTTGAGGTTTTGGCTGGAGACACATTTGGCAATGCATCCAGGTGAAACCCTCTTGTTCTCCTTGTTTGCTTATTTCTGACATCTTATCTGTGAAGGAGAGCCAAGAAGGGAAACAGGAGGGCGTCTCCACACGCTTCTCTCTGTCCAGTTCTGTGGAAGCACCATCGACAAAGAGTTGGGTATTCCCAGCATATGGGATGAGGTTTTACTACATAGTCACACATCACTTAGTGGTGGCACATCCTAAAAACTCCTAGATCCCTGTCTCTAGGCAAGGATCATAGAGTGTTCATAAAGTATGCTTGCCCAAATCGGCAGTCCAGTCATGTCACTCAACATGGCCCTGAGACGAAGAGTTGTGACCTGTATGAGATGCTCCTGCTGTGACATAGCAGAGGCTAAAGTAGCCCTGGCTGTCCTGGAACCAGCTCTGTAGACCAGCCTGGCCTCTAACTCACAGAGATCTGCCTGCATCTGCCTCCCAAGTGCTGGGATTAAAGGCGTGCGCCACCACCCCCTGGCATCCTTTTGTGAGGATGATACTCTAACAAAATGCTGAACTTACACAGTAGTGCCTAATAGACATAGGCATTTGTAGTCACTATGAACATATATGGTTACATACCCCTGTGTTTCTACACATCTGATAGTATAGTAGGCATGAATGACCACACCAGTCCTACCCACAAATGTCATGCACTGACCTGGAACTTTAAAAATGCCATTTTAATCTCACTGGGTGATAGGACATTTCCTGATTCATTTAATATAAAATAGGAATATAGTACATGCTATCTGTTGCTGATGACAAAGTGTTACTTTGCCAAGGTAGACTGTATGTACACATTATAAAATGATTACCACAATGGAGAGAATCTGTACATCAGTGGCAGCATGCAGTTACCAATGTGTGAATAGTGAAACATTTAAGTCTATTCTCAGGAATCTTATGGACAATGAATGATACTAACAAAACTGTAATTAGCTCACCAGAACTTCCTTTTTCTGAACTACAGAAACTGTGCGGTTTGTTCCACCTCCTCCTCCTGCATAAATTCTTTGTATATTTTTGGATATTCACCTTTGTCAGTTTTATAGTTTGAAAGTGTTTTCTCCCAATCTGAAAGTTGTCTTCTTTCTCTCTGGATTGTTTCCTTTCTCTGTGTAGATGTTTTTGGTTTGATATAATCCCATTTGTCTGTTTGTGCTTTTGTTTCCTGTATTTTTGAGGTCAGATCTGAGCGCCTCATGGTGTTCCAGTGTGTGTGAGCTTTCCTCCTAAGCTTTCTTCATCGAGTTTCATTTCATGTCTTACATTGAGCCTTCAGTCCTCTTAAAACTGACTTTTGCCTGTGGGTGGAGATAGGTATCTAGTTTCATTATGCATAAAGATGCCCAGTTTCTCTAGCACCGTTTATTGAAATCTGTTCCTATTCAGATGAATGTTTCGCACTTCTCCTTTGAGAATGCATTGACCGTGAATGCACGGGTTTGCTTCCAAGCTGTTTCCTGTCTGGTTGACAGTTGTGCCACTGACATTGTGCCGTGCTGTAGCTTTGTAGTTTCATGTGAAATTGGGTCGTGTAATTCCTCCTGTCTTGACGTTTTTGCTCAACATTGCTTTAGTTTTTTGCAGTTTTATATGAATTTTGTACTTATTTTTAGTATGAAGAGAAGTTTTTATATTTTTGCAAAGTGTTTGGAATCAAACCCAGGATTGGTACGTGCTAGATAAACACTCTATCACTGAACAGTCCCAAGTCATTAATGTTTAAAAAGGTTAAATTGAATCTATTGATTGCTTGAGGTACTCTATTAGGGTTTTCTAGAAGAAAAGAATGAACAGAACGAAATTCTAGCTTTACTAGTGGATTTTATGCTTTTTGGACATTTTCTTTTTAATTATGAGTGTCTCTTCCTTTCAAGTTTGAAGAACATTCTTCATAATTTCTTATATAATTAGTCTTGTGGTAATAAATTCTACTGGGTTTTGTATGAGAATTCTTATGTTTCTCTATTCATATCTAAAGAATAGTTGTGCTAGGTATAGAACCCTTGACTGACAGTTTTTGTCTTTGTGTATTGTGAAAATCTTGTTTGGCTCCTTCTTGACCTATAAGATTGGTAATAAAAGGTCTACTATACCGCAAGCTGTGAAACACTTCCATGCCGTTTGTCTTTCCATAAGCTGCATTGAGAATTTTCTCTGTTCTTAGCCTTCGGGGGATGAATTAGAAAATGTCCTGGGGCAGACTTGGCTAACTGAAATTGACCAAAGACCTTTGACTTTCTGTATTTTAATATTTGTCTTTCCCTAAAAGTTATTACCTCTTTATAAATGCCCCACATATTTGGCATATTCAACTCCTTTTTGAAACTTTCCGATTTGAACATTTTCTCTTTTAATTGTACATAAATTTCCATATGCTTTCTTTTTGCTGTTATTTTTATTCCTCTTACAATGTATTTTCAAATACTCTGTCTGCAAGTAAGCTCACTAAATCTTGCTTCTGTCTGAGCCCTTTTGCTATTTATAGCTTCTATCATATTTTATGTTTGCTTAGTTACTTTTTAGCTTACGGGCTTCTATTTGATTTTCTAAAAACAACTTCTAAGATATTATGTTTTTGTTGAAATAGTCAACTATTTTTGTTTCCTTGAAACTTTCTGGATTTCCTTCAATCAGCTATTTATGAGTTTCCCACCTGTGAATTTTTATGTATCTATCAATTGCCACATGAATGGTCTCTGGTATTTTATCTTGCCCATTATGTGAGGTCATTTGTGATGACTATTTTTTATTATCAACTTGATTAGCTTAAAAATTACCCAGATTCTCAGAGATGTACATAGCTGGGTGTATCTACTGTGACATTTCCAGGGACAATTCAGTTATATGAGTTGTGAATTAGCCAATGAATACCATTATTGGGAGGTGATGGAAGACACGAGGCAGGCCTAATTGGAGGGAGTAGGCACTTATGACATATCTTTGAAGCTATATTTTGTCTTGGTTTCTTCTGCCTCCCTTTCTCTGCTTTCTGTTTATCAGGAAGGAAAGAGAAGCCTTTGGCCACACTCTTAACATCATTGTATTTTATCTAAGGGAATGCAAACAAGTGACCATGGCCTGATCACACTGAAACTGTAAGCTCAAAATAAACCCTGTCTTAAGTCATTGCTATCAGATGTTTACCACAAAGGATGAAGAGACATTATGTCATGTTTGTCTGAAAGTTTGTCCATGTACTGGTACATGGTGTGGATATCAGATCGACACATTGGGTGTTCACTCCAATCTTTATAATGCAGTTTTGTTTGAATTTTTCTTTCTAGAAGTTCTAAGCAGCCAGCCTGGTTATTTTTGCTGAGTCAGTAGACACACCTGTTATTTCAGCACTAGGTGGCACCCTAAGAGGAGGCTCCTCACAAATTTGCTATTGGGGTACTGTCTGTGTTTCAACATTAGAGTGCTGCCCAACCTTGTGTTTCCCTGGATCTGCAATTAGTGCATTTTTACAATGCTGGAAGAAGTGTCTGAGAAGGGTGGTCTGTCACTGCAAACATCCACAATACTAACTTAGGCAGATGGTCTGTTATGTGACCACCAATGCTTCCAATTGGTCACACACCTAGATCCCCACCGCCTAGGGCAGAATCAAGGTCTACACTGCTGTGGGTTGAGATGAAGTCAAAACTTAAGACTGCTGCAACCAGTTATGAATTATTCTGGCTTGTATAGAAATCATCTTGAGCAGGGCTGGGTCTTAATCCGGTGTAGAGAACCCTGAGGCTGTCAGGGAACACTGACCTGAGTGCAGAGATGGAGGACCACGCAGTCTATAAGTTTCATTAACCTTGCTGAGATCCAATACACGTTCTCCTATCTAGCCACTTGGTGGAGGAAACCTTTGGCTCTATGGAGGTTGAGACAGGGGTAGGAGAGGGAGTATCATGCTCAGCTGGCTTTAGGAAGCCCAAATGATCAGTGCATACAGGGGCAGAGCCTGTTTCTCTGTTTGAATCATACTGGGTTTCAAGGCTAAGGCTTAGACTTAATGTTTACTTCCTCCCCTAAGCAAGATGTAACTATTGCCGCACTGTATGCTGGGAAGAGGTGGGTGGGGGGGTGGGGGAGGTCATGATGTAAGCAGCTTTCTTGCCTTCTTTCTTCTTTCTGTTGCACTAAAACCAAGCATTGAGGTTTTCCACTTGAACAGGGCAGTGTGGTCCATAAAGAGCTGTATAAATCACTTTCCATGTGGGGAAGCAGCCACTGAAGTATCTTCCCAGTTTTTTTTGACTTAGTCTGGTTTTCTTATTATGATGTGATACATTTGGTTTTGATATTAGGACAGCACTGGCTTTTCTTAAATTTTTTTTTTTTTAGTTTTAAGATTATAATATAATTCCAACATTTTCCCCTTTCCTTTCCTCCCTCCAAACCCACTCATATACCCTCTCTAGTCTCCTACAATCTCACGGCCTCCGGGTTTTTCATTAACTGTTATGGCATGCAAATATATACATATGCAAATATATGCATATATTTTCTTAAATATAACCTAGTTGGACTGTATAATGTTATTTGTATCTATGTTTTCTGGGTTGACTATTTGGCATTTGAGAACCAATTGGTGTGCTCTTTCCTGGGGAAGATCATCTCTCCTGCGCCTACCTTTCTTCAGTTTTTTATAGTTCTTTGGGTAATTATGAGACCTCAACATTGAACTTTTCAAATGAATTGGAAAGTGTTCTCTTCACTTTCACCTTTTAAAATGGGGGGGGTGGTGTTTCTCCTAAGGCTTATCCTTTATCTGTCCTTAAATATCTAGGAGAATTTTCCAGGGAAACCATCCAGACCTGGTCTGGAAGTCTGTGAAATATCATTGCAATTTTTCTACTTACTGTATGTCTATTCAACGTTTCTATTTCTTCCTGAGTCACCTTTAACATTCTGCCTTTCTAGAATTTTTCTATTTTACCCAGGATAAGCATTTTTTTTTTTTTTGGACACAGTTGGTCTTGATCCATTTTGATCTTTTAAACATGTCATAAGACTGGTACTACTGTCTTCTTTATTGTTCCTGATTTTCACAATTTTGTTCACCCCACCCCTATTGGCTTGGTTGCCTATCTAATAGTCTGTCAGCATTGTTTATTATTCAACAAATGGATTTTAAACTGTATTACTTTTCTCTTCCTTTTAATCTCCACGTGCTTCTATGTGTTCTGTTTACATTTGTTTCTATGCGGTTATAGTTTATCCCTCTAATCAGTGCTGGTGTGTTGTGCTATGGCTCCAACTTAAAATATTTTCTAATCTTCACTGATTCCTTGTACCCAACAGATATTTAGAAATGTGTGTCAAAGTTTTGAGTGTTTGTGAATAATCCAAATTTCTTGTGGTTAATGTTTTCTAACTTTGTTCTATAGTAGTCAGAGAATACATGCTGCATGAAATCAGTTGTTTAACGTTTACTAAAAGTGCCCATTCTTCTGCTGCCTTGTGGCATGTGGCATAAATACAATTTTAGGTTTAGTTTGTTTATAGTATTATCCGGTATAAATATAGAAAATTATAATATTTTGTTTAAAATTATACATTTGAAATTCACACTGTGAAATCCCCTCCCCTGCTTTGTCATCCTCATTCTTTCACTGACCTCAGGGTTGGAGCTTTTCTTCTTCTTGTGTGTAGACATTAGAATCTTCACTGGCTTAGTGGCCAGTAGGCATCAGCCACTTTCCTTTCTCCCTTCCTTCTCTCTCTCCTTCCTTCTTTTCTGAACAATCCTTGTATTCTTGAGTCTAGTTTCCTTTCGGGGTCTGGTGCCAATCCAGACCCTAAATTATTTCTCCGAACCAGAGGGGAAATTCTCAGGGATCCCTCCTGAAATCCTGAGTTCACATCCTGAAAATTCCTCTGCCTTATATACCAAAACGTAAACTGAGGGGGAGATCCATTAGCATTTCATTTCCTAGGTAACCGGAGGAATGTCTTTGGTCATGTCCACACCTTTGACCACACCTTTCTATGCCTGCTTTGTCACGTCTTCCTATCTTCCTGTGTGCCAGCTGTCATGCGCCTAATTAATGTCTCTTTTCAGGCATCCTCCAAATTACAAAGAAGGAGCAGAACAACATCCTGACCCTTTGTTAGGGATGGCGACAGGTGCAAACCATGGCCTGAGATTCTGGTCACCATACCATGTAGATATATGGGCCTACAGTTTCCCAGGTCTGAGGAACTTTGCTTTTGCTTTTATGGAGTAAGACTTCCCCTTTTCTCAGCTCTCTGTCTTATCACACCTCTACTCACTTAGCTCAAAAAGTGAGGTCACCTAGTTCTGCTGTATCCACAGGGAAATCCCAGCTGCTGTGTTGAGGTCACTGAAGCTCTCATTTGTGAGCGGAGGATTTAATCTGGAATTTACCTTTGCACAGCACTGCCAAGGAGCACTTTGCTGCGTTAGTTACTTGTTTTGTTGCTATGGGGGAAAAATAAGCAACCTGATGAAACTCACGTGGGTGCTGGGAAGCCAACCTGGGTACTCTGCAAGAGCAACAAGTGCTCTTAGTAGATTGTAGGAGGAGGCCACTCATTTGTTCCCAGCTGCCCAGACTCGAAATGACCACACAGAAACCATATTAATTGCAATACTATTTGCCCAATAGCTTAAGCATATTGTTAGCTAGCTCTTACATCTAGAATTAACCCATTTCCACTATTTTATATTTTAGCATGAGGTTTGTGGCCTACCAGCAAGGTTCCAGCTGGCAGCTCATGTCTTTCCTCTCTGACAGCTACAAGGCATCTCTTGACTCCGCCTACTCTCTCTATAGATCTCTTCTAGCCTGGCTATATTCTGTTAAGCCATTGGCCAAAAGCAGCTTCTTTATTGACCAATAAAAGCAACACATATACAGAAGGACTTCCCACACCAGTGAATGAGCCGTCTGTGTAGCCCGTTCTGTTGCCTGTCCTCCATGTAAACCCAGCAAAGCAGTCCGAAGAGCCATCTGGGTGTGAGCACGTTCATTTTGGGAGTCTAGTGGATGTCATTACGGAAAATAGCAAGCACAAGCTATTAAGCCAGTCGAGTTTTTTAGCTTGCACCCTTAGTCCTGTGTGTCTAGTCAGTTGGCCTGGAAGTGTCTAGAAAATCCCGTGAGAACTGCTTCTGGCCTTCAGTTGTGGGGCATTCACAGGGTGCATCCACAAAGGGAGGAAACAGAAACGCAGAGGCAGCCCTGCACAGCTGCCTCCCATCAGAGTTGCAGCCAAGCAGGCCTGCAGGAGGATTAGCTGCTATAGACGGGTAGGTTATGGGATCAATGCTTTCTGACATTAAGCCCTGCCATGTGGTTGGGGCTTTGCCTCCCTTAGCCAGATTTGACCACAGATTTTTGCTCTGGGTGTTCCTCCAGCCTTTGAACCCCAGAGGCATGCAGCGTGGCCGCAGTCACTCAATTGCGTGGGCTTTTCTGTTGTGTGTTTCAATATTTGCTGTGCAGAGCCATGGGCTCCTAGAGGAGAAAGGGCAATGGTTAAGAGTACGACTTTGGAGGTGAGTCAGCCTGGTTTTGAATCCTGGTCTCCACATCCATAAACTGGATGATGAGTCTTGTCTACCATATCTTCCCACTGGGTGTGCAAAGGTTTAAGTTAGTAAAATATATAAAAGAGTTAATATAGTATTTAGACATATTATGTCAATACTCACAAGGCTCCATGATGTTATGATAGACTTCATAAGATATTAAAATAATGTCATTGGTTCTGGAAACTTATAATATGTTTTAATGACTTGACAAATGGCATTGACTATATGGGGAAAATGCTAGTTTGATTGGTTAATCAGAGCAGCACATTCAGATGACTTAATCCTAACAAATGTCCTGGTTTCAGAAATCTTGCTTGTGCTAATAGTTTCAATCACTGGACAAACTCTTAGTCTATCTTCAGGTTAGATATTAGGAAGCACAGCACAGAAGACTATGTTTTATCCAAGCAGAGGCTGTAGACGCTAACTGCATTTTAGATTTGTGTTAAAAGCCAGTCAGCTTCCCTCTTACATTCTTCAAGCATTGAAGCTGAGAATGACATCACACTACTACCACAGGCCTGAGGAGCCATGTGTCTACAGAGATGTTGATCACCTACAGAGACCCACTGCAGTACTCCTCGCGGCTGCATGTACTCCTGGTGG
>NC_022022.1:45573679-45579145 GCF_000317375.1 Microtus ochrogaster | reverse complement strand
GGTTGCATGTACTCCTAGAGGTTGCATGTACTCCTAGAGGTTGCATGTACCAACCTCACTGTATGGGGACATGGCTGCGGCTGATCAGCAGTTAAAAAACACAAAGATAACAGAACGCTTTCTCTTTCCAGAGAGACAGCCAGGTTAGTCAGGGTCTTTCGATTCTTCTTTTTGGCTGTGTTTCTAAAACTGCAATATAGGTTTTTCTCTGCTGCACAGGTTAGATGATGACCTGACCAATCAGAGATTTTCTTTTTGTTGTTTTGCTTGTTTGTTAATTGTTTAGGGTATGATTTAAATACCAGGAAGAAGAAAAGAAAATATTTTAGATATTCCTCTTATTCTGAGAAATTATTTAATGTTTGTAAGTTTTTGTTACAACCACAATTTATTTGGAAGTGATGAGTAATTGACCATCGTGATGGACAGATGGGGTGGTGACCACCATATCCATCATGTCTGGGTTCCAGAGCTTTTGATATATGGTGCAATGACTAAGAAGCATGTTTTGGAGAGGCCGTTACTTGCGCGACTGTGTGTGAGATTGTGTGGCCTGGCTTGAGTTTGGTCTTCTAAGGAATCCTATGTAAAAGCATGTATTCTGTGTTGTGCTGTTTAGACCAGTCTTAGAAAAGGCTTTCAGCTTCCCACAGAGTTCTAGCCTCAAGTTTCAAGTGCAAGGAAATCGTAAATGTTGCACACTATTCCATATGATCAGTAGTCACAGCCTGAGCTGACGATCCTTTTGTTCCTGTTGTGGATAGGAAGAGTGATTCTCTCTGTCCACTTGGAGCTGCCATGCCTTCCAAGAGCTCTTGACCCACCCTGTTTTAACATTAGTATCATTTAACGTGGAAAAAAAAAACAGGAAATGGGAGTACGGAGTTGGTGAAGTACTTGCTTTTGGATCCACAAATCAATAGAGGACTCAGAAGCAATTATGTTAGCTATAGGTGTGTCTGACCCACACATGTGTGTATCGTATACACACACATATAATACACACATATATAATCCACACACACACACATATATATACATCTATGTTTGTGTATATGTGAGATCAATAAAATTTAATAGCTGTGGCACACTAGCAGCTAGAATTAATTTAATCTATCCCTAGTGAGCTGTCAAGACAGCTTGATGGGTAAAAGCACTTGTCAACAAACCTAATGACCTGAGTTCGATGCTCATGTCCCACTAGGAAGACAGAGAGAACCAACTCTCCAAGTTGTCTTCTGATCTCAATATGTACGCTGTGACACATGCACCTTCAAAATAAATAAAAATAAATAAATGTGCATTTTCTCGTTTGTCTTCCTCTTGGCTGGTTAGAGTTCACAGCAGAGTCAGCTGGCCTTGCGTGTGGTGTTCACGGTAAGGGCATTAGTTAGTCTTTGTTGCTGGGATGAAGCACCATGACCACCAGCAATGCCGAGAGGGAAGAGCTTGCCCTGATTTACGTTTCCAGAGGGAACGTCCACAGTAGTGAGGAAGGCATGGCAGGGTCAGGAAGCTGACTGACCACATATTTGTCCATGCTCAGGAAACAGAGAAGGTGACATGAGAGGGGGAGGTCTATAAATCCTCATCTTCCTCAGAGTACTTTTTCCAACAAGACTCCGCCTCCTAAAGACTTCATAACCACCTCAAACAGCACCGTTAACTGGGAACCAAGTGTGCAAACACCTGAGCCTGAGGGGGACATTTCTCATCCAGACCCCGTCACTGCAGCGCACGATACCTGTCTGCACCCTATGCGCCACCACACAGTTCCTGAACCGGGCAAGGGGCTGGAGATTGAAACACACAAAGACACAGAGACAGAGACACGGGTCATCCCTGAAACAGGAATGCCCCAAGAATGCCCCCTTTATTGTGTTCAGGGGCAGCTTATCTAGAGAGAGCCACACCTCAGCCAAACACACCAGAAACCACCCTCCTGCCATCAGGAACTCCCGAGGGTGTGCTCAGAGCAGCTGTAGGCACTCAGATCAGGGGAAAACAGGTTGTTTCAGGATCTGGTGGTTCACTGCTCCCAACACACCACATTTCACATGGCTCAGCCCTTTAGAGTCTGTTTAAGCCAAGTCTGCTGCAGACCCCTTGTTAAGAAGTGGGAATGGGGAGAAGCACAGACAGAACACGAAACATCTGTTAGGGCTCTTTTCTTTGTCCCTAAACATTGAATGTTTAGCAAGAAGTTAAAGAAAGGAAAAGCAGTGCCAGGAACGAGCTATGGAAGTTGTAGCAGAAATAATTGTGCGCGTTGGCTTCTGAGGGAGGCTGGTTTCTGTACACTTAAGCTTCTGGATGACCCTTGCATTAAAGTAGATCCTAACCTGATCTAACTTGACTGTGGCTTTTAATGCCATATACAAAGAGAAGTTTAGGCTATAAATGAATGATTGTAACTTACCAATGGTATAATGGGGAAACACACAGAGCCAACATGCTGAAGTGTTTTCTGTTATTTACACTAAACAGTTACAGAAATTATACAGAGGTGGGAGATAATGACTGTAAATTACATGCCTTCTGTAATAGTCTTGTTCAGGGACCTTTATCCTTTAGTACGAATAAACCCTTTTCCAGAAGTGGGACGGGAGTCAGACAAAACCAAAAAGTTCGGTCTGGAGTGAGGCAGTGTGAGTGCAGCGAGCTTCTCCTTAGCTTGGCGAGGACAAGACTGCTTTGTGCCGGAGCAGGTATCTGCAGGCCTCACATTCTCCCATCAGTCTTCAAAGTGCGGCTTCTACTTTAAGGGGTTAAACACTAGATCCCCCCAATTAATTCCTTCTCTGTGAATAACTTTTTTGCAATGTTGGGGTGCTTGATGATATCTGGAAGACGGAGGCAAGGACTTCTGTCTGTGCAATGCATCAGGGATAGTCCACCACTGCTCTCAAGTGCCCTGTGACCTACTGGACTGTGAAAGAACTTCCAGAAACAGGAATAGATATAAACCTGTCTCTCTCCTTTGGAAATAGGCAAAGTTAGATTGTCCTTATACTGAAGGGTGTGTGGTTTTCCTAGCTTGGAAAAGAGAGCTGTTGAGCGGTTGGAAGCCAGACTTCTGCTTTGCTCTCTAGTGTGGTGGGTCTGCACCACCCACAGATGAATCTCTCCTGCGAGGCAATAAAACACCCATCATCTATAGCCCAGCCTCTCTGAGCAGGGGCGAACTGTCACACCAGAGTGTACTTAGATTTTTAGAGGACAAAAAGTAAGGGATCAAAACCATAAACAGAAATGCTTAGCTCTACAAGAAAAAGGAAGACCATAAACAAAGCCCAAACTTAATTTAGCTTCCATATGTTTAAAGCCTACAATCATTTTACCTATTTAGCTCAGTTTTCTTTACATCAAAATGTCTTTTTCTAGTTTATTAGAAGCTACTCTTTAAGAAGATGTTGAAAGTGGCAATATTTTAAGAAGGAATATTTTGCATATCCAAAAAGATAAGTTTAAGGACGAAATGGGGAACATTCTTTCCTTGTAATTACTCCCTCCAAGTACTACAGGCATGGTTTCACTCAGCCTCGTGGTCATCAAAGAAGTCTGGATTTTAATGAGCTAGATATCTCAGAGATGAAAGATTGACAGAAGCTGCCCCCTTTGCTCATATGTCTGGCTTAACACCCGAGGGGCTTTCTGTGCTTTCTGTGATGCACAGAGCATGAGCATACAGAATAATTCGAGGGGACTGTCACCCACAGAAACAAAGCCTGATAATTTCCCTTCTCTGTTGCTCAGTATAATGAGGGAGCTCTCAGCAGTGGGTAGGCCATTGTGAGGAGGGAGACTCTGCCTACCCTGGGGGAGGAGAGGAACAGTGTCACCTACATGGTGGTGACCATTTCTAGAGGGGTTTCAGCATAGCAAAACTAAAGAAGTGAACTGGTATCTCTTCAAAAATATATTTTTAAAATCTCTAATTTGTTTATTTGTGTGTGCACACATGCGTGCATGTGGGTGTGTGCACACATGGCACATAGGTACTTGCAGAAGTCAGAGAACAGTTTTGGGGAGTTGGTTCTTTCCTCCAGCCATGTGGGCCCTGGGGATCAAACTAAGGTTGTTATGCTTGGGGGCAGGTGACCTCACCCACTGAGTCACTCTGTTGGCCAGGGTTGATGTCTATTAGGCTCTTTCTCACTGCACGTTCCAAAAGAGAGGATGGGATCTTAATTGAGTTTGGAGCACCTCTTCTTCCCCCTGAGCCTCTCTTATAGAGGTCATGGTCTTTAGGATTAGGGTCCCCCCATCAGTATGCACAGGAGGAGAGGAATGTTCCAGTCTTTAGGTTTTGGGGTCCCCCCATCAGTATGCACATGAGGAGAGGAATGCTCCAGTCTTTAGGTTTTGGGGTCCCCCTGTGAGTATGCACATGAGGAGGAGGAGTGCTCTGTTACTCCCTTGCACATTCGAGATGACTTTCCTCAGGGAGCATCTCTGGAGCAAGAGCCTGCGACACATCCTTTAGGACAGTCACGCCCCCCTTGGGCACCACCACATTCTAATGTGCCCCCTGCTACTGTACTGGGATAAGCTTCTTTCATCCCTTTATCTCCCTCTTCGACTTGGTGCACAGACCTGAGATAATTCTATCAAGAGAAGTTTGTAATTTGATGTTTTTCTCTTTAATATGTCTGTCGTCTTTCTGTTTCTCCTTTCTTCCCTGGTAAGATTTTCTTCTTTCTCTTGCACAAGTGGCGGCGTTTCCCAGTGAGGTGTATTTTATCCTCTTCTCTTAGTGTCTCTGTGGTCTTGTAGTCCCCATGATTCTAGAGATGTGAGCGACTCTCAATAATACGTAGTTGTGATCCCTTGTCCTAAGTGCATCCTCACGTTTAAAATTACCTCGTGGAGGGCCACGGAGATAGTTCAGTTGAAGGGCTTGCTGTACAAGCACAGGGAACCCGAGTTTAGATTCTATTACCCAAGTTAAAAGTTGGGTGCATTGACATTTGTCTGTAATCCCTGTACCTGAAAGGCAGAAAGAAGTGGATCCCAGTGCCTCACTGGACGGTCAGTCTGGCTGAACCCACAAACTCCTGGTTTAGTGAAAGATCCTACCTCAAATTATAAGATGAAAGGGTTGTAGAGATGACAAGCATCTTACAGTTATCTGTTGCTCCAGTTCCAGGGCATCCAATAGCTGCCTCTGACCTCCACAGGTACCAAGAATGCACATGACACACACACACATACATGAAGGCAAAACAGACAGACACATAAACCAAAAATAAGCACATGTTTATAAAACAGAGCAGAGAGTGTTTGAGGAGGACACATCTGACAGTCCCTGATCTCTGTATGCACATGAGGTCACATCTGACAGTCCCTGATCTCTGTATGCACATGAGGTCACATCTGACAGTCCCTGACCTCTGTATGCACACGAGGACACATCTGACAGTCCCTGACCTCTGTATGCACATGAGGACACATCTGACAGTCCCT
>NC_022022.1:45571550-45573579 GCF_000317375.1 Microtus ochrogaster | reverse complement strand
GAGGACACATCTGACAGTCCCTGACCTCTGTATGCACATGAGGACACATCTGACAGTCCCTGACCTCTGTATGCACATGAGGTTGCCCTTTGGAGCTCTCTCTCCCCTTCTCCTCTCTTCTTACTTCAGACCAGGAGGTCATTATTCTGATCCTAAGCAATCTTTTCCTTATTTCTTACTTGTGTCAAGCAATAAGACTTCCTCATAGGTATTCCTCTGATCTTTTTTTTAAAATTGATTTTTATTGAGCTCTACATTTTTCTCTGCTCTCCTCCCTGCTTCTCCCCTTCCACCTTCAACCCTCCCCACAAAGTCCCCATGCTCCAAATTTATTCAGGAGATCTTGTCTTTTTCTACTTCCCATGTAGATTAGATCTATGTGAGTCTCTCTTAGTGTCTTCATTGTTGTCTAAATTCTCTGGGTTTGTGGTGTGTGGGCTGGTTTTTTTTTACTTTATGTTTAAAAACCACTTATGAGTGAGTACATGCGATAATTGTCTTTCTGTGTCTGGGTTACCCCACTCAAAATAATGTTTTTTTAGCTCCATCCATTTTCCTGCAAAATTCAAGATGTTGTGATTTTTTTCTGCTGTGTAGTACTCCATTGTGTAAATGTACCGCATTTTCCTTATCCATTCTTTGGTTGAGGGGCATTTAGGAGATGCTGATCTTATGTCAGGATTTTCATCAAAATATACTTTTGTTGGTTTTGTGCTTAAAATCCCTGAGGTCCAGGTAGTATTGCCATCTGAAAATTCTGTGACTGTAGATATTAAAATCCATACTCATGTGCAAAAGGTCAAGCTTCACTCTTGTAATAAAGAGCACACTTCATGGTTGTAGTACCCACATTAAAACCCTCCACTGTTCGTGTGTAGTTTAGAAATCTAGACTTGTTCTTCAGTCTGCCATGCAAACTCCAAACAAATTCTTCCATGATCATATTTTGCTTTCTCTTAAAGACTGTTTATTATTACTGTTATATGTGCTCATGATGTATGTGTAGGGTTTGGCACACAATTGTACATGTGGAGGTCAGAGGGCAACTTTGTGGAATCCATTCTCTTCTTCTACCTGTAGATGGATTCTGGGAACCAAACTCATGGTGTCTGGCTTCACCAGCAAGTGCCTTCATTTGCTGAATGGTCTCACTGGCCCAAAATTATTTTTTGTTCGTACTTTTTTCTTTTACCCGTAAGTGTATCCTTATCATTTGTAGTTGGGCCAACTGGCATCTTGACTAGTAGCTAAGGCTACATGTATGTACTTTCTCTTCCACGAAAGGCTCCCCGATGCTCCTGTCACATCTGAACTGTTTCCTACAATTCACCAATGCCACCCCTGAATTAAAAGTGTGGAATTAGAGAAATCTTTGGTTTGTGTTTTTCAGTCATTTGTAGGGTTAATCATTTTCTTAACTGTATTTTTAAATAAAGCTGACAGTGCTAACATTGCCTTCTCCATAATATTCCCAGAATCTGAATTGAATTCATAATCGGTGTTTCCTGTACACACACAAGTTTCTAAGTGCTTCAGAGGGAATAACTGACTGAAATATGATATATTGAACAAATATATCTGATTCTGTCACGCAATCCTCTGTGGGAGGAAGCGTGCGTGGTCTGTGCATTCTGTGTGGCATTAAGAGAATGGGGCATACCTAGACTAAACATTGTCACAATCTTCCTCTGACCTTCCTGGACATGGGCTGCTCAGCCTTTGCCACCTCTAATTATTGTAATTTGGTGTTCAGAGCACATGTGGTGTATGGAGACTTTCCTCGCTTCTGCAGGGCCTGCTGGCAAGCACGGTAGGTGGTTGTTGAGATCCATTTTTGCAAAGGCTACAGTTAAACTTGAAGCCAGTTTGGAGAGAACTGATAGGCTTATGGGATATGGATTGCTTCATCAGAATGAAGGGGAAGTGAAAACTTCTTTTTTTTGTTTGTTTTTGTTTTTCGAGACAGGGTTTCTCTGTGGTTTTGGAGCCTGTCCTGGAACTAGCTCTGTAGACCAGGCTGGTCTCAAAC
>NC_022022.1:45565969-45571235 GCF_000317375.1 Microtus ochrogaster | reverse complement strand
AAAACAACTACTCGAAGCTCATAAAGGTCATGCTATCCTCACAGAACACAGCAAGGAGAGGCTGTGGAGGTGGAGATGTGAGAAGCTGATTCTTCCAGAATATTCCCACATTAGTTTTAATTTTTCATCTCTCAATCTTCCCTTTCCTGCTGAACATGTGGCTATTCCTTATAATATGAACTTAAATATAATTAGAGATTTTCCTTTGGATATTGCAGTAGTTGCCCTTCCTATGGCTATGACAAAACATCCAGCAGGAAGCAGTTTAGGCAAGAAAAGGTTTTTCCCAGCTTGCAGTCTGAGGGGATCACTCTATTGAGCAGGCAGGAGCAGGAAGCCAGCTGGTCACATGGTTTACACACTCAGGGAGCAGCTAGAGAATAGGAAGTGGGTAGGATCTGGCTATAGAACTTCAACACCAGCTTCCAGTGACCAATTTCTGAGGCACAATTACTAAAAATTCAGAGACAGATATTGGGGTTCAACCTGAAGACCAGAAAAGCAAAACATCCAGCTCTTGCTTCTACCTCAGTATGAAAATGGTGATCCTTCCTCCAGGAAAACTCAGAATGAGACTGAGATTGAGAGCTCTCTCCTCCCATTTTATATTCCTCTCTAGGGCTGGGATTAACGTTATGCACCACCCAGTTTCTATGGCAACTAGTGTGGCTACTGGGATTCAAGATTATATGCTACCACTGCCTGGTCTGTAAGGCTGACCAGTGGGGCTGTTTTACTCTCTGATCTTCAGGCAAGCTTTATTTATTAAAGTACAAATGAAATGCCACTACATACTTCTCCAAGCCAGGCTTCAACTAAAGGTGACACAACCTACCCTGATAGCATCACTAGATGATGATCATGTATTCTAGCATGTGAACCTATGAGGGTTCTTCCACATTCAAACCATCACAGATATTCCTTATGATATTTGTGTGATGTAGGCAGAGACTGCTTATTCATTCTTGGTTGCCCAGACCCAGAATAATCAGACAAAAACTATATTATTTGCTGGACTGTTTGGCCAATAGCTTAAGCATATTTCTAGCTAGCTCTTACATCTTAAATTAACCAATTTATATTATTTTATATTTTACCACAAGGCTCGTGGTTTAGGTAAGGTTCAGGTTGATGGCTTGCGTCTTTCTCCTCCAGCAACTACACGACTTCTCTCTGACTCCACCTGCTCACTCATCCTCTATCTGCTTGGAATGCCCATGTTGCCCTATTCTGCACTGCAATAGACCCAAAGCAGATTCTTTATTAACTAATGGTATTCATAACATACAGAGGAGAATCCCATGTACCTCTCTTTTCTGTCTAAATAAAAAGGAAGTTTTGACTTTAACATAGCAATATTACATACAGCAAAACAGTTATCAAGAAAGAATTATAGTTACAATATTTATATCTACTTTATCTTTTATCAAAACTAAGGAAAATTATAATTACAACTATCTATTCTTCAACTCCATCAAAGATTCCAGAAGAATATAATACTACCTAAGTTAACAGGAAGTGCATTATAAACAATTTCCAAAACTCTAGAATTGACAAAGACATCTTGCTGCTTGAAGTCACCCAAAGTTCCTCTATAGCATTGAAGTATCCATCTTCAGCCCACAGGCTCATAGTATGTGGCAGACTTCTCCATGAAGCAAGAAATTTGAAGATCTCTTATGCCTTGTATTGGCAAAGTTCATCTGTTGCTTTCTAATGTGTCTTGGAAAATGTCTGACAGTTCTTTCATGAAGCAGGAACCTCAAAGGACTGTCTCACCTTCAAGAAAGTTCAGCAGTCATTTCTCTGTGGGTCCTGCATGTCAGTTTCATACAGCATACCATCAAGCCATTTAGGCAAGAGCAGTTTCTTGCCCAAATGGCTAGCAAACTCCATAAAGAGACTCTTTGATGCCCATCTTCCTCTTGAAGTAGATTGATACTTCCAGGAGCAGATATGTCTCATTTTTATGTCCTAAGTTCTTAAAACATTTTAAATGCCATATTCTGTTAGTCTTTGAAAGGTTTGAACATTATCTTTCTAATTAAAATATATCTCTATGTATCTAAAAAACCCAACTAACATGACTACAAGCTTGACTATTTTTTTTTAAAAGAAACTATAGCATGGCCACACGTTTTTAATTTTTTTTAAAGATTTATTTATTATGTATACAACTTTCTGCCTCCACACGCCAGAGGAGGGCGCCAGAAATCTTTTTACAGATGGTTTGGAGCCACCATGTGGTTGCTGGGAATTGAACTCAGGACCTCTGGAAGAGCAGACAGTGCTCTTAACCATTGAGCCATCTCTCCAGCCCCACAAGCTTGACTATTATAGATGACTATCTATTAACCTAAATTTCTTAATTATATATTACATTTTTAAATGAACTGAACAAACAAAATGCCTTAATCAAGAGTAGAAATATACATATAACAAAATTGACCTTAAATTTGTATCAATAAACCAAGATCCATACCAATGCATAGTATCTCTATAGCATTTCCTCCTTTAAATGTAAACAAACATTTATAAACAATAATTTAGGGAATTTGGGCATTGTTCTCTCCAAACTGCTTCCTGCTATTTTATGGGTGAAGTATTTTGGGGGGGGTTCATGGAGACCTTTTGTGGGGTCATGGTCCATCAAACCACATTAGCCTGGCAGGAATTCACAGGTTCTCGTCCTCTATGGAAGCAAAAGCAGAACTTCTTTTCCAAAGCAACACATCCTTAGGCCCAAATTTTGAAGTCAAGGTACCTTTAAAGTATATATGTTAGTTTAGCTTAGCAGCCCATACAATGAAATCTCTCTCTCTCTCTGTACTTTGCCCATTCACAGTCAAAACATTCAAAGAAAACACAATAATACACATAATCCAGACTCTCTGTGTATATTCCATCTTTATGTGGCTTATTTTTCTTTACTACTTTAATCTATGATTGTCTGTACTCTTTCTCTTTAAAGACATTGTTTTTTAAATGATTTACTTCTTTTTATAACTCTCTCTAGTCATTTTCTTCTCTCTCCCAAGCCTACCTACATTTTTTAAACACTGTTTTTAAACACGAAACTGTGTCTCATTTAGAGGTTTTCTTATGTCTAAATCTGTCTTTATTGCATACCTATAATTCTTTTCCTACTAGGATTGCTTTTTAAAATGCCGAGCAGCATGCCTAGGACTAAGACTGCTTTGCCTTTTGGCTCCACCCAGTCCAACATGATGGGGTCCATTCAGTGCTAACTGTGCTCACAGCCCTATTACCAGGCACAGTGTGTCGTGTCTATGTTGTCATTAAGCAAGTGTAGCACTCCACTCACAGACCCCATTCAAATGCTTGGTCTCCTGAAAGAGCCAGAGCTGTTCATTCAACTAGCATGGACCAGGAAACCTTGTTTTTGTTGCTACCATTGAGTCAGGAAGCCTTCTCTTAGAGGAGCTGTGCCTCTCTTCCCTGGCAGCAAACAGAACCTACCTATCACCAGAGTCTGAGTGCCTTTTATACAAACTTCTGGATTAGAAAGGATGCTGTTCTGACATTATGGGAATCAGAAGCAACTTCTAACTGTCCTGTTACTGGCTAAGTACTTCTGCTTCCATCAACAAGATAGCACTGTCCATTTCCTGTTCATGTGGTTCCTACGGTGATCTAGGAGAAGGATGCTTTAAAATGCCTTGTGAGTTGTGAAGTCTCTTCTGAGAGACCACTGTCCAGAGACTAGACTGAGTGCAGAAAGCCTCAGCTCTCCCCGGCTTCTCTCACTGATGTTCTTTCTCTTTAACTCTGTTCTTCTGCGAGTCCTCATTTCAAGTGACGTCACACCAGAGAGAAGATGCCCCTGCCCCTTCCATTAGTCTGCTTGACTATTCTAATAGTGCCCCTGAGATAGAGGCTTAGGCCACAGAAATTCATTTTCCCATGGCTGAAGCTTATGATGTCAAGGGCCAGCAGGTTGTTTTCCGTGGAAGTCCCCTCTTCTTCAGATCTTTCTACACCACCTCCTCCCTCCTCTCTCCTCTGTCTCTTGTTCTAGAATCTTCTCATGAGTCATGTTGGGTTAAGAACCCACTGAACAACCTCCGTTTACCTCAGGGTCTTACTGTTTGTAACTGTGATAAAGGACTCTGACAAAAGTCACTTAGGGGCTCATGGTTCAAGGCCATATTTTAGCATGATGGGAAAGTCATGGTACAGAACTTACGGTAGCTTGTCACATTGTGTCCACTGTCAAGAAGGAGAGAACAATGAATTCATTTACTCAGCTCACCTTTGATGCAGTCCAGGATTGCAGTGTGGATAATGACCCACCCCCAGTGGATGGATCTTCCCATCTCGCTGACCCTCAGGGTAGTCCTCATAGGCAGCCTAGAGGCCCATCTTCTCAGCCTCATCAAGTTGATGATTAAGACTAAACACTTAATACCTCTTTACTTTGCAGTCTGGAGCACTGGAAGTTAGGGCTGTAACACGAAATTTTGAAGAGGGATACAGGTTAGCCTTTGGGAGCCACCGCACCCCAGAAACATCATTTTCATTACTCCTTATTTCTCTTCTATTCCTCTTGTAACACTTATTTGAAATCATTTAACTTGCTTGTCATCTTTGATGGGGTTTGCCACACTTGAATGCTAAGACCGTGAAAGCTGGGGCTTGCTTTTAGCATTTTGGTAAACTCACCCTCTGGGAAAGCAGCTCACATGCTAGCTAAGCTCTTGGTTTCTTACTAACCCTGTGATGCCGCACGAATTGCTTGGACACCCTGTGCCTCAGGGCGCTGTGTGGTTTTAGGAGCATCATTTCATGATGACCATGATGACGAGCATTTCATCAGTGCCTCACATGAAAATTGTTCAAGGAGTGTTTGCTAGTCATTGTTCTTCTTTCTGTCTTTGCTCCTTTGTTGAGACAATGAACGAACAACTAAGTCATCTTAGGACTTGGTGACATCTCAGTTGATGCTCATGCATCAATATATTACAACATCGATTTTTTCTTAGGCTTTCATAATCCGGTGAACTTGTGTTGTGGGTTTAGCTCAGGGGTAGAGTGTTTGCCCAGCAAATTCAGAGTCTTAGATTTGCTGCCCAGCACCCAAACCCAGAACCATTTACCTCACCTTCACACTGGAATGGGAATTCTCTTGGTGTAAATGCTAATAGAAATTTGACGGGCGGTGGTGGCGCACACCTTTAATCCCAGCACTCGGGAGGCAGAGGCAGGCAGATCTCTGTGAGTTCGAGACCAGCCTGGTCTACAAGAG
>NC_022022.1:45562035-45565869 GCF_000317375.1 Microtus ochrogaster | reverse complement strand
GGGAGGCAGAGGCAGGCAGATCTCTGTGAGTTCGAGACCAGCCTGGTCTACAAGAGCTAGTTCCAGGACAGGAACCCAAACCACAGAGAAACCCTGTCTTGAAATTTGAAAAAATTGAACTTCCTTTTCATTTACTCTTTGTGTCTTTCACATCATGCATCTCAACCCCATTTGTTTCTCATCTCTTTGTATCTGCCCTCTGCCCTTGTAACCTCCCCCCAAAACAAAATTAAATAAAATTTAAGAAAAAGAAAGGGAAGGAAAAATATCTGGTGATGGAAGCTATGGGGTGACAGAGTGAGACACACAGCAGACCCCTTTGTCCTATGTCTTTACTTGCACGTGTTCACTGCAGAGAGTCATCGGTCGGGTTCGAGGCCTGTGGTCTCTGCTACACTGTCGATGCTGGGCCCTCACTGGAACTCCTCTAGGATATCCTGTTGTTGCCCTGTGTTGTGGAGCTCCTGCAGCTTTGGGTGTGTCGGTCAGGTTCCTTCACGTGCTCCGGCACATTGCCAGGCCCTGCCCCACCACACCCTGCCTGAGGCAGCTGGGAGAGCTGGCCCTGAGATCACAGGAGCTAATGACATTTTTTGTAGTGATGTCTCTCCTTGAACATTATTCATCTTGTCATTGCATGAGTGTGTATTTACTGAATTCTTGCATCAGAGATGGCCCTTTGTATGTGTGTGTGTGTCACAAGTTATTGATTAATAATTAAGTGTTTATAGTAAAACAAGCTATATCTATAAGATAGCAAGACTTTGGACACCAGGAAACTCTTGATATAACCCAGCTCTAGCAGAGGAGTCACGTGTCCCTCAAGTTGAGATCGAGAAAACTTTTGAACAAGAATATGAAAGAAAACAGCCAAAGAACCAAATAAAGCTGAAGGAATTGGGTTAGGAGCTGGCCTGGCTGGAGCTGGGTGCACATATAACTTGTGCTGGGGCACGAGGGACAGAGACACGGGAGAGCAGGGCATGTCCACCAGAGGTGACACAAGCACACTGAGTGATCGTCCGTGACCTAGAAAAAGACCAGGCATGAACCATCACTACTCATGGGCTCTGTCATTCTGACTGAACATACGGGGTCCCAGGACAGTCAGTCTTACTCTTGTAAGAAAATAAATAGCTTATCTCACCAAGGGTGTTATAAATCTTGTGGAAATATGTTTCTTAACTTCTTAAAAGAATCCAGGAAGTCACAAGTTAGAAACAATGACCAAAATGTAGAGACAGTGGGCAGAGAATCAGGTACAAATGTAAACATTTAACATTTGTACCTTTTAAAATATTAAACATTTCATGTAAACAAAAAAGGTAAATAAACATTTTATATACATTGTCATATTGAATCAGCACCTGTTTATCGGGGGGGGGGGGTGTGTGTGTGTGAATTATTCCAGTCTGTAGAGACAGACCCTGAGAAATTAAGTGGTCAATGCTATGTGCCACATAAGATTATACAGCTTTACCTCATGACAACATCATTTTGTGGCAAATCTGCTAAGTCCCTATTTTCCACTGTGGATGCCCTGACCCGAAGAACTTTGCCCAGGGACCTTCGTCACTTTGGGAGACAGAATTGTAAGCAAGAATCCCATGCTTTTGAGTGAAAGTTACACAGGCACAGATTTGCTTATGGTCAGAGTCTACATATGAAACTAATGTGCTTCTTTGTATTTGCAGACCAGACCTAGTTTATAAAACATGCCACCGTTGCCATAAATAGAAGGAGGAGGGGCCTGTGGACATCTACATCTCAATTCATGGAGCTCCAAGGTTAGTGAGCGGGACTCTTTCCAGCATGCAGGAAGCCTGGTGCCTCTGCCACGCACTCTTTCTAACAAAGAAAAGCTTCTCCTTGGACCGGCTGGCACCAAACACCATGGCAGGAATGATTCTTGGCAGCATCTTTTTGAGTGGAATAAGATGGCAAAATGTGCATATGTAAAACAGAGATTTGGCAATTGGACTGTCCAATTCTTGACATCCAATTCTTGAGGCAAATTTAACTTCATTAAAAATAAAAGCCGAGGCATATAACTTTCCACTTCATTTCTCCTAGGGTAATCCCTACATTCCATGCTGGATAGAAAGTATGCTAACAGATCAGCGTCCTGACGAATCACTCCTTTATCTCAATAAACTCTTACGCCCAACCTCAGAGCCCTGCAATCCCTAGTCCTCCACAAATGTGTTTCTTTTAACACATGGCAGTCTTTGTGGACGACATGCTGTGTGTGAGTTCTCTCCAGAGGCTGAAAGCAATCTTCAGCATTCTGTGCAGCTTAAAAACACAACTGCAGAAGTAGACAAAAAGCTTTAAAAAGAAGTATCTGCCATTTCCCCGCTTCATGAACTCTTTAGTCTAATTATTGGGCCGAAGATAAATAAAACCCAAGCATGTTTGCTCTTAATTAAAGCTCTTTTAGTGGTATACCCAGAGGCAGCACTTATGAGTGTGCAAACCAGATGAGAGGAGTGGCAAAGCTCTCTGGTTTAGTTCCCAAAAATTATCTATGCATTTTTGTTTTGAGAAACTGAAGTTAGGAACTTAAGCAACAGTTAGCACTTGAGAAGGGTGTTTGGTTTGTGTCAATCACTCTTCTGTAGATGAGTTTGCATGGCAAAGACTTTACAAAGAGCTGCCGTGGGGGCGGGACTCAGGGAAGGAGCAGGAGACTCTCATGTACAGAGACGAAAGTCTGACATTCTGCTCTGCGTTTCCCGAGGACTCTCGGTTCTAATACTTCTCTCACCAAAGAGATGGCTTATGTTCCCACGTAAACTGTAAGCGATGGGCTACCTGTCTGTTGTGCGACTAGATTGAAAAGGTAACAGCACCCACTCCAGGACAGGAGACATCTCAACAGAAAACTTTGAAACAAACCTTTCTTGTTGCTTTCTGCCTGTGGAAACACGTGATAGAGAAAGCAACTTGATTTAGATTCAAGAATAATAAGCACAAATACACACACTCTATGGCATGGGAGCCCCGTATTCAAGATCCACAGAGATTATTAATCTTGATGTTAAAACGGAATCAAGAACACCCTAGAAGGTCAACGGAATCGAGAATGTCCTAGACCATCAACTACACCGTGACGTGTCTGTGGGTTGCATCATTCAGGACACAGCTGGATCTTTAGGATTTTGACCTAACCAATGTTTCTAATAATGGATAAAACACTGAATAAAATCCTGGGAGGTGGTGCAGCTATGAAAGGCAGGTCCCTGTTGAACGTCATGTGTTGCTGGGTTTTTCCTCAGGAGAGTGCATGTTGTTGGCATTGCCCCCTTCCTAATATTCTTCTTTGCTTGCTCCTTACTCCTGCCTTAATAATAGACTACATTGCCTCAGCATCCAAGCCTGGATCAATGTCTATATTTCCCCCCCTTCAACCTGTTGCTGTAAAGTGTTGTCAAAATGGTGAAGAGTCAAGCATACTGGATTAATCTCTTAATTTAAAAGCTTACATAGCTTGCCCACAGAACAGTTTGGTGGGGACATTTTCTCAGCTGAGTTATACTGCTACCAGACAAAGCAGCAAATATGCTTGTGGGACCAGGAGATATGAAATAAATATATTTTAAAAAGTTTGATTTTCCTGGCCCTGTAGTGTCAAGAAAACTTGCATAGCCTTAGCTTTTCTCTGCAGATGGTTTCCACGGTATGCACAGGTTCTGATGATTGGGTAAAGAGACGGCTAGAGCCATGATATATAGAGTACAGAGTGGTACAGCCTCGGACTGTGAACACTGACTATGGGGGTCACAGCCTCGGACTGTGAACAATTGTGGGGTCACAGCCTTGGACTGTGAACAA
>NC_022022.1:45532789-45561295 GCF_000317375.1 Microtus ochrogaster | reverse complement strand
TCACAGCCTCGGACTGTGAACACTGACCGTGGGGGTCATGGCCTCGGACTGTGAACAATTGTGGGGGTCACGGCCTCGGACTGACTGTGAACACTGACCATGGGGGTCAAGGCCTCGGACTTTGAACAACTGTGGGGTCACGGTCTCGGACTGTGAACAACTGTGGGGTCACGGCCTCGGACTGTGAACACTGACTGCGTGGTTCTGAGCACATGTAAGCTGTTTGAGTACTGTAAAAGGGCCCGAGTCTTAATCCTTTCAAGTGGATTTATAATTCCTATGCAGTAGGTTTGTATGGACTAGAAAAAGGTGTGTTGCTCGTGGGCAGTTTGAACCCCATGCCAGGCCCATCGTTTGTTGAATTCTACTTCCCTGTCCCTATCTTGGGTGGGTATCTTTATGGAGTGTGCAGCTTTCACAATCACATAGGATAGTAGCCTAGCCTTTGTGTGGTATGGTTAGATTGACCACAATCAGCAAACAGATTTTGGCAAATCTCATCCCCAAGACAATATCATGTGCACTAGTGGAAAGTATTTGACCAGCGAATAAATGCAAACAGAATCTATAGGCCTTGCTCTCTGGTCGATATTACTCCCATTTCCCTTTGCTGAGGATCATGCTTTTGTTGCAAAACGTCTATGTTTTAGTTCAACTTATTTAGCTTCTTCATAACAGGGCTGTCGTAGTTAGCTTGTTAACTTCTCACACCTGGGAAGAGGGATTGCCTCCATCAGATTGGGCTATGGACTTGTCTGTGGGGGCATTTTCTTGATTTCTAATTGATGTAGGAAGGGTCAGCCCTTGGGGGCATCACCACCTGGGCTCTAGGAAAGGAAGTTGAATAAGCCCGGGAAGCAAGCCAGTAAGCAGCGGTCCTCTGTGCTCTTGGCTTTGGTTCCTGCCTCCATACTTCCCCTCTGAGCTCCTGCCCTAGCTTCCTTCCATGCTGGACCATAACCTGTAAATCAATACAGCCTTTTTCCCCTAAGATGATTGAGGTTGTGGTAATTATCACAGCTACAGAGAGCAAACTCCGATGAGGAGTGTGCAAAAGTGTTCTTGTGAACTGCTCTCTTAATACTGCTTACACAATTAGGCCTCAGTTTTACCTTGCTTGTGCAGCCTCAACTTGCAGTGGGTAGGATTATCACAGGGGCTGGAAGGCAGGGAGATCACAGCTGGATGCTAGTCAATCATGATCTAGACTAAGGTTTTTTAAATAATATTTTAATATATTTTAGTTTCTTCTTTTATATACTATATTATGATTATAGTTTTCCCTCACTTTACTCCTCCCATGAGGATCTACTCCCTTCCTGTCACTCATTAGAAAAGAAGAGTCAGCTGGGCGGTGGTGGAGCACCTTTAATCCCAGCACCCAGGAGGCAGAGGCAGGCGGATCTCTGTGAGTTCGAGACCAGCCTGGTCTACAGGATGAGTTCCAGGACAGGCTCCAAAGCTACAGAGAAACCCTGTCTCAAAACACCAAAAAAAGAGAGAAAAGAACAGAAAATAAAAGAACAAATAATGGTTTTCTAAGAAAAAGCAATAAACATAAGAAGATAAAGTAACACCCATCAACTGAAGCTGTACTAGGCAGCCCAATAGAAGGAAACAAGTCCCAGCACAAGAATCGGAGACCCCCTTGTTCACACACTCAGGAGAAGTATAATATGTATGCAGAGGTCCTGGTGCAGACCTGCGAAGCCTGTGCTTGCTGCTCCAGTCTCTCTGAGTTCATGTGAGCCTTGCTCAGCTGTTCAGGGCCCTTGTCCTCCCGGTGTCCTCCATCCATTTCTTTCTGCCTCCTCTCCTATGCGCTCTCTCTCTCTCTCTCTCTCTCTCTCTCTCTCTCTCTCTCTCTCCTTGTGTGTATATGAATGGCTATGGGTCTCTGTTCCCCGTTCCTGCAGGACGAAGCTTCTCTGATGATAAGGCACTGATCTATAAGGACAGCAGGCTATCACCAGGAGTCATTTTATTGATATTTTTTAGACCAGTGGTCTTGGTTTTATCTTGAGTATCTGGGCTAACTAAACATAAACACCAACCCAGCCACAAAACCTTTGACTTAACAATCTGTCCTATCTGAAAGACAAGCTATCTGAACGGTGGTACAGAACTGGCGGGAGTAACCAACCAATCAATGTCTGAGTCAACTTAGGGTCAACTCCCTGAGAGGGGACCCATCCCTGACACTACCTGGGTAACTGAGATTTGGTGTTTTTAGTGGGTGGCTAGGAGTTATTCCTGAAACCTCCCAAAGAAGTATCTGAATACATTATCCCGTGTACTGTCCAGTTTCAAATATCAGTACTATCTTCTGCCTCCTCAGTGAGTGAGGAAAGTATTGTTACCCTCTCTTGTTACTTTGTCTCTTCTGGTTACTTTGTTTCTTCTTGTGCGTCTTTATGTTTACAATGTTGCATCTCTGAGCTGCTAAGTCTGACACATGGACTCCTGCTACTGTCAATTACACAAGGCCTGAGATGGTCATGACCTCTGCCTCTACCTTCTCTGAACCCTGTCTTCATGTCTCTCACTTGGCTAGCAGTTGTGGTGGCTGAAGGCAGATTGATCTCCTCTCACCGTGCTCATCAACCTTGAAGGCTTGCCCTGAATTGACTGTGGATAAAAGGTGTAGGAACTTAAGGAACACCCAGAATTTCACTTCATTAGACTGAAATCTTCCTTCAACAGGGACATGAATAGGAACACCCTGAGGTGCAACAAGGACGTGATGTTCTGGCATCTCTCTCTCCTCCCAGAACAGAAGCGCAGGCTTTCTGTTAAGAGCCAATCACTTTCACCTTGAGCTATGATTTGAAGCCCGTTACTGGTCCTACAAACTTAAAACAAAGAGTAGCCCAGCCAAAGAGCAAGCTGTGGGCAATTAGACAGCTCTCAGGCCATCAGGCCGCCTCTTAATGTTCTTTACCCACGGTGAGTGCATCGCATTCAATGCCTTTACTCTACATGGAGCCTCTCCTGAGGCGTTTAGGACCAATTACTGTACCTTCAGGTCTGTCAGAGTGCTGGAGTTAATGAGTCTCATTAAAACCTCCTGGAAATGAGTGACATGTGCAGATCCCTGCATGTCAGAGCACCTCTCCTGGTCAGCTCCTCCTGGATGGCAGGCACTGGAAAGTTGGTGACCTGGGCCAATCTGACAGGGCTGGATAGAACTTGGTAGTTCAAAACCATTCCCGAAGTCTATGGAAGCCTCATGGCTGCCATGGTAGGAAATTACACCTTTCTATAAGGAAAAGCATACACAGGGAGGTGTTTGGGGAGAGGGGAGCACATGGTAGCATGTCCTGTTGTCTCTTCTGTGTCATGGCACATTCCCTGCCATCCCATGTTCATCTCCCTGCTAGGGTAAAGTGGGTGGTCCCAGGGAGGCAGAGACATGCTTCCGGGTGAGAGCCTGTGGGTAGCTGCGAGAGGGGGCTGTCTGCGTACTCTTGCCACTTTTTCAGGCCCCAGGTCTGACCTTGGCAGTGCCAGCAATACCATCCATGGCAGACCAAGTGGAATGTAGGAGCTGCTATGCCTGGGTAGAGGCTAGCAGATCTCCTGGGCACATGGTTTGTACAGCCGGATGGGAAAGGGAAGTTGCTCTACCGGCATTGCTAAACCCAGTTACTTGGCTCAGGTAACTTCTGACCTGGCATGTGCTGAATTGGCCTCAGTTTCCCAGCACCCAGCATGGCACTCCACAGAGCACACACCACAGTTCTCGAGAGTTGGAACTTGTGACAGCTGTGATTTCAAGCCAGCTTTTAAGGGATCATGTAGGCCCTTCCTCCCCTACTCTGCACATGCTCAAGTGTGTGGGGAACCAGACAGCAACCTCACCTGTTGCTCCTTGGGAGCAACCAACCTGCTTCTTGAGACAGTGTCTCTTACTGGCTGGGAGCTGGCCAAGACCAGGTTGGCTGGCCAGTGATCTCTAGACAACTGCTTGTCTTGGCCTCCCCAGACCAAGAGTACAGGCACCTGTCATCCCCAGCTTCTTAAAAAGTGGGTTCTTGCCGGGCGATGGTGGCACACGCCTTTAATCCCAGCACTCGGGAGGCAGAGGCAGGCGGGCGGATCTCTGGGAGTTCGAGGCCAGCCTGGTCTACAAGAGCTAGTTCTGGGATGGGCCCCAAAGCTACAGAGAAACCCTGTCTCGAAAAACCAAAAAAAAAAAAAAGTGGGTTCTTGGGGTTGAGCTCAGTTCCTCATGTTTGCAAAGCAAATATTTGACTTCCTGAGCTATCTGCCTAGCCCAAGCAATCACTTTCATTGACTGGACACTCACTCTCAGGAATATAACAGGAAACTCATGAGTTTATGTTTGCAACGATCTTCTAGGATTTGGTGGTGTTACCTCAGCACACTGACAGAGTACTCAGATGTGTACAAAGAGAGCCAAAACTTGTGTCCATAACTGCTTCTTAGTCTTTCTCACAGTTCTAGACAGTTCTAATCATAGTAGAGGTCTTCAATTTATAATGTCAGTTTAGTTTGGTGGGAGAATTTTAATGTTTTATCAAAGTCATTTGTTTCATTCAGGCTGCTTTTTCTAAACAGTGTGGCAGTTCAGTTGAGGTTAAGAAGTGGGGTGTGGGCACGCATCTGTGCACAGTGGAGACACGTAAAGAAGTGGGGTGCGAGCACTCATCTGTGCACAGTGGAGACATGGCTTTGTGGAAAATGAATGGGGAGAGTGGCTGAAAGTTCTGGATCACAGTGCCCCAGATGCAGTGGAGACTCTGGATCCCTCAGTTCTCTCTTTCCTCCTATAACAACTCACTTGCAGTCTTTCAGGATTTTTTATCCACCTATTTATAATTTTAAATATTTTCAATGTTCTATATCCATCATGTACCGTGCGACATGCATGAGGACTGTCCTATAATACCTGAGTATACGTGTGAGTGCCCCCCACCCCCTCCTCCCTTTATCACCCACCCCCATTCCCACCAGGCCTCCTTGTTGCCCTAGAAATGTTCAGCTTTTTCACGCTAAATGTACACACGTAATTTTTACATATTTATGTCAATCTAGGAAATGATTGAGAGAACGTGTGATGTTTGTCTTTCTGAAAGCCAGTCAATGCTAGTAACAATTATTATTTTGAAGCATTGGGGATTGACTGTAGGGCCCCATACATCCAAGGCAAGTTTTGTACCTGTGAGCTACATAGCCAGTCTTTTATTTATTTTTTTCCCTTTGAGGCAGGGTCCTACTAAGTTGCCTATGGTGGGTGTGAACTCTGTAGACTAAGGAGCCCTCAAACTTGGCAATCTTCCTACGTCAGCCTCCAGAGCTGCTGGGACCACAGATCTAAGCCACCAGGCTCAGTAATATCTATTCTTTAATTTAAAAGAACACATTTCATTCTTTCTTTAAAATGGAAAATCTCTCTCTTGAAACACAGGTTCAAAAAATTTATTTTAAAATTTATTCTTCGTATCCTCCCATCTCCTCTAAGTTTGGGTCTAGATATTTTACCTTGAAGCTCTTTATGTATTTAAATTACTCTTTCTATTAAGACCAGAAGCTTCGGGTAGGGCTGAATTAGGGATGGGTGAATCCAGCTGAACCTTTGAGTCCACTGAACATCTCCGATGAGCTTTCTGAGTGTTTGGGGCTCTCTGAAATCCAAAACAGGTTTCACCCGCTTTTACTCTTAAGTTTGGGGCATGTGCAATTTAAGGGAAATTTAACCCATATGTTTCTGATTCGTTTACACTTAAATAGTCAAAATATTGTTTTTAATAGTTATTTGATGCCCAAGTAGCCTTTTGAACCTTTTAAATAAGCTTTTAGAAGCTTGCATTTCTCTTAAAAACAGGAAGTCATGTCTTTCCAGGGAGGTAAACTAATTTATACATCTGAAAATTCAGGTTCAGTTGAAAACACCCCAAACCACAGTTTTTTGATGGCCTGTCTCCTCCGCAATTGAGCACTCAGCCTTACACTGTGTGTGTACCCACCTTTCCCCACTGCACTGAGCATCCAGGGCAGCCGGCTTGGGGCCATGCAGAGCGTGAGATTTTGGTCCTTGCCACTTAGAAGGCTTTGAAGCTTGCCGTTTACTTGGCTTTTATTTGAAAACAACTATTTTGATTTTTAAATTCCCTCTAGCTTTCCTGGTCAGTAAATTAATGTGGCTGTTTATTTTTCCAGATACTTCATGCTTGGTGAACTTCTTGCAATTTTCTTCCTTCCCTCCACTGATTATCATTTATCTTTCTTTAAATAAATGAAATGTATTTGCGCTCCAGTAGAGCTATGCCTGATTCCAATGGGGATGTGAACACCGTGCCACCTGCGTGCTGAGGAGCTAAGGAAATTAGACAATAAACACAGAGAGTTACAGAGGGGAAGAAGGTTGATTGTTTAGCTCACTTTGGGAATTTGCCTTCAAGCCCAAAGGCACTTGCTTGGAAATACCCAGAGCACAGTAGCACGAAGCCGGTCCCCGCAGTACCATGCTCATCAGCCACACTTCCCTTTGTGCTGGACGCCTGCTCCCAGCATGCTCTCTGCCCAGAACTCAGGACTTGCTTATCTCCACTGCCAAATCTTCTAAAACTTACTTGACTTTTGGGTCCCCAATCCACAGAGACCCTATCTGTGTGAAAGACCTCCCTTGTCTATCCAGAAGAAGAAGAAGAAGAAGAAGAAGAAGAAGAAGAAGAAGAAGAAGAAGAAGAAGAAGAAGAAGAAGAAGACCTCCACTCTCTCAACTTTGTCTCCTTTTAGCCTTAATCTAGCTTTCTATTTCCTTTATAGTAATTAGAAAAAAAATCTCTCTCGTACTTTGTTCTCCATTTTATGTATCTGTTTCTGTCTCCCTGAACAAGAAGACGATCTTTTACGAGAGTCTATGACATTTTTGGCTCACTGCCTTGTTAAAATGTGGAAGACACGTAGACTTGAGTAAGTGTTTCCTGAATGTAGCTTTGTCGCACACCTTCTCAGAAAGTAGTTTCTGCTTCAAAGCGTAATCGCCACTCGCCATTGCTAATCAGGATGTAGGTGGCTGCGCATACGCAGTCTCACTGTGTCCTCCGGTGGACAAGCCAACCTTTAAGTGACTCCGTTTCCTCATCTGAAAAATGGACGCTAAAACAGTACTTAACTCACAGGTTTGCTTTTTATAACTGATTTTTGAAAGGTATATAAAGCCTTTAGTACAAAGACTAGGAAATAGTAACTATTTAGGAAATTGGAGTAAAGTGTTCATTAACTGAACTCTGTGAGGTCGAGGGCTGTTCTGAGAACAGAACTTCACTTCTGACTTTGAAATCTAACTGAAGCAAATTGAATCTTGAAGGGCAGGGATGGCCTTGACAACATCTAGGACTAGGGAACTTAGCCAGGCTTAGGTCTCCAGAATGGTACAGCCCTGAGCAGCCCGGGAGAGAATTGGGAGGACAGAGTTGTGTGTGAGGCAGAAGAAGGGGTGAGGAACCACATGGGGGCAAGCAAAGCTGTGGCAGAGCTCCCTGGCTGCTGTGATAGACTGGGCTTATAAATAAAGATCAGAATTAATTTCTCTTAGTTGCAGTGGCCCGAGAGGTCAAGAGCAAGCAGCCTATGGATCCAGTCCTCAGCTGGCCGATGAACCTCCCCGTGTCTTCTAATGGTGGGCCTGGTGAAGCAGATCTCTGAATCCTCTCTATACGTCCAGACCCTCATTCCACTCAGGAAAACGATGTCCCCCCAACCCCATCACCTCTGAAGTGCTTCACCTTCATGTGTATCAGAACATTAGGGTTCTGCATGTGTGTTTGGGGTGACAGTTCAAACATGCTCACTGTAACAGTAGTGTCATGAGCACCAAGTGATTTGCTTTAGATGGACCACAGGGCTTGGCTAAAATGTTTGATTTTTTTTTCCCTCATGGTCATAAGAAAATCACCAAAGATTTTTTAATGGAAACATTATCAGGTTTAGGTGTGTCAGCAGTCACAGAGGGCAAGGTCATCTCAAAGTCGGCTGCAGCTTCTTTGAACAGAAACTGTGTTGGAGGAGTCCTACGTTCACCTCAGGCTCTCTAGAGGCCTGGTAGGAGATGTTAAAAGAAGAACTGGGAGTTCCGGGCCTTTTTGGCTGAAGGTTTCCATTCTAGTTGAAGGACTTGAGTGGGTGGGCTCTCTCCTTCCCTCGCATGTCTGCATCTCCTGAAACAGGAGGTCAAATTCGCCCCCCACCATGTTTCTCTTCTGAAAAATAGTGACCTCAAGTCGATTCTGTTCTATCAGTACGTTGAGTGTTTGTGAGAGGAGAGAAGAATATTATTTCCTCTGGTGGAAGTATGGGTGAGGAATGAAAACAAGAGGCAGGTAGACCAGTAGGACATATTACCAAAAGGCAAAATGCTGTGGTTCTGAAGTCAGGCAGTGGCAGTGGAAGCTGGGAGGCTGAAAGAGACTCGATCTAGTGACCAAGTTAAACCCTAGCTGTGATTCTGGAGACTACTGTAATCTGCAGAGGCGTGGAAGGGGTTTCTAAGAGATTTAGAGTTCTGCTAGTAATTTAGACTTTTGTTTTGGAATAATTAATTTGCGATGACATTTGCCATTGTATAACATACAAAATAAAATGTATGATTTGGGAGGACATTTATGAAGTCAATTTGGGGCAAATGGGTTTTGCAAAATTGATATGGAGATGGTATTAAGCATTTAGGGGTCTACATGTTGAATTCGGTGACTGGAAAAGGTGGGTTTGAGACTCAAGGACGATGTGTAAGTGTAGGTTGCAGAAATGCAGACACAGGGTCTTTGTCATAGAGCATGCTGTCTTTCTTACCTAGCAGAAAGCCCAGAGCCCAGCCATCTGGGATTGCTGTAGCGGCTCCACATTCACTGGTATTTCTGCCTCATTTTTATCTGTGTTATCACCTCAGTAACTTTGTATGGTTTTCTGAGAAACTGAGTCTGAGGAAGGCACCCATGTCGGGATACGCATTACTGGGCTATTCTTTAGGACAAGGCCTGACAGGTAAAGTGTGAGCAGGGCAGGGGAGAGCAGGGGTCTAGGAATGCCCATCTAGATAATAGAGTGGGCCATGTACAAACCCATGATGAGTGTGTCAAGAAGAGAGATCATGATGACTCCAGGTTTATGAATCAAGAAAGTCAAAGGAATGGTGAATGTGACTGTCCTCCAGTTACTGCCTAGCTCATTGCTCCTGGGTCACATACTAAATAAGTCGTAGTTCAAGAGGGCAGAGAGATGGAGGAATCAACTGGTTGATGACATGGTTAAGAATTATTTTAAATATTTTATTAGCACATTAATTACCCACAACAATGGGTTTCATGATGACATCTTCATCTTTGTATATAATACATTTTGCTCATGCCACCTCCACACCCACTGCCCTTCCTCTCTGACTCCCATTGGCCCCTTCCTCTTTACAACCCCTCCCTTCTACTTACATTAGTTATTTTTAAATGGTGCAATGGGTTTTGTTGGGTTTGCTTACAACATCATGGGTGAGGGGTTATTTGCAGGAATGCAGGCAAAATTATTTGTCTTGATTAAGCCTTTTCAGTACTGGAGATCCAGCTGAGGGACACTGGGCAAGCATCCTATCCCCAAACTGCTGGGCTCAAAGGGCTTTGAAATGGGAGCTGCCTAGCTGTGCATGCGCCAAGGGGACACAGCCAGCACCAAGGGGGGATGATTAGAAATGAGTGAAATTGACTGGCAGTGTGATCTCAAGCACAGAAGCCAAGATGAAGTGTGGGCATGGAAAGGTACCTTTAACTGACCCAGGAGGGACAGACATAATAAGAGGGTTTACAGATGAGCCCTTGATGGCGCTAAGTGAAGAGCTGGGAAATTCTTTCAGTATTAAATTTAAATTTATGTCATTGGCAAACCACGGAGAAGGTCATTCATGAGCAAACGGGAGTGGTGCATGCTGAGGGTGGTGGGAGGGGAGAAGATCTGTAACGTTCAGTGAAGGCACAGGGGAGAGATTTGCTCGCAGTTGCTGGGAGAGGTTGCTGGCAGTGTTTCAGGCCCAGCAGAGGGTGACAGTGATGAATCTACAGAGCCGTAGTAGCTATATCTCTGCGGTTTCTCTCTAACAGCGGCATTTGGGGGTGAGTCAGGCTGTTAAAGCAAGAATACATGCATGGTCCTTATCAAGTTCAAGTTGCTAGAGCACTTCCAGGTGCAGATGACTTGAATGGACTTAGGGACTTAGGGCATCAGCAAACAGACACATGGACTTTTCCTTTGCCTGATTAGTATTGAAACTGTCATTAATTATGACTTAGAGGCTAAATGCAGAGTAGATTAGGCTTTACAAAGATGTTCATAATCCTGAAAAAAAAAACTGACTTACTTTCTGCAAGTTGATTTGGGTTGTGATTGTATCTACTTGACACTCCTTTAGCCCAGAACTCTGCAGTACATGTAGATTCCTGTGGCCAGACAAGTTCCTAACAAGCATCACTGGCTTCTCATGCCTTAGAGTAGGTATCTGATTGCCTTACCTGAGGTGTCAAAGCCTTCTGCTTCTCCTACCACCACCTACCTCTTTTTCCTTCCCCGCTACTTCCTGTACCTGACACACACAGCATCCTGGTTAAGATCTCTGACTCTTCCTTCATGTTTGAAACTGGTTTCGCAGATAACCAGCTGTGTGGTCTTAAGAGACTTAACCCCTTGAATCCCATTTCCATCTGTAACACAGGGCTCCTCTATAATGCCTATGGGTGATGAGGAGTCAACCAAATCATACAATGTGCTTAGTGCCACGCCTGGGGTAGAAAATATTCACAGTAGTTTCAGAATCTTATTTAATTAATTTGGCTTCCATGGGCAAAGGCACTACAAGTCCTTTGTAAACTTAGCCCTGTAAGAAACCTCTGAATAGGTTCTGTTGTTACAGATTTGCAGATGAACAAGTTGAGGTATGGGGAAGTTAGCAGCTTACTATGGTAAAGGTTGATAAGAGCCAGGGTAATGCCTCAGATCTGCTTTAGTGACCTTTGCCAAGATTAAATAAAAACTGCATAGGAAAAAGGTTGAGTCTGTGTGCAAGCCAGATACTTGCTTTGGCGTGCTTTCCCTGCCTTTTTGTTAGGAATCAGATGAATGGCATAGATGGTTCTACCTGCTTTCATTCACATTTTCTGAGCTGGCCACTCAACCATGCTGGACACCCTTTTCTTTGTAAGGCAGAAATGAAGGAAGGAGGTACACAGGATGCTTTGAAGGAATTTAAACCTGCATGGCTCTCAGCTTTGGACTGAAGAATGAAGGTCTCTAGAGGAGAAAGGAACAGAGTATATAAGGAGGCATATGAGATCACAGCATGTAGCTTTTGTGTCTACCGTGTTTGCTCAAGCAAAGTCTGGTCTTGTGCCTTTCACACATAGAGACACGCTGAAACTCCGAGATTCTTATGTGTGACCCATCCATCAGTGATAGGCCTGTCTGGAGTTCTTCTCTTGGCTCTAGGGCAGAAAAAATTCCAGTCAATTTCTTCTCATGAAAGTTCAGCTTGAACTTGAATTCCCTACCCACAAGAAGAGTCCATCCAAGATTTCACATGACTGTCACAATATTTCAAGATCTGTCTCGCCCCATAACCATCAATTTCCAAACACTGTGCCACAGCCCTTGATGCTTAGGGTCACTGGTGTGAGCCCAGATAACCGGCCACAGAATTCTTCCAAAAATAAGCGATGAGCATCTAAGTTTTCAGCGTTCGTAGTGTACACGAGGATCTGGGATTCGTCACTTTCTGCTGCAAAGAACTGTGACCTGATCCCTCTGCCCACTGGGAAATCTATCTTATTCTGATTGTTTATTGCTCCGTTTTACTTTGTGCTCTTTATTCTGCTGAGAGTCTGTTCAAACCTCTTTCCCACACCCTTCCTTAGTCTCGATACAAATCCTATAGCCTACAAATGGTGGTCATTAACTCAATAGTGAGAAAGTAACCCAGTGAGAGTGGGGGGGGAGGAGCTGAGGCAACATGAACCCCCTCCGGAGGGAAGGATGTGAGCGGGAGGGTTTTCAGTGTCAGGTATCTCTTGGGTCAGAAGAAATGTTTCGTTGGATTCTGCCTTCCCTGTTTCCATCTGTAATGCAGGATTATCAGACCACAGTCCAGTGGGATTTAGTATCTCTATGTTTACACATAGGGTCTCAAAAGAAAATCCAGTCTTCCCATTGGTGTCTCGGAGCCTGGAGGGAGTTTAGAAGGTTAAGAGCACTCTGTTCGCATCAACTGTGGTCAATACCCAGCATACAAGACCCAACTTCTGCTCGCTGGAGTTTTGCTCAGGCTCTGGCAACATTAGGTATGCTTCCTTCTGGATTATTCCTTCTTCTCTGGGCGCCAGCTAGACACTTTCTGTAGAGCCAAGTGAGGCCTCCCCCTGAGGCAGTCAATTCTTCACTTTAGTCTTCATCTTTTTCTGGAGTGTGGGTAGAAATGATGCTCGCTGTTCCAGCATGGCCCGCTAGACTCTCTGGGTAAGTCCACATCCTTACTCACACGTACATTGATCTGTTTGGTCCATGTTCCTGTGTGTCATGGTGCTACATTGTAGCTACGTAGGAATTCAGTTGTTTTTATCTCCTAAAAGGATGGATTGAGGCTTTCATCATTGTGACATTTTTTTTCCCCTCTGAGGATTTTCATGAACTTGATTTTTTTCTAGCATTAGCATAGGCACTCCAGATCTCCTTCCGGCAGTGCCTGCAGGGGATATCCTCAGTTCTGCTTCAACCTTTCCATAGAATTTATTCATACAGCATGATTTTCTGTAATTAACATGGTTTCTTTTGTATTCAGCAAACAGTTGTTAATTTTTTTATGCTTGCTAATCTTTTTTTAGTTTTCGTATCCACTTAACATTTAGCACAGTTACTGATATGTTCAGACTGTACATTTTTATGATGGTAGATATTGTCTATTTTCTCGGCCTCGTGCCCATTTTCTCTTTTTGCTATTGCCTTAGATTGAGTTATCTAATTTGAGTTATTAAAGCTTTATATTCTTTTGTGTTTTTTTCTGGGCTGGCTAGTTTCTATGACAGCTTGACACAAATGAGAGTCATCTGAGAGCAGGAAGCATCAGCTAGGAAAATGTCTTCTTTAAGACCAGGCTGTAAGCAGGCCTGTAGCACAGGGCATTTTCTTAATTAGTGATTGACGGGGGAGGGCCCAGTCCATTGTGGATGCTGCCATCCCTGGTTTGGTGGTCCTGGGTTCTATAAGCAAGCAAACGGAGCGATCCATGAGGAGCAAGCCAGTGAACAACATCCCTCCACGGCCTCTGCATCAGCTTCTGCCTCCAGGTGTATGACTGTTGAGTTTCTGCCTTGGCTTTCCTCAGTAGACTGTGATCCAGAGTATGTGAGCTGAGAACACCCTTTGCTCTGCAAGCCGCTTTCGGTCTGGTGTTTTATCACAGCCATTGGAACCCTAAGTAAGATGATGACAGAGTCCCTTCTTTTCAATGACTCTTCCCCCATCACTTTGGCAATGTTGTCCCTAAACTCTCTGGTTTCTATTGTTTGTATTAAGCAGTCCCAGCATTTTGCTTTGGTTGAACTCTTTAGAGTCAGTGGTTTTCCTGGCTGGCTGAGGGTTGTATGTTGTTTCCACCTAGTGGGAGCTGGTTTGTCAGGTCTTGCAATGTTTTCTCAGTTCTCCCTTGTTTACTTATTCCTTTTATAGAATTATATTTTTCCTGGACTCCTATTTGAGACTGCTTTTATTTCATCTTTGTTTTGAGTCCTCTAATTCACTTCTGTATTATCCTCTCAGAGGTTATGAGTTGCTCAGTTTTTTGCTTGTTTGGAATGATGATCGTTTCTCCCTCTGTTTTAAAGTCTAACACTTGGATAGACAGGCATTTCTGTTATCACAAGAGAATGGCGTCAGACCCCCTCATCAGTAACTCTCTTGGCCAGGAAAGCACAGGATGATAGACTGTAAGCACCGAAAACAAATGGTCCTACAGTAGAGGTCAGTGAAGGGTCAGTCCTACAGTAGAGGTCAGCGAAGGGTCAATATTACAGTAGAGGTCAGTGAGGGGTCAGTCCTATAGTAGAGGTCAGTGAAGGGTCAACCCTATAGTAGAGGTTAGTAAAGAATCAATTCTATAGAATTGCTCATTGAAGCTTCTTCAGCTGTACCCAAGCAGTCTGGCGATACTGAGTTTGTCTCTGCTGTCTGAGGATGAGGATATGGAGTCGCACACAAGCTGAGATGTAACTCCTCTCGGTGAGGAAGTTTCATTTCAGATCAGGACTCACTGTTCTCAGCTGTGAGCCTGGAGTGCCTCTTAGTTTTCAGAGGTTGGGTTGGGTCCATTTAGGTGTGGTATGTCCTGATCAAAGAGGAGGGAGTGCTTATCTATGTATGGGATCTTTGGGACTGTTCTACACAGAGGGGACCATATAAGGCACTGGCTCAGCTTGTCCTCCCTCCAGGGTGTGCCTTGCAGAGGAAGACCTTCCCCGCTGCTTCATGGCATTAAGATGGTTGGTTCAGTGTGTCAACTGTGTCTAGAGCCCCAGTCAGTAGAGCTTCTCGGAACAGGCTTCTTGGCTGAAGCTTAAAGAAAAGATCAACCCATCTCTATTTTATGTTGTGAATGCTTTGCCTGCATGCATGTCTGTGTACCATATGTCTGCCTTGTGTCCCCAGAGGCAGGAGGAAGGTATCAGATCCTCTGGAGCTGGAGTTAAAGGAGATTGTAAGCTACCATGTGAGCGATGGGAATTGGACCTGGGTCCTTTATGAGTAGCAGGTGCTCTTAACCCCTGAACCATCTCTCTAGCCTCACTGGCTGCTTCCTGGCACTGTAAGATGGTAGACAGGCCTGCTTGGCTGCTTTGTTGGACATTGCCTGTCAGATCAGCTGTTCCATGACTTCCAGGGTCTGTATGCCCACCACATAACCACATGGACTGTTCCATGACTTCCAGGGCCTGAGAGTGCTTACTAGGTCCACGTGACTGCTTCCTGGGGCAGCCTGCACCAGGTAGGCTGCTCAGGTGTCTCCTGGGTCATAGATGAATGTGTTTATCATCTGTTTTAGCTTGTGCATCATAATTCAGCTTCATGTGAAATTCTTTCAGTTGAGTAACCTCGTTCTTTCTACAGCTTCTGAGATTCCATTGTAGGACAAGAAAGCAATGATTCTCAAACTTGCCTTGATTTTCGTCACCTAGTGTGCTTTTAAAATGTGACGTGTTTAGAAATGTATAATACAACACTTAATGAAGAAAGAGATCACGAATTTGAAAGAGAACAAGGGGTGGATAATGGGAGGCTTTGGAGAGAAGAGGGGGAAATAATATAATTCTATTATAAATCTCAAAATATAAAAGAAAAACCATATTGGTGATACTTTTCAAAATCAGCTGCCTTGGAAGCATCTTTTCTCCAGGACTGCTTCCCACTGTCCTCCCTCTGCAGGCAGGAGGAGATTCAGGCCGAGAAGGAAGAGCCTATGTCATGGCATAAGCATCTTCCTCCTTTTCTCCAGGGTGATGTTTCTGTGGAGTGACTGGAAGTTTCCTTTATAACCACAAAGATCAAAGGAGCCACCACCCCTGGGGCTGGACCTTAGGCAGACTTCCACGCACAGGGCATACGGATTACATGAATGTGCCCTGAACTTCGTGGAGCCTCGGCCTCACAGGTTTGAGTAACAGCCTTGCTCAAGCAATATGGTCATAGTTAAATATCCCCGGGAAGCTCCTGAGGTCTGTTTCCAGTTTGCTTAGTGACGATCCTGTAATCATAAACTTGAGGTTCACTTACTAGGAGTGCTAGACTTGAGGAGGGTCATCGTAACTTGCCTTGATCACAAAACCTGCACATTTTAGCTGCTTTACCAGGACATCTTCCTTGTGAAGTCAACAATGATGACAATGTCTATCTTGTCATGGGACCTGCAAATCTAAGTTGACTGGGGGAGGTGTTGCTGACTGGCTGTGCAAAGGCAGGGTTTTTCCTTGTTCTTTTCTTTCCTCCTCCTTCTTTTTTAATCTGTCATGTCACATATTTTACTAGTCAAACACCCCTGAATATGTAAGAATCAGTAAGATTGCACCCATGCACCTCTGTGATATTTAAGGCTTAACTTAAACGCAGTGTTTCCGCTCTTCTCTGAGTAGCTAGCACAAGGAAACAATAAACCTAGAAGGAATTCCTTGCCAACAGCTGAGGAGGTTGCTGCTCTTCTCAAAGCAGTTGGAGGTGTCAACACCCGCACAGGGCTTCCCAGTTGTCTTTAATCTCTGAATCTCAAAGCACCTTGCAGACAATTTCTGTTAACACACAAAACCCCATGAAATGTTCCTTCTCCTTAAATTTCCTTTCTCATGGCCGTTTTGAGGAAGCCATCAGTTTGGGCTTCCTTCACGAGGACTTCAGAGCTGTAAATGAACAAAGAGGGCTTGATCCTTTTTCTGCATCGTGATTTTTGTGTCTTACTTGGAATGTGCAAGCTTCTTGATCTCGTCCTCACCCCCAGAATGTCTGTGTCCTGGGTGCTTTGATATGGTGGGCATGACTATGGAGCCCAAATCCTAGACAGGTGGCAGGCTCTTTGTGCCTTAGATGTTACCCGCATGATCTAGAGACAGTTTATTAATCTTTTTCTTAAGTGTCTGAAGGATGCCCATTAACACCCACTGAGCAGACACTTAGGAGGCACAGATCTAATTCTGTCTAGAATAGAGTGCTCACAGGCTAGATTGGCTTCCAGACAGCACACGGGAGAGTTTTCCCTCTGGCTTCTTCAAAGAAAATGGCTGAGAAAAAATGAGCTAAAGGGACTTTCAGCCAAGATATGCTCAGGCCCCGAGGCATGTAGCTGTGTGGCTTTTTCAAGACATCGGGAGAGTTTTCCTTACGTCATTTCGTCGACCTAAAGAAAGTGGTTAGATTAATCATGATATTACGTTAGAGTGGTTTGTGTTTTCCAACTTTCGATTCTGTTGTCAGTTTTATTTCTTTCTTTGGTTTTTATGGATCTGATTTTTCCCCTCCAGGATGTTCCAAGTTATTCTCTTTTCTCATTCTGAAATATAAGTTCTGCCAATTTCCCCAAGCTCTGCTCTTAAGAAAAAGGCATGCATTAGTATTAACCCTTAACATACATCACACCTCAGACCAAAGAGTTGTTGTTATTGATGATTGCCTGATTTCAGTTTAGTGATGTGTGTGGGAAAGGAAGCTGTATTTAGGGACATGTGAACCTTTGTCACATTTCAAAATTAATGTCATAAGCATTTGCCTATGTAAAGGACCAACGCCATTCAGAATGTCTTCTGTTGGACAGGAAATCCCTTTACAAACTTTACTTTAGGGTAGGAAAAGCAGGCACATTATTGGTGGTAACAGGGAACATGAAAACAGTACATTCTGGGTCTGATAATTCAAATAGAAAGGCAGGCGTCTCTCCTGGCAGCGTCTCAGCTAGAGAACTTTAAAACCAATGTTCAAATTCGATCGGGTGACAAAGGGACTCTGAGATGGAGGCTCCCACAGCCTTCCCACATGCTCAATGGGAAGAGTTTTCTCTAGTAACTGAAAAGCGTGAGCCCCCCCCACCTCTCTCTATGGCCATTTTATCTTCTGAGAGGCACACAGAGGTGTTTAGCTCTGAACCCTGATGACCAATGTCGTGTGCAGCATCTACGACATTGAACGTTCAAGCAGGTGAACGGAGGGTTGGAGCCCCTGTGTGGTTTACAGATCTGCCCACCTCCCCAGCCTACTTCCATAGTCTACTGTGTCTACTGCTGTAGGATTGTTTGGTACCAAGTCAGAAGGCACTTTCTCCACGGATGCCCAGAAGCACATGCTATGCTGGTTTTTCTGAACAGCTTTCTGTAAGAACAAGGCTGGTGGAGAGAAAACTCACTTTTCACGTCGTCCCTTGGGGGACAACTATGGGACAGCCAGGTTTTGGCTCAGTGTCTCTGCAAGGCTCTTTGCTCTGATTTTTTTGCTTTTACAGGTGACTTTTAGACCTGCTTTTTGCCCTATTGATGGGTATGACAAATGTAAGTTGAGTTAAAGTACAAGAAAGACGCAGAGTGTCTCCTAAAAAAAATTTCCTCACAGACCACAGTAAAGGAAAAGCCTTAGCACAGAGGTCCCTGGTGCTGGAGTTCTGAGTCCCTCCTCTCCCATAGGAAAGGGTGACAGCAAAGGCACAGACATGCACAGCCATTCCCCATGGGGAAGGGAGATTCTCTACTTGAAGACAGATGCCTCCTTTTGTAGTTTGAATTTTTTCTTTTGCTGATTTAATGTATTGGAAGAAAGAGTTTGTACCTTAAAGTGGGAAGTGCCTGGGAGCTGGAGGTGAATCTGGGCCCCAGTTTGAGGGCTAGCAACACACACACACACACACACACACACACACACACACCTGCGCACACATACACACACAAACACACACACACACACGCACACATGTGTGCACATATACACACAAACACACACACATACACACCATACACACATGCAGCATTCACAGACCACACTCACATACAAACACACACACACACACACACACACACACACTTGGGCTTTGGTCTGGCTCTATAGTCTGGTGTTGTCTATCTACTACTAAGCAAGTTAGTTGACATCTCTAAACTTATGTTTCTTTGTAAAAAGGAATTAATAATAATTCTTCTATTGGAGCACCTGAAAAATAAATAAGACGATATTTATGTCAGGTGTAGTGGCAAACACTTATAGTCCTAGCACCCAGGAGGCTGAGGCTGGAGAATTGCTGTAAGTTTGAGGCCAGCTTGGACTATAGAGACCCTATCTCTACAAACAATAGCAACAAAGTAAAAAAAAGGGGGGGGATACATGAAAAGATGGTGGTAATGAAAACAGGAGGCATGTATCTGTTCTGAGAGCCCCCAGTAATGTTACTTTTCTATGCTACATGTTAGCTAGAGAGTAATGTGTTGTCTTTATTGGATCAAAGAAAATACTATGTCTACAGTAAATGAGGAGGCATGAAATAGGATGGATTTTGGTCACTTTTTCTTCTGCTGGATACCTAATGAGCCCAGGGAACTACATTGTATATATAATATAGTTTTGTGCTCTGATAGAACAGACAAAACACATTTGAAATTCACTTTTTTTCTATTGTCACTTCACAGAGTGTTATGATTCATTGGCACTGTGATGGGTCTCTAATCTGAAGGACTGGTGAATGAAGAGTTATGCTTCCTGACTTGCTGGGACGCTTTCTCAGTAGATGCTAGGAGACCTGTTGAAGGAGCTGCGAGCTGTGTTCCTGCTGCTCGGCTTCTGGCCACCAGCTAGCTTATGGTCCGAAATAACAACACACAAATTGTATTCTTTTAAACACTGCTTGGCCCATTATATCTAGCCCTTTTTCGGCTAACTCTCACACCTGGACTAGCCCATTTCTGATAATGTGTGTAGCACCCCAAGGTGTGTTTACTGGCAAGATTCTAGCCTACGTCCATCCTGGGTCAGAGCTTCATCGCGTCTGCTCCAGAGAGCAGAGCTATTGAGTCTGAGCTCACTTCCTCTTCCTCCCAGCATTCTGTTCTGTTTACTCCACCCACCTATGTTTTAACCTATGAGGCCAAGCAGTTTTTTTATTAATTAACCAATGACCTTCCTCCATCAGAGATGCACCCTGTTTGAGTGTCAGGGACTTGGTTAAGCATTGGTGCCATCACCTGAAGGGAACTTCACATTGTCTGGTGGTTTCTTCCACTCAACCAGTGATTAGGACTGTCCCTAATGTCATGCCCTGAAGCTCCACTTACAGGAAGGAGTTCAGTGTTTTCAACTGCTGTGATGAGCTCTGACTAGGATGGACCCAGTTATAACTCTAAGGCCAAATCAAAATAAAAATTTCTCTTTATACCCCTTGATGCCCATATGTACCAGGAAGGAGGCAAGTCCCCATCTGTGCTGAGGAGCGTACCTCAGTCTTAGTTCAGGTTTGGCGTGAGGGATTGCTTGCTCTTGCATTGCCAGTGACATTATAATTCTAGTTTTCAATATGGCTAATTACCTTGCTTAGGGTCTGAGGCTGAGTGTCCAGACAGAGCCTGGTGGAGAAAGAGGAGCAGAAAGGACTCCACACGTTGCCCCGTCTCCCATCCTCTATTCGTTCGTGGCTTTGTTACTTTTGTTCTTTCTCTTTTCCGCCCACTTACTTTCCCTTTACCTCTGATGCCCAGAAAGCTAGTAATTGGAGTTCCGTTGTTGCGTGTCACATTCCCCGGAAGAAGGACAATGATTAAGCCACTGAAACTTAATGCTGGGCACTTATTTCCCAGTCTCAGTCCTGTTGGTGTCTAGGGTTTGGCGTGTCAGTCAATGGAAAGCAGCGTGGATAAATGTCATTTGCCTACACCTGACTTTCCAGTGATTGATGTATGTTTGTTGGGCTTCATATGAGCCGGCACTGATTCCCCAGATCTGTCCTCGAGTGTTTGCGACCCCCCTCAAAATAACAGACTTTGAAACATGCTGACCTCTCTGGTGGTAGATACCGGATGTCCCCACACCACAAAATGCCAATTTTTCCTCATGACTCTGTGCTCCATAACTCCCCTCTGGGGCTCTGCTTAACCAAATCCTAGGGTCCCCCCACCTTTTAAATGATAAAAGCTGAGGTAAATTGTTTCCCCCTCTTATTAAATAGCTCTGATTGTTAGGAAATAAAGTTGAACTTTCTCCCAGTGAATCTTCACCTTCCAGCATAGCGTGTTAGGAAATAAAGTTAAATTTTCTCCTAGTGAACCTTCACCTGCCTGCATAGCATGCATTTACGTATGTGTTGTGCTTACATTTACCGCGTTACCCATTTGTCTACTCCAACTGGTGTTTAAGTTCCCCGAAGACAGGGCTCTTTGCCGCTTTGGTTCATGAATGTATCTTGTGTCTAAAACAGTGCTAACATTAATTAGGCAATGCCAGGGGTAAAGTAATCATTTAATAGTTCTTGGACAAATGTAGTAATTGCTGTCATGTCTTACTGAAAGACTTGCCTCGAATTTTTGTGGTTGGAAGGAATGTGTTTAAATTTGTAGCTGTCTTCTCTATAAGCTGGACAAATATTTTAATATTGTTTGCAAGTATCTATTTCTTTTTTAAAGGATATATTTATGTTTACCTTATGTTTGCGAGTGCTCGCCTACATGTATGTATATGCCCTGTGTGCATGTACAGGCCAGAGAAGGACATCAGGTCCTTTAGAATTGGAGTTCCAGATGGCTGAGAGCTATCGTGTGGGTGCTGAGAACTGATCTGGGTCCTTGGTGGGGTTAGTGAACACTCCTAACAACTGTGGCACCTCTCAGTGCTCCCACCTCAAACAGCCCTTTCTTTAGTAGCCATGGTGGAGATATTAACAAAGAAAAACTTAACGTTAAAAAAATTCCTCATTTTTATTTTATGTGTATGGGTGTTTTGCCTGCCTGTATGTCTGAGCACTGTATGCATATAGTTCCTGCAGAGGCTAGACGAGGGTGCTGCATCTACGGAACTGCAGTGGCCATGAGCTGGAAACTGAACCCTGGTCTTCTGGAGAAACAAACAAACAAACAAAAAAAAAACCCAAGCCATCTTGCCCTCACAACACCAAGCTACCTCTGTAGTCCTTGATGTTGGTTTATTTGTTTGTTATTGGTGATGGAGGCCAAATGGAAGGGAAAGATGAGAAGTCACTTACTGCAGAGCCTGGTCCCTGTGTCCACTGCTCAGGGACTGTACAATCTGAAGCTGTGTCCGGCAGTTTGGGCACTGAATGTGCTGGGAGCACAATACTGTAGGCGGTGCTTGTCTGTGCATTGCCAGGAAACCTCCTGGGGTGTCAGAGAGTTGATAGAGGCAGGAACTGTGCAGGGCTCCTCCCTGGATGTACCCTAACATTTAGAATAGTGCTAGGTGTATCATAGATACTCAATAAATATTTGTGAGCCAAGTATGAAATGTTTGAGGTGGTCACTGGCCCCATCACCTAGCCTTATGAACCACAATGGTAGTTAGTCGAGGTAGGAAGTTTTATAAATGTTTAGTATATTTTATACATGCATATTGATATAAAATTATACATATCAGTTCTTTCATTGTGTGGAATGGAAGACCGTGGAGAGAGTTCTTGAGAAGTAAACTGAAAGGAGGTTTGCTGAAAGCGCCACACAGTTTCTTGGGACAAGTCAAACGGACTTTGCAACTGTCTGGAATGGGCTCAGGGAACTTAATTTAGTCAACAATGGGGAGCTTTGTCCCAGGGATGCTTTAACTCAGTCAAGATCTTCCAGCATCTTGCTGGTAGGTAGGCAGGTTTTAGGGAAAAAGGCAGGATAGCTTCCCTTGTAAGCGTGACTTTCTGGTCTCTGGTAAATTGCTCTGAGAATCACACAGTCCAAAGAGGATTCCACAATGTAGGCTCTGGGTCTTCCAGGGACTGCAGGGATGCACTAGCTACTGGGTGGGCTGATCTGGCTGTCAAGGTCAGACTGGGCAACATAGTGAGACCCTCATCTGAACAATAATCCTAACATTCTCCTACGATGCTAGAGCAAAACCAAAACCCTTGATCTGCTTGCTCACTGTTAACTCAAGTTCTTCTGCAATGACTCCTCTGGCCGATCTTTTTTTTCTCTTAGCAACTCAGAGAATCCTCAGCGTTCACTTGGTAACCAAACATTTACTACAAGCCCTCTATGACGACTTAAAAATGCATTTTGCTAAAACAACACTTGGCAAGACAACCCAGGAATTTTCTCCAGAGAAACAACATTAGGAAATTCATAGCTAGGCAATTTTGACAGATTAATATATTTTTAAGGATACTCTTTATTGTCTTCTGAAAAATAAAGTCCTTTATTAAATTACATTTTAGAAGACAAATATTACCATTGTCCTTAATAAGTATTTCAAGTGCATGTTCTTTTATTTTTATTTTCATTAGATATTATTTTGAGCGGAAAGCATTTTAAGTGAAAAACCAGAGACATTCCTCAAGAAACAATTCTGAAGAGTTTAGACTTTAAGATATATTCATCACCGCAACTCAAGGTACTGCAAATATTTGTAGATGGTTCTAAAAAGACCATGCTCACATCTAAATGCAGGATAATTGAGTGTGCTCTCTTTCTAGCTGAGCAGGCAGTTAAGCAGTTGTGAAAACCCAAATTCTTCTGCAATTTCAGGGAGAATATAATTCGACAACCTAAGTCTTAATTTCGTTTGAGCCAACCTTAAATATTTAACTCCATAAATATTTTATTGTATTTGGGGGTTTTTTGTTTGTTTTGCCGTGTTTCTGCCAAATGTGCTTTTTCACGTTGAGTCTCAATGAACCGCGAGCATCACTCCATTATTTTTGATAAAGAGTAGGACCTGTCCCAGATGTGTGGAGAACACAGAGTGCCCTGTGAACTTAGGGCGCTGTATGGTTTTGCTGATATCAGTCCTGGGGAACCAGAGGCAGCCGGCCTGTAGCCCGTGACTCCAGCAAGTTTGCTGTCACAGTAAGGAAGGGCTCTGGTCTGCAAATCAGTGTCCCTACCTTCTGTGCTGACGGGGAAAGCACACACACAATCTGCTGACAAGAAAAAACAGATTTGTACTTACAAAGTTTGAAAGTTGTTTTTCAAGAAAGAGAACATACCAGCTTTTCTCCCCCCAACCCCTGCTCTATAAATAGCTCCTGGCAGGCAGAAAGAACCCTGATTGCGGGAGATGAAGGAGAAGCAGCGGCAGGCTGGAGGCAGAATCAATGGCACGGTGCCAAGAGCTTCATCAAACGAATAATAGCTTCCACTTGACAATCAGTAAAGTGCCTCTTCTCCTACGGATTTAGTTTTTAATGATGATTAGAGAGGATGGGCCCCTAAAATTTCTCTGGTAGAAATGACCTCCTATTAATTTCTATTCCTTGAAATGCTGAATTTCAAAGCTCTCTCCTACAGCTGCACAACCAAAGGCACTGACATAAAGGAACTATTATCTTTGTAATTGTAGCAACAAGTACTAAATTCGTCATTGATTAGCAGAGACTTTGTAACTTCGCCATCCTTTGTTGCTCGAGTCCTCTGTTTGCCTGTGCTGATTTCCCTGCTTTGAAAGTCAAATACTACATTTTAGACCCAACAGCTATCAAAGTCATGTCCTTTGTTTTAACATAATAAATACTTCCTTATAACATCTTACACGGATTGTTATGCTGGGGTCAATTTTGAACGGTTCATTAATTCTACAGAGCCTTTTGTTTGCACCCAGGTAACAAAATTCTAAACGACTCCTGCTTAAAATACACATCAGCTATTAAGGAAGGAATTTCACCAGGAATTTTTTTTTAAAAAAAATTGTAAACATTTTTTCATCTATTCATAGAAAGTATTTTCCAAGATGAACCATAAATTTGTGTGAAGGGTGAAGACCTTCACATATTGATAACTATGGTGAGTCTGAAGGCTTGTTTTGTCCATTAGGCTATAATCATAAAATAAGTTCATCGCTTCTGTGATTTTTGCACCCAGGGTACAGTACCATCGTGTGTACTAACAATGGCCCAGGATGCATAGTGAGCATGGGCCATGAGCCTCCTTTTGGCGGTAATATAGAGAGCACAAGTGCAGGAAAGTTTATTGCAGAATATTGTTTGTCCCAGAATCCCCTAAAGCAACCCAGTGAGTCTGGCAGCTTTTATCTCCTCTGTAGAGAACGGACCATGCTGGAACCTCATCCAGATGTTTGCATCCTGGATTTTTCTTATGAGAATGACCTCCTTGCCTACGAGGAACTGTGGTTAATCTTCTTCTCTATGCTAGGGCTTGCTAATCGCTGTCTTACTTCTTCCTAACACACTTGCTCCTTCTGTGACTAAGGTAGACATTTTGTCCCAGACAAGACTGTGTTCTGCTCACTAATTTTAAGTTCTTATAAATCCATGAGCCTGCCTATCTCAGAACGGTGTATATTTTCTAAGTGAAAGAGAAACCAGAAATGATTGCCAGCATTTGATTTTGGCGAGTAGTGACCCGAAGTGAAACAACAAAACATACCAGTGATTTGATTTCACAAAAAAAAAAAGAATGTTTTATACATAAAGACATCCTTCAACTGAACAAAATAAGCAATCAATCTGGTTTCTCCTCATTGCTCTGGGGAACATTAAAAATCATCATTGAGAAATCCCCCGAATCAGAGATCAGGAGCATTTTCAGTTCTTAATAAATGTTTCCCTCCCACGTTTTCCGCTCCCTTAAATATTTCTATGAATTCTTAGATGTGATATTCCATCTAAAGTTTAAAAACAAGTTTGACCTAAGCATTTCTTTATGCAGCTTTTTAATGGCTACAAAGGTTGAGCAGAAACTATCGTACCGTGTGCCGTTTATTCTCTTGAACTTAGAAACTGTTTCTCTGATCTTGTGCTCTCTATATTACAGCCAAAAGGAGGCTCGTGGTCCATGATCGCTATGCATCCCGGGCCATTGTTAGTACACACAATGTTACTGCACCCTGGGTGCAAGAAGCACAGAAGCAATGATCTTATTATCACTAACCTAATGGACAAAACGAGCCTTCAGACTCACCCTCGTTATCAACATAAAGGTCTTCACTTGTCACGTGGCTTTCCTATTCATATTGGAAAGTACTTTCTATGACAAAAATACTTTTCAACTCATTTCCACTGCCAGAGAATGATTTTGTTACTATGTGATCTATTTCCTTATGTATGAATGAAGTAATTTTGTACTTAATTACAATATAGATATGATAGGTCTATAAAACTAAACCTAAAACATCATTTATCTTTAAATATATATATATATTATGTTACATTTGTTTAGAGAGGAGAGAAGAGAGAGGGAGAGCACGTGTGTGTGTGTGTGTGTGTGTGTGTGTGTGTGTGTGATCAGAGAACAACTTGCAGGGGTTTGGTGGGTCCTGGAACTGAACTCAGCGTTGGTGGCAGGCCCCTTTACCTGCTGAGCCACCTTGTAGCTTCGCCCCCTTTTAAAGGACATCAGTGTTCCTTTGAATCATGATTCAGTCACTTGTGTTAGTCTCTGTGAAGACACAGGTTTCCATGAGAGAAACTAGGTTTGTCTTAATTATTTAAAAATATTTATGGAGAAAGTTTTTAGGAAGGGATTGGGCTGGGTTAGATGTGGTGTGGTCAGTCCCAGGGCTTTCTTAGACTAGGCATGTTCTAAACCATGCTCACTTATCAGATGGATACTTCACATTCCTTGGCTATCCTGTCTTTATGTTTCTTCTTATTCTCATTATATTTAAAAAACTCAGTCTGAAGTTTCTGACTTGATTCATTCACACCCCAGTGGCATAATCAGGAGTGGTTGTATCTGTATGGTCATGGGGGAAGATTGCACACAAGTCCAGTGTGTTGGTGACATTGGAGGCCATGATGGAAGTGGAGGGGATCAACTCCAGTCCAGTGTGTTGGTGACATTGGGGGCCATGACGGAAGTGGAGGGGATCAACTCCAGTCCAGTGTGCCATGCCTTCCTCATCATTATGAGCTGTAACCCTCACACCGGAAGCCAGATGATCTCATCTTCCTGGCACGGCTTCTACCGTGCTTGTTCTAGCCATGATTAGACAAGTGACGTGCACAGTGTGCCGATACCTTTCGTCCATTTTTATTTCATTTTCTCATTTATCTGCCTACCTAAAGTTTTGTTTTGTTTCGTTGTGACTTAGATTCTTATAGCATGTTGATTTAAGACATTGCCAGTAGATTTTCCTAGTCTGTGACCGGAGGTTTCGCAATGTCTTTCAGTCTCATTTGTAAATTGATGGATTTTTACGGTGAAGTCCTGTCTTAACGATGGTCAAACAAGAAACAAGTTTTGTTTTTTTCTTTTTCAAGTAGCATTCTGGAAGGAAGTAGGCATTCTACCTTGTTTCTCTCTCTCTCTCTCTCTCTCTCTCTCTCTCTCTCTCTCTCTCTCTCTCTTTCTGTGTGTGTGTGTGTGTGTGTGTGTGAGTGAGTGAATATGTGCATGCATGTGTGCACACATGTGTGTTGTTTTAGTGTGCCTGGGCATTGCTGTCACCAGCTGTCAAGAAATAATCATAGGGAGGGCATGGCATACTTTCCATCTAAGACTAAGTCAAAGGTCCTGATAGCTGTCATAACTTTTCTAGTATTTCATGGGTAGAAAGTAGATACAGTGCCATATTACATCATAAGAAAGAACGAGAAATGTATTTATCCAGATGACCACATTTCTGCTTAAAATGCAAGAATTCTGTTTGGTTTAGACGCAGGGGAGAATATGTCTGCAGTACACGATGAAGTGTCTTTTGTTGAGCTTCAACCCTCGATTCTGGTGTTCCCAAATTAGTGTCTTTTCTTCTTTGCCCTGTTGGGTGTTTGCTGAAGGCTTTTCACCACCCTTAAATGATGACGTTATCATCCTTTAGTTTTCTGTGCACACTTTCCTTAATTTCTAACCCATCAGAGTGTCCCAGTGATGTGAGAAGGTTGCAATTATAATTTTTTATATAGGAAGTGATTTTTTTCCCCAGTAACATCGTTCGGTCGTCTGTCTAGATCCATTTTCTGTATGTTAATTCAGGTCTACTGGATACCAGAATGAATTTAAAGGTGTGAGATTAACTGGAGGAAACACTTGTGAGACATAAGACAGAGCAGAGCCAAACAAGGACCACCGATAAGAATGTGTACACCTGGGTCATGTGTGTGGTAGCATGTTGTTCGTATTCCTGGAACATGCCCAAAGGACCACAGAGACACTTGTACACCCATGTTCATTGCTGCTGTAGTCACAGTGACAAGGAAATGGGATCATCCTAGCTGTCAGTCACTGACAACGAACAGATAATGAAAATGTGACCCATTCACATGATGGGATTTTATTCAGCCTTAAAGAAAAATTAAATTACAGAAAACTGGGTGGATTTGGCATTTATAACATTATGTATGGTATACCAGACTCAGAAGGATAAATAATCTAAAGATAAAAGTTCTCTTCCACGAGGACAACCTAGCTTGATACACACACACACACACACACACACACACACACACACACACACACATCCATCTGTGGGTAAATGTGAGTGTGGATAGCATTCACAGAACTAGAGGGGGCTGGAAAAAGTGGTAGAGGATTGGGTTGTTCTTAGCAGAACTATAAGAGAAATTAGAACTTTAAAGTATGGTTTGGGTTTTCCCTTCTTTTACCCTCCCTTTGTCTCTCTTCAGGTCCTCCCTCTGCAGCCAAGGCTGTGCTTGAACCTCCCTCTCTGGCCAAGGCTGTGCTTGGTTCAAACTCGTGATCCTCCTTCCTCACAGCTGAGTGCTGGAGCCACCTGCAGTTCAAAGCCAGGCAGGTCCCAACCGCCCACTTCTCCGCACACTGCTCTCTACGGTCGGGGGTGCTTATGTGAACAGAGACTGTACTTTCTGCACACTGCTCTCTA